>NW_022987612.1:0-516936 GCF_902827165.1 Trematomus bernacchii
TAACTGCACTTTAAACGTAGGTTAAGAAATTTAGTAGTACTGTTATAGTAGCAGTAGTACGTGTAAATAGTTTATGTTTTAGCCTCTCTGTACTGTCAACTGTGTTTTTTGTTCAAATAAAATAAAAAAAAAAAAAAAAAACAATAACCTTGATGGTTACCAGGGGCAGAAAAAGTGCCACTTTCCATCAGCACCGGGGAGGCACTCTCCTTGGTGCTGAACCCTGTGATGAGCGCTCAAGTGTTGGCGGAGGAGGTGTAAGCCAGAGGAGGGTGAACAAAAGTTAAAGTGTTTGAACCTCCAGCCCAGAAGGGGGGGTGATGCCGTGAAGAAAGCCGAATATGGATGCTGATGGGCGGACACAGAAGCACCATAAAACCACCCCCTTGTAAGGTCACCAGGGGCACGAGAATACCCTCCAGCCCAGAAGGGGGGGTGATGCCGTGAAGAAGGCCGAATATGGATGCTGATGGGCGGACACAGAAGCACCATAAAACCACCCCCTTGTAAGGTCACCAGGGGCACGAGAATACCCTCCACAGAAGGGGGGGTGATGCCGTGAAGAAGGCCGAATATGGATGCTGATGGGCGGACACAGAAGCACCATAAAACCACCCCCTTGTAAGGTCACCAGGGGCACGAGGTTCTGGTGGGTGTGAATACCTGTGTTTAGTCCGTGGGGGAGTGCTTAACTGTGGGGGCCCGGGGACTCAGGGGTGTGCAAGGTTATGGAGGTCCCACTGTTAGGGGCCCATGCTGGAGGTAATTAGTCCGTCCTTGGGGCTCTGTGAGCGGGCAAAAAGAGGTGATTTCCCCCTGGTCTCTGCTGGAGGTGCAGAGACCCACTGTTAGGGGCCCATGCTGGAGGTAATTAGTCCGTCCTTCGGGGCTCTGTGAGCGGGGCAATGAGAGGTGATTTTCCCGGTCTCCGCCCTGGAGGTGTGAAATAAACAGAGTCCCCCTGTTAGGGACTGGTGCTGGAGGTCTCTAGTCCGTCCTTCGGTGCTCTGTGAGCGGGCAGAGAGAGGTGATTTTCCCCTGGTCTCTGCTGGAGCTGTGAAAGAAACAGAGTCCCACTGTTATGGGGACATGCTGGAGGTCTCGAGTCCGTCCTTCGGTGCTCTGTGAGCGGGCAGAGAGAGGTGATTTTCCCCTGGTCTCTGCTGGAGCTGTGAAAGAAACAGAGTCCCACTGTTATGGGGACATGCTGGAGGTAATTAGTCCGTCCTTGGGGCTCTGTGAGGGGGCAGAGAGAGGTGATTTCCCCCTGGTCTCTGCTGGAGGTGCAGAGTCCCACTGTTAGGGGCCCATGCTGGAGGTAATTAGTCCGTCTTTGGGGCTCTGTGAGCGGGCAGAGAGAGGTGATTTTCCCCTGGTCTCTGCTGGAGCTGTGAAAGAAACAGAGTCCCACTGTTATGGGGACATGCTGGAGGTAATTAGTCCGTCCTTGGGGCTCTGTGAGCGGGCAGAGAGAGGTGATTTTCCCCTGGTCTCTGCTGGAGCTGTGAAAGAAACAGAGTCCCACTGTTATGGGGACATGCTGGAGGTAATTAGTCCGTCCTTGGGGCTCTGTGAGGGGGCAGAGAGAGGTGATTTCCCCCTGGTCTCTGCTGGAGGTGCAGAGTCCCACTGTTAGGGGCCCATGCTGGAGGTAATTAGTCCGTCCTTGGGGCTCTGTGAGCGGGCAGAGAGAGGTGATTTCCCCCTGGTCTCTGCTGGAGGTGCAGAGTTCCACTGTTAGGGGCCCATGCTGGAGGTAATTAGTCCGTCCTTCGGGGCTCTGTGAGCGGGCAGAGAGAGGTGATTTCCCCCTGGTCTCTCCTGGAGGTGTGAAATAAACAGAGTGCTACATTTTGTAAATAGTGCAATATCTCCAGGGCGCATAACTGCACTTTACAAGCCAGAAATAATGTTTAAATGGTTGGGGAAAGTATTTTTAAATGTCTGGAAGAGAGTTTTAGACAGTCATTTTGCACGAAATCATTTAACATAGACGCTCTCCTGAAAATGCACAGAATATGTGCTTTTTCAGGAGAGCGTCAATGTTAAATGATTTCGTGCAAAATGACTGGCTAAAACCCCGGAATAAGTGTTTGAAAGGCGGGGAAAAGTTGTTTAAAATAGTCTGATACCTCCAGGGCGCATCACCAAAAATGTACAAGCCAGGGAAGATGCCTGAATCCCGGATACTTTAGGTCTGTCACTTAGGGTGACCGCACCACTCCGACGCTCCCGAGAGCGGACGTCCATTGTTTGTAAGGCACCTAAGAGGGATAAGGACCTCCAACCTTATCAACATACAGACCCTGAAATACAGAAATAAATAGTTGTACAAAAATGTAGAAATAAATTAAATCTAATAAAGATAGTTATCCATGTATGTCCTGTTTGCTTATCAACTTTTACTTATTTATTCATACATTTACCTATTTATTTCTATATTTCTTATTTTATTCATGTATTTAATTATTTCAGAATCTATTCATTTATTCCTGTAATAATTCAAACATGTATTTCTGTATTTATAAATCCATTTATTTATTCGAGAATTTATTTATTTATTGATACGTTTATTTATTGCCATATTTATTTATTTATGCCTGAATTAATGTATACATTTATTTATTCATTAATATCCATATTTATTTATTTATTTCAGCATTTATTCCTGTATTTATTTTTACATTTATTTATTTATTGATACTTAAAAGTGGGGTAGGTAAGTTTGAGAAACCGGCTCGAGATACACTTTTTGTTATATTCCATGGAATGCTCTTAACATCCCGATAGCAATGAATATCTTAAAGCTCCCATGTCATGCTTTTCCGGTTATTACCCGTCCCCTTGTGTGTTATGAAGGTTTTTTTGCATGTAAACGGTGTGCAGAGTCAAAACCCTCAAAGTACACCCTGTAGCGAGTAAAACTCTAACACAGAAAATACCTCCCCAAAACGCCTCGTTGGAGATACGTCACTGCCCATTTGAGTCTTCCATTTAGTTCCGGGTACCGCCTGATGTCAGGCGGTACCCGGAACGAAATGGACCAATCCCGAAGAGCTATGGCCACACCAGCAGCGGCGTGTTCCTCCAGAGGTTCGAAGAACCGGCATTTCACAGACGAAAGCTTCCAAAACATTGCCCAGTTTGAGGCCGGATATGCACAGCTTGTTTGGACCGTTTGGAGCAGGGGAAGATCCGGGTACACAACCTGTAAGTTTGCATTGTTATTTGTGTATTTATCAAACAAGACTGTTTAAATGTGTAAACTGTGTTGGACTGCTAAGCCATTGACACAGTGCTAACTGTGCTAACTAAGTTGCTAGAGTTTCCATATATCAACTCTAATATCAGCAGATGGCCTTGCATACATGTATCTCATAGCAGGAGAATGTCTGCATTCACACACAAAATACCTATTGACAGTATACTCCGGGTGATTTGCCGTGCGGTCAGTCGCGAAACGTAATTACATTATAGCTGGCGTAGCGTGTATGCAACCGATCTAACACACGGAGCTAGAGCTAGGTTTGGTCGGAAAAACATTTTTGTGATGCTACGTTGCTAGCGTTTAAATATATCAACTACAATGTCAGCAGATGGCCTTACATGTTTGTCATGGCAGGAGAATGTCTGCAGTCACACACACGGAATACTCATACAGTATACTCCGGGTGATTTACCGTACATTGTGACAGTACATATACTGCATGTATAGCTAACGAGGCTAGCTGTATGCTAGCGCAAAACAATGTATTCATGCAAGTTACATTGTATTGTATCAGAATACCCGTATACGATTGCAATTATAAACACGTTATTGCTAGCCTAATATGAACCACTAGCTTTTGTTCATAGTAGTTTTATTACACTGCATTATAGTTGCCTTTCCTCCAAGCTAACGTTCATATCGTGTTAGCTACCAAGGTAAACAAAGCTAGGTTAGCATATTAGCAGGCAAGCTGTTCATTACACTCCTACCACAACTACTACTAACGAATCTAAAACTAAGTTTCTCTAATATTTTGTGATTTGCATTTGATTTCGTCCAGCCAGATCCTGGCGGACAATCCATGACGGGGACGGGACTTCTACTACTACTGAGGCCTCGTGCTAAAAGGCACCGCACCGGCTGTGCGCAGGCAAGATGCGAGGAGGAATGGATGATATACCGTGTGTATATATGTATATTTATGTTCATTTTGTACATTTCTAAAAATAAAGTTTAATGGAAATACTTAGTAGGCCTATCCTTTCTTCACTGAATTCATATATAGCAAACCATGATTTGATTTCTCATCAAACAGTAGTAGTTTATTACAGGTACAAATAACTTACTCTTTGTTATGACCGGCTCGTAGGCCACAACGGAAAGGCAAGGAGACATACACGAGTTTACAAAACCACGGCACATTTATTGTGGTAAATGCAGAGATAGGTGGTCGAGGGGAGAGGGTCGCTGAGTTCGTCCTTCTGCAGCCGCTTTGGAGAGAGACTCCGGGCCGCTGGGATTAATAGCACCGGCTACGGAGGTGTCCGTGATCGCGCTGATTACCCTCTTCAGCTCCACCCCACCGTAAGCCCTGCAACACACCTGCACAAAGGCCCTGGGGCCGTCACACTCTTCTATAACAACAGTTGTAGGTTCAGTTCGGTTAGTTAGTATAAAATATCAGCTGAACCGACGCCATTATTACACTGATGTTCCCCGAAAAAAGCGGGTGGAGCCTCTCTGGTGGTTGACTAATCAGAACAGAGTGGCCGAGCTGACCAATCGGAGCACACTAGGCTCACAGGGAGGGGGGGGGCAAGAGCTCCAACGAGTCGTTTAGTGGAGAAAGTGAATACTGCTGAATACACATGCTTGACAGAGATGCTGTATGCGAAACCAATGTGAGTTTGGAAAATTGCACAGTATAAATCTATTTTAGTATACCTCAACAATGTAATTATGATCAGTGGAAATGGCCATGACATGGGCCCTTTAAGTGCTTTGACAAAAAATCCATAAAAAAATTTCATCTGTGGAAGCCGTAGTACTGTAAAAAGGCTATTGGGCCAACTCTCCACCTATCAGGGGAATGTGGGGTTGGGCCACGGCCGGCCATTGCCGCTCGAAAGCGCTGGAGACGCTGTAGTACATATGCCAGGCCTGTAAGTGGCGCTGTAGTCTGCCACAAAAGCAGTGAAGAAGACTTCCCGCGCATGGTTGCCATGGTTCCCCTTCTGTTTATTCTCCACTGTGGCTTTTTTTCTCCCTCCCCGAGGCGGAGAGGTGGGTGTTTGTCATCTGCTGGTGGACTAACCAGAGAGAATTACAGTGCTTGCCTCGACAGGGAGGGATTGCTGCTGCTGTAATTCAATGCAATCCCTCCCCGTCGAGGCAAGCACTGTAATTCTCTCCGGTTAATCCACCAGCAGATGAAAAACACCCACCTCTCCGCCTCTTCCAAGGAACGAGGGGACCGTGCGGCAGAGTTTCAGTTAAGATGGTCAAGATGTCCGTTAAAGTTTAAATCTTCCGGACAAAATTAGAAAAGTGCCGGTCAAAGGTCTTCTTTGTTATTTATTGAGCTTTAAAACAAATGAATAACGACTCTATATAATAAAACACGGAGGACGGAGATCTATTTTTCTCCCCCTCTTCTGACTTGATCAGAGCACGCTCCCCTCTCCTGCAGGGCGGCGTGGTCAGCTGCAGCTCACAGAATCAGCCCCCTGCAAAAACAGGGCTGGAGAACAGCAAATAGAGCGAAATGAGGCATGGCTAAAATGCATGATCTGTTTGGTATTTTGAAAACAGAAACGTATAAATATACCATATATAGGTATGGCCCTACAATATATCATTTAAATATAGCATGATAGGTGTCCTTTAATATGATTAAGTAGAAAACCGTCTCTGACGGAATCTAAGAATAAACAGAGACTAACGTTATAAGCCTTCAACCAAAAACGTAGTATTTCACTTTAAATTCAATATGGTTGTTCAGTGTTGTTAACACGCTATTATGGAACCAAAAAGGTACTACAGTATACGAAAGACTATCAAATGATCACCATCTATTTAACGTAATTTTCGACGTAATCCCCTCGTAAACCACACGCAATGCTGGATAAAAACACACCGAAAACACCAC
Organism: Trematomus bernacchii; assembly: GCF_902827165.1. Classification (NCBI taxonomy): domain Eukaryota; kingdom Metazoa; phylum Chordata; class Actinopteri; order Perciformes; family Nototheniidae; genus Trematomus; species Trematomus bernacchii. Next base: position 6,138 of record NW_022987612.1, read on the forward strand.
TGATAGAGCCTTTAACCTTTATCAGGCCTAATAAACTAGGACTCTTTCAGCTTATCCCTAAAACTTTATAACATTCAACAGTCTCTAACTGTCTTTAAAGGTCTCCAGCCTCTACTAAACACTCTTAATTAAAAACACACATTTATATATACATAATCCGGCTTAAAAACACAGATTAATATCAGGCGGCGCCGATGAAAGAACAGAGAGACAAAACCACGACCACGAGCTCACGTCGGGGAAGCACCAATTGTAGATTTGTTCGTTGTTGTCGAGTCCAGGAGGAAGTTAAAGAGACAATGTAGTCTCGAAAAGGTTCAAATGGGTAATTTAAGGAAAGTAACGTGGTTTTGAAACAGACAGAGCAAATCAAGAACACAGCGCCATGTTCAGGAGGAGGACGAAGAGAGACCGATTCTACGTGGAACGAGCTAATATCCAATTCCTGGCTCCTCCTCTCATTGGCGGGTCTGACGAAAGGAGGTCCTCCCTCCACTCGTTCTTCTGTGTCTGATATCGCATAAATAAGAGGATTTAGACGTTGTGTGTTCATTGTATAATTCCACACGCCTTTTCTCCTCGTATTCTCATTCATGACTTTTTATTTAATGCATTTTAACGGCTGTAATCATTGTTAACGTGAAGCCGGAAGTGACGTCATTGTAAACAACGGGGATGCCTTTCAATGAACAACGAGTGATGGCAGTGTTCCTGAGCACCAGCAACGCAGACAGCCATGGCAAAACGACTGGAATTGTGACTTTGTTTTTGATTTTTGCACTTTAAACTGGTCTCATATTTATTCATACTTATAATCATTTGTAATTATCCATTTACTTCATGACTGTATATTTGTACATACTCATCAACCCAGTCTCACTGCATTTCGTGTTATAGTCACGACATTTAATCTATTGATTCGTGTTCACCAACATGATTTTCCCCTTTTTTTTGTGTCACACAGAAGGATTTTAAAAGCAATGTATTTCTATTGGTAGTATGTTATATCTCACACAGGCTCCGCCCTCTACTGGACTCTATGGGTACTACTCTCTATCATGCTGTGCGTGCTTTCACCTACTGAATTACGTAAACGTAGCCGGCCAATCGGGGCGAGCCTACCTGAATGCGCACGCAGGCCCACAGTATATAAGGCGGCTACAGCCGCCGCCCCACTATCCTTTTTCTCTTCAGACGAGCTGACAACCGAAGAGTTAAACGTACGAAGATTAGAAGATTAGAAGAAACGAAAAATGGACTCACCATTACTGGAATCTCGGCCATGCCCCACCTGCCTTGGTTTGATCGCGGGCACCGATCTCCACCACCTCTGTTCAGGCGCGCCGGATTCATTTTAGAAGTGGGGGGGCCAAAAAAGTGCGTGTGTATGGCCCAATCCCAAACCACGCCCTACACACTCCCCCTCCGTGATGGAGTGAACTCTGTGGAGTGACATCGGAGTGACACATGAGGCTCCCTCCTGTCAGATGGAGGGAGACAGCGGCAAGCTTTGGGACAAACTCCCCTCTCTCCGGCAGAAACAGGAAATGCCGTAACTGTATGTAACAACTAGAGATGGGCGAGTCCTGATTCATCCGGATCATTAACCCGGATCCTAGAAATGAGCTGGTCGTGACGAGTCTCCCCTCTCCATTAACCCGAGTCCTTGAGTCCCACACTTGGTGTGACGTACAAATTAAAACTATAAATTGCGTCACTCGCTACTCTCTTTATAACATGTAAAATCACATTACAACGTACCCCAGTCCATCTGCCTACCCTTTAGCAAGTATACAGGATAGCTGCCTGCCAGAAGTTATCGTTTGGCTCAGGGGAGGGGACGCGGATCAGTGAAACTTCCTGCAGACTCGTGGGGACTCAGAGGAGCCGACGGCTCCTAACCGTAATAGCATAGCAGATCCAGAGATCCATACTCGTCATGTGCAGATTCGCAAATCCTGACTCGCTGTGCAACACACAGCAGAGCAGACTCGTGCGGACTCGGAGCCGTATATAGCAGCAGATCCAGAGATCCAGCAGACTCGTCCTCATGCACGAGTCAACAGCAGACTCAGATTTGCCAAATCGCAAAATAACCCTTTTTTTTGTGATCAACATTTTTTATTAAAGCAAAATACACTGTGTAGCGGAGGTTAATATAACGTCAGTTTAATAGATAGATAGATAGTACTTTATTGATCCCAAATTGGGAAATTGTTGTTGTTACAGCAGCATAAGGCATTTTACAATAAAACAAAACTACAAAATATACAAGAATAGAAAGAAAAATAAAATAAAATATAAAATATAAAATATACATGTCGAAATAGAAAATATACATGCAGATATTACATATATATATATATATATATATACAAATATATATATATTCAAAATATATGGAATAATAATATGCTCGTGAAATGCAACAACTTTTCGGTTTCACCGATAGGATTTCTACGGTCTTGGTGATGCTGACTCATATGACTCAAATGACTCGTATGATCCGGATCTCTTCAATGACTGACTCAGAAGACCCTGAGTCCGTAAAAGGATCCGGATTTGCCATCTCTAGTAACAACGGTTTCAAATCATCATCTCTTTGACAAAAAATGTAAATTAATAACTGAAATAAAACTCCAAACATCTTTAATTGTGTTACTTTTTTGTAAAGCTCTTTTAGTTTTAAACCTGATGTTTATAAGCTTCTTAGTTTTTGCAACAGTCTGTAAATATACACAACTTTATAATAAAATGCACACATTTACCTTTTTCTAGACTAAACATAGGTAGCCTATGATCCTAAGTTAAAAACATATGAGGTTATCATGAGGTTGTTAACATCGCAGTTTATCAGTGGGTTATTGATTCTGCGTCAGTCTTAGGACAGTCATACATTCCTATGAAGTCTTCATGGACAACATAATCAGCTGATACCCATCGTACAGTCAGAGACAACTGTTCATGGAGGCTTGGGCACTTTTCCCAGTTATTAACTCCGGTATTAACAAAGCTATCATCTCCACATTTTGAGAAAGTTACAAGCCGTTTGACAGCAGCACATCTGCATATTTCACAGAAGGCCCGTTTAGTGGTTTTGCAAATAATTAACCACTCTCTGTTTTTGTACCATTCTGCGTTGAAGTACCTTTCTCTTTGCCCAGACGATCTAGCGGTCTCCTTTTTTTCGACAGTTAGCTGTACAGCTTTACCCGCCTCAATGTCCCGACAACAAACCTCCATGCAGTCGGAACCAGCCTGTTTCGGTTCAACGACGGCGGTGGCGGCGGGTTTGACAGTCTCTGCGGCCGCAGAGCTGCTGCTTTTGGGTTCATCTGGCTTCGCTGGTTCTATGATTGATGAAGGTCCAGGCTCCGGAAACGTGGATGTCAGGGATGTGACCTTCCAGTTGTTAAATTTAAGTTTAGATTGACTGTATTTAGTTTTCTTCTGCGCTGGTTCTTCTGACTTGTTTGCAAGTGTATATATTCTTTCTATCTGGTTAACGGCTGACACACACAGAACAACGTTACAAATAAAGTAAACAACGTAACAAATAAACAAATCTAAGCTTTTTTATTGGTTGTAATTTACATGGATACATTTGAATGGTGTGACAATGTCCTATTTGATTGGGTTAAAATGTACATATTCTTCCTGTTATGTCTGCCTGCTTTATTTTACCTAATGCAAACCTGCTCCATCGAAATCAGTCGCATTGACCCGAAGACACATTTTTAGTTGTATACACTGTTGGAAAGAGGAGATTCCTAGCTTTCTAATGATCAGGATTGTTTTTGTACTCCAAATATTAAGCAAAATATGTCACATTATATAATGACTGTCACCGAGTCATCATTTTGAGAAAAAGGCCTTCAAAGTTTCCTCTTCTCTGGAAGCGGAGCAAATGATCAAAGTAGTAATAGAGTGGCGAAGTCCCTCCCACTTACTTCCGGGGTATGGGACCTTATTTCGGAAAAATTATGCATTGAAGTCAATGGGGAGAGAAAACTTATCTTTCGATCCCGTTTGAATTGTGCCATGAATTACACATATGATGTTTGTCAATCTTAAAAAATCATTTCCATGTCAAAAAAGTCACAGTTTGTCTTAAAACTGTTGAAATATAAGACTTTGAAAAATACGAAACTAGAAAGACTACAAATCCCAGAGTCGCGTAAGTGATGTCACAATTGAGACACTACGATACACGTATAATACCGTATATATACGATCAGCGCCATATAGATAGAATCTATCTATATGGCGCTGGCTAAGATAAGATAACTTTGTGCCTGTGTGCTTAGTACCAGGTTGTTATTATACCAGCAATGGGTCTTGCTCGTTCTTTCGCTTCCCGTCTGATGAAAGAGGAGTGTGTGGATCAAGTTAGCTACCTAGCTAGTAGCTAGCACGTTAGTTAGCATTACAGCCTTGTCATTTTTATTAGCCTTAACATGAAGTAACATTAAGTAACCCAAAATGTTAAACAGTAAGAGTAGTAGTCATATTTCGTGAACCCTTTGAATAGTACTGTCACCGGTGTGATCATTCTATAATACACAATTTAAGCCCGGGGGAGAAATGCTAACGCTAACGCTAGCGATCTTCTCTACTTCATGCTATCTGCACAAATGGTTGACATTAAACATTAAAACGACCAGGCAGTTCAGAGAGAATCAAAGGAAGGAAGGCAGGCAGCTTTGCATGACATTCTTCAGGACGTGTTTCATTGTAGTGATAGTGAGGGTAGTCTCTTGTGTTGACAAGACAGTAGTGACGGCCATCTTGGTGACGTGTGTTGTTGACCAGAGATCAGATGTAGTTCTTTGAGCGTTTCACACAAACAAATGTGTTACTTCACAGTTTTACGACACATTTTTTTTTTTTTGACTTGCAAAATTATCTTTTAAATTGACAAACAACATATGTGTAATTCATGGCACAATTCAAACGGGATCGAAAGATAATCTTTCTCTCTCCATTGACTTCAATACATAATTTTTCCGAAATAAGGTCCCATGGAGGTCCACCGGAAGGGGAGGGACTTCGCCACTCTATGGAGGGAAGATATTTTCGTTTGGATTACTGGTCTGGGGGAAGCCCGCGAGTGTGTGTGTGTGTATACGTGTGTGTGTTTGTGTATTTTTGCGTTTGTGTGTGTATTGTGTTTGTTTCCCGGGGAAAACACTCACGAGAAACACCGGCTGTTGTTATGCCTGCTGTGACGTTACGTTACTCCGTTCTCCGCTTGTAATTATGTCTACAAGCTTCAAAGTTGTATTTATCATCTGAATTTGCCGAAACAAGTTTAATATTCTGAAAGCCAAGACTTTGTTTATTTGAAATCAGATACAAACAAACTGTAACGGACCCTGCCATGTTATATATGATTACTATACGCCTTACATTCTTAATTTCAGCAGAGGGAGGGGAAGCGGCGCTGTGGAAGAGCAGAGTGGCGAGTGAGAGCTGTCATCTTCCCTTTACAAGCTTAAAAAAATGCCTGTAGCTAATGAGATTGAATATAACAATAACAAATAACAAAATATACACAGCTAGATCAGATCGCGTTTTAGATGCGACTTTAGAGTAGAGGGGAATTATTGAAACGGGATTTGTACAGTGTTCCGCGGCATCCGCCGCTGTGAAAATGTAGGGCAGGGCTCAAAAGTGGGGGGGCCAATGGCCCCCTGGCCCCCCCGCTTCCGGCACCCTTGCCTCTGTTAGAGTGTTTGGGGGACCAGGATATGGCCGAGGCGGTGCCATTCACGTTCGCCCCCGTGTTTACGGAAGGGCTCTTTGGATCGATCTCCTTGGTCACGTGGGGGAGGAAATAACACTGTCCCACACTCCCCCCCCCCTCTGTAAACTCCAGTATAGGAGCCAGCAGGTGGGCGCGTGCACGTGAGTGGAATAAACCGTAGTGCTGTCAAAGCACTGTGCGGGTTCAAGAGAGTGGAGAAATGCATTCAGTGAAAACGATTGCATTTATCCCAGAGTAAGAGTCATCTCTCTCCACATTTCCACTTTTCACCATAAATGTCCGTTTCAAAGAGATGGCATTTGACAGAGCGGGGCCCCACGGGAGCTGCCGCGGTGCGTTCAAGAACCTCGGTAGAAAATCGGCCCTTTTTCTGTGTCAGCCCCCATGCCAGAACTCCCTTTTATGGAAGGTTTGGCAGCGGAGTAGGCCACCAGAGAATACTACAGCTTCTTAGATGTGGCTCCAAAGTCGAAAAGAGGCCCTGTTGCAAGAACGGTGGTTACGTATATAGTAACCCTAGTTCTAGAGTGATGTGTGTGTGAAAAATGCATTTAGTAAAAACGATTGCATTTATCCCAGAGTAAGAGTCATATCTCTCCACAATTACACTTTTTTCCCATAATGTCTCGTTGAGATCGGCAAGGCCGTTTTCATACGATGTTAATTGGACACCCATTATGAGGCGCGGCCCCCGTGAGAGTGGCCGCGGTGCGTTCAGGGACCTCCGCAAAAAGAACAGTGCGTTACGTAGTGTAACTCTAGTTCTAGAGTGATATGTGTGTGTAAAATGCATTCAGTAAAAACGATTGCATTTATCCCAGAGTAAGAGTCATCTCTCTCCACATTCCACATTTCCCCATAATGTCCGTTTCAAGGAGACGGCATTATGACGACGCGCGGCCCCCGTGAGAGTGGCCGCGGTGCGTTCAGGGACGTCCGCAAAAAGAACAGTGCGTTACGTAGTGTAACTCTAGTTCTAGAGTGATATGTGTGTGTAAAATGCATTCAGTAAAAACGATTGCATTTATCCCAGAGTAAGAGTCATCTCTCTCCACATTCCACATTTCCCCATAATGTCCGTTTCAAGGAGACGGCATTATGACGACGCGCGGCCCCCGTGAGAGTGGCCGCGGTGCGTTCAGGGACCTCCGCAAAAAGAACAGTGCGTTACGTAGTGTAACTCTAGTTCTAGAGTGATATGTGTGTGTAAAATGCATTCAGTAAAAACGATTGCATTTATCCCAGAGTAAGAGTCATCTCTCTCCACATTCCACATTTCCCCATAATGTCCGTTTCAAGGAGACGGCATTATGACGACGCGCGCCCCCCCCCAGTGAGAGTGGCCGCGGTGCGTTCAGGGACGTCCGCAAAAAGAACAGTGCGTTACGTAGTGTAACTCTAGTTCTAGAGTGATATGTGTGTGTAAAATGCATTCAGTAAAAACGATTGCATTTATCCCAGAGTAAGAGTCATCTCTCTCCACATTCCACATTTCCCCATAATGTCCGTTTCAAGGAGACGGCATTATGACGACGCGCGGCCCCCGTGAGAGTGGCCGCGGTGCGTTCAGGGACCTCCGCAAAAAGAACAGTGCGTTACGTAGTGTAACTCTAGTTCTAGAGTGATATGTGTGTGTAAAATGCATTCAGTAAAAACGATTGCATTTATCCCAGAGTAAGAGTCATCTCTCTCCACATTCCACATTTCCCCATAATGTCCGTTTCAAGGAGACGGCATTATGACGACGCGCGCCCCCCCCCAGTGAGAGTGGCCGCGGTGCGTTCAGTGGCCTCCGCAGAAGAACAGTGGGTTACGTAGTGTAACTCTAGTTCTAGAGTGATATGTGTGTGTAAAATGCAGTCAGTAAAAACGATTGCATTTATCCCAGAGTAAGAGTCATCTCTCTCCACTTTCCACATTTCCCCATAATGTCCGTTTCAAGGAGACGGCATTATGACGATGCGCGCGCGCCCCCCCCCCCCGTGAGAGTGGCCGCGGTGCGTTCAGGGACCTCCGCAGAAGAACAGTGCGTTATGTAGTGTACCTCTAGTTCTAGAGTGATATGTGTGTGTAAAATGCATTCAGTAAAAACGATTGCATTTATCCCAGAGTAAGAGTCATCTCTCTCCACATTCCACATTTTCCACATTTCCCCATAAAGTCCGTTTCAAGAGATGGCATTATGACGACGCGCGCCCCCCCCCCCGAGAGCGGGCCGCGGTGGGTTCATGGACAGAAGAAGCTCCGATTAATGCTTATTTCTCTCTAAGAGAAAACAGCATTATGGTGGAGCGCTCGCTCTCACGGGAGCATGCCGTGGTGCGTTCAGGGACCTCAGTTAAAAATCGGCCGTTTTTTTCTCTGAGTGGAAATTACATTATAGAAAAACGGCCCTTTCTGTGTCAGCCCCCCATGTGTCAAACTTCCTTTTATGGAGGGTTTGACGGCGGAGTGAGCCACCAGAGAGTACCACAGCTTCATAGCTGCGGCTCCGCAGCTGATTGCACATCCCCTAACACAATGTTATGGGGAATGGAAAATCAGTGGTGTATTAACAGAGCGCATGGACAGGACACTGAGACTGGGTTATTCACTCCAGTTTTGCAGCATCCCTCCTCCGTTCAGAGGCAGGAGAGAGGCACATCTGTCATCCCAGGAGGAGGTTTCCTCTCAGCATGTGCACTCTCAAGTCAGAGAGAAGGGGCATTATTTCCTGTACTTCCTGGTTCCCAAGAAGACAGGAGAATTCAGGCCCATTCTGGGTCTTCAATGCCTGAACCAACACATTGCATGCAAGAAGTTCCATATGTTAACTATGAAACAGTTACTGAGACTGGTGCAGCCAGGCGATTGGTTCACAACCATCGACCTGAAGAACGCTTACTTTCATGGCGAAATTGCTCCAAGAGCACAGAAAGTATTTGCGTTTTGCCTTCCAGGGGGTAGCCTACGAGTACAACAGACTGCCGTTCGGCTACTCCCTATCCCCACGCACGTTCAGCCTCGACGCTGCAACCACTGCGGGACCATGGCATGAGGTACGACCTCATAGTTATGGCCAGGTCCAGGGAATGGGCAATACTGCACACAGCCCAATTGATCCTACACCTAACCAAGTTGGGTTGAAAAATAAGTTGCGGTCAATTGGAAGAAGAGCTCCCCCATACCTCACCAGCAGGTAGAATATCTGGGGGTGATGCTCGATGCAGGCAGACTACGTGTCACCCTGACAGAAAGCAGACAGGCATCCCTGCTGCGGGCAGTCTGCAGGCTGCGTCAGGGGGCGACGGTGACAGCTTTGATCATCATGCAGACTTTGGGTCTCATGACGGCTGCTCACTCCGTAGTGCCACTCGGACTGCTGCATGCACGTCGCATGCAGATGTGGTTTACCGGCCTTCGTTTAGATCTTAAGACACAAACGACGTCTGGTGGCCACCCCCCCCCCCCTCAGTAGAGAGCAACCTCCGATTCTGGGGGTCCCCAGAGAATCTGCGGAGGGGAGCTCCACTGGGGCAGGTAACCTCCTATATCACAGTCTTCACAGACGCTTCAAAGAAAAAGAAAGTGACAGGATGGGGGGGGGACGTGTCTAGAGAGAGCTGTGGGTGGTTGCTGGCCTCTGGCGGCACAGCAACCTCCTGGAGCTGCAAGCAGTGATGTTGGTCCTACAGCACGGCAAACCCAGGGCAAACATGTGCTAGTAAGGAGCGACAACCGCACCACAGTGGCGTACATCAACAGGCAGGGCGGAGTCCGCTCAATAGCCTGGTTGACCGCAGCAGAGAACCTGTGGCTGTGGGTTTCACAGATTGTGTTGTCTCTAAGGGCCCTGCACATCCCGGGACGGGAGAACAGGGGGGCCGACCTCATGTCGAGAGGCGGACCCCTGCCAGACGAGTGGAGGCTTCACCCGGAGGTGGTGAAGCAGGTCTGGACTCAGTTCGGTAGAGCAGAGGTGGACCTGTTCGCCAATCGGCGCAACAGCCACTGTGCCCTGTGGTTCTCCCTGGCTCGGTGGGACAACCCGCCCTTGGGGGTCGACACATTTGCACACGAGCCATGGCCAAGAAAGCTGCTTTACGCCTTTCCACCGCTGCACCTTATCCCCCCCCTCCTGGAGAGGGTGAGGCGGGAACAGCTGTCAATCATCCTGGTGGCTCCAGATCGCCGCCTGGCGCGGGGGTAACACAGATGATGGTGGGCTAGCCCTGGGCAATTCCTCAGGTCTGGGGAGCGCTGTCTCAGGAAGCAGGTGCAATAGGGGCGTTACCCACTCTGGGCCAACCTCTCCAGGCTTGGCTCCTGAGAGGGACAGGCTGAGACAGGTGGGGCTGTCTGATAACGTTATTCAGACTATCCAAGCAGCAAGAGCAGAATCCACCACAGCTTGTTACAGGCCAAAGTGGGCGGGATTCCGGCGATGGTGTGAAGGAAGGAGTCTAGAGCCTCTGTCGTGCACGCTGGGCTCTATTCTTACCTACTTACAGATACTGGTGGACAGGGGGCTGGCTCATTCCACAATTAAGGTGTATGCAGCAGCCATTTCGTCCTGCCATGAGGGATTTGGAGGCAGGTCAGCCTTCAGTCAGCCGCTTATGGCGCGGTTTTTGCAGGGGGTCAGGAGGCAGCGCCCAGTAGTGCACGCCTCCGCCCCGCAGTGGGACCTGCCGTTGGTGCTCGAGCCTCTGGAGCTCTCCTCCCTGAAAGCACTGTCATGGAAGACAGCATTGCTACTTGCCTTGACTTCGGCTAAAAGAGTGTCCGAGCTGACCGCTCTGTCGGTACACCCAAGTTGTCTTTTGATCCGGGGTGACCGTAGCGGGGCAACACTCAGGCCGAACCCATCCTTTACTCCTAAGAGTATCAGAAGTTCATTCAGATCAAGGGCTATTCAGTTAGGTTGCTTTAATCTTCCACCCCATATTGGGGCCAGGGAGGCTAAATTGCACCTCCTCTGCCCAGTGCGTGCGCTAGCATGCTATATAGAGCGCACGGCTGCCATTAGGCGCACTGAACAACTGTTTGTGTGCTTTGGGGATGGTGTGGCTGGAAAAGCCCTCTCAAAGAAGCGCCTAACAGGATGGCTATGCAGGTGCATTACACATGCCTATGGACGGGCGGGGAGAGCCCTCCCCACTGGGGTCCGTGCACATTCTACACGGGCTGTGGCTGTGTCAACAGCCTTATTCAGCGGCGTGAGTGTAGAAGATATATGCACGGCGGCGTCTTGGTCTACGCCAGGCCCCTTCATAAAATGTTATCTCCATGTCTGGCTCCTTCTCGTCGTCGGTGCTTGCCGAGGCAACGCATGACTGGTGAGAGGGGGGTGGCTGTGGGTCAGCAGGTATCTGACCCCCCCCCCCTGGACATAAAGCACTTGTGTTTTTCCCATGCTCCTGAGGGACTCGGGAGACATGGTGCGCAATCAGCCCCATACAGGGCTGGGGGACTCTCCCCGCCTGCCTATGGGCAGGCTGGGAGAGCCTTCCTCACTATTGTCCATGCCCACTCTACACGGAGCGTGTGTGAGTGTGGGGGATGTGGTGCACTTATGTTTTCCCGTGCTCCTGAGGGACCTGGGGAACATGGTGCGCGGTAGGCTCCAGACGGAGTCTCCGCACAGTTTTTTCCATGCACACTCTACACGAGGTAAGCGTGTGTGAGTGTGCCTTATCCAAGTTGCGGCCCCGACTTCTCCACGGTTACAACCGGATGGGAGGAAGTGGGGATGCAGTGGATGTTAGCCAAAAGCCGGTCAGGGACGGTGTGGTGGGTCGATGTTGTTGGACGACAGGGCGTTTATACATCGGGGCTCCGCCCACTGTACCCATAGAGTCCAGTAGAGGGCGGAGCCTGTGTGAGATATAACGGGGGGTTACGTATTGTAACCCTAGTTATATAAACACAGGCGGAGCCCTCTACCTGGAGGCCCTGTCTTTCCTAGTCCGCTCGCTGAAGAGTGTATAGGATAGTGGGGCGGCGGCTGTAGTCGCCTTATATACTGTGGGCCTGCGCGCGCATTCAGGTAGGCTCGCCCCGATTGGCCGGCTACGTTTACGTAATTCAGTAGGTGAAAGCACGCACAGCATGATAGAGAGTAGTACCCATAGAGTCCAGTAGAGGGCTCCGCCTGTGTTTATATAACTAGGGTTACAATACGTAACCCCCCGTTTCGTGCCTACACCACGTCTTTTTGTCCGGTCGGGTCTTGGAAGACCAGAAGCTGTGGGGTTCATAAAAACATTTTCTTACTCAATATCAAGCCACGATTTTAATTTTTTTTTAAATCGTATAATGTCGGACTTTTTTTGCCGTCCGTGAGGAAAATAAATGGGGCTCAGAGCCTCAGAATACTGAAATCTGTATTTTTTTAAATCTTTTTTTCCTTCTAATTTGTTATTCTTTTCTAAATAACATACTGTTATTTACTCAACAATAACACACAATTATCCTTGTTTTTATTTATTTGTTTGATTCTATAATATCAGGCTTTTTTGACATCCGTCAGGAACAAGTGGACATGGAGAACTACATGAACTACATGTTGCTAAATCCACCACGGAGAATAAACACTGCTTTTGGTGTATTTTGTGGCGGAAGTACAGTACGCCACTGTACCATATGTACTACAGCGGGTCGAGCGTTTTCGTGTGGACGGACACGTTTCTTGAGGCGTTTCCGTGTGGACGGAAGACTTTTTGGAAAACGACTACGGTTCGTTTTCATCTCCGTGTGGACGGGGCCTAAATCTGCCTTCTGGTCATAAAACAGGCTTATCTGATCTTAACCTGTTACGCACCGCCCCCCCGGTACCGGGCAGATAAACGCGTCATTTGCAGGAAACAACGTCTAAGGAATCTTAATATTTAATAAACTATGAATGTTTTATATCCATGTAACGGGAAGATACTCAGCTAACTGATCTTTTTAAAAAAAAATTAAAAAGAAAACCCACAATGCTAACGCTCAGCCTCTGAATTAGCCAATTTTTTTTAACCTAAAACGGCACCTAAACTCACTCATAACTCCCTTATTACTTATCCTAGATGCATAGCCAACCCATCGATTAGCATCTCCTGGAGACACAGAATCTGTGTAAAAAACCTCAACACTCAGTGATAAACATTTGCGACGCTATAAACGAAAGCGTACATCAGAACATGTGGAGCTAGGTAGCTAGAAACGCTAACATGGCTTACCTTGGTCAAAACTGGTCTTCAATGGCATTAAAACGATAAAAAAACTATGCTGCAGTTAATCCATAGGTTAATCCAATGTGTCTGTGTCCTCTTTGAAATGATTTCTGATAATCCATAAGCAATAAAACTGCTTTTTCGTTTCCAAATGTCAGAGCTAGAGATAGGTCCACTCTGATGCTAAATTACATGCGCGAACCCCCCACCGTTTGTTTTCACAACGAGTGTGTGTGGGGGCCTCCCCCTTCGATTCTATTCGCTCTAACGGTCAGAAAGAGGTGTCAACCATCCAAATCGACCAAGGGGGGCCAGAGATATGGAAAAAAAAACATTTTCACCCAAATCACTTCAGAGGTGGAGTGGTTTTGGCTAAACCTCTCTAAAAATGTCAAATGTCACTTGTTTTGCATCAATCTTGATACAGGGTACTTATTATATGTTGTACTTTGGATTCCTAAAGCTTTTAGTCTACTAACCCATCATCCAAGGGTAGTTTTCACTATAAGTAAAAAATAATTTTTGGACGGACACTATAATTTACAGTTTTTTACTATGTAAAATCTGAATTTTCTTTAAAATAAAAAACATCTATATTGATTCTGAAACTTCTACATCCAACTCACAGATGTAACCTTGCTTTGATAAAATAAATTATTCATATAAGCCTTTTAGAAGTTAAGTTGTAGTAATTTGTTTTGGGCATGTCATTTTCGAGCCTGAAACATGAAAAACAGGCTTGGTGCTTAACAGGTTAAAAGATAACAAATGATGAATCGACCTCTGATTGATTGACCACTCAATTATTTTCATTCACAAGACATAATGTGATCATAAACTAACAGAGCCTTGCTTTAATCATGCTGTCGATCCCAAATAAACAAACATGAGGATTACCTCACTCAGGTTTCATGTCCAGGCAAGTAGTGTGAGAGTGATCAAAGTATCTACTGTTATTATGTGTTTAGTTGAGTGGTTTGTCTGGCCATATAGTGTGTTATGAAAGAATGTTATTTGGCTATGCCACTAGAGGGCGACCGAAGATCTGAATGGAGCAGAAAACACCAAGAGGCGTTGACACGCCTATGCACCGACAAAGGGGCCAATAGAAACTGGCCCCTTCCCGCCAACCAATAGGAGAAGACTTTAGACTTGTACAGAGATATTAAAATGTGATGTAAACAAGACCTCAAGGCTAATTCCTACGAATCGGAGAGACAGATAACTGCTCTAAGTGGGCTGTGGATCAGTGAAATAGGAGAAGACCTCGGCCGAGTACTTTTGCAGACTTATTGTATCACTTTATTAATAAACGCAGTTAACTTGACGAGAAGCTTCCTGGATTATTTTCAGCTACTCCTACCTCAAATTATAGAAACGCAACAGCTCCAAATTTAATTTACAATAGCTTTAACAATTTTCCTATCCAAACCAGCTGTCTGGGGAGCTTTTCATATTCATAATGATTTTGTCATTTGGCGAAAAAAATATATAAATTCAAATGACTACCTTGAAGATTTTGCATTAAAAAGAAACACCCTTTGGTTGGCTAATTTTGTAAGAGAGGTTTTTGCTTGTAGTGATAAAATGATTGTTCTTGCATTAGAGGACACCGTGTTGTGAGAGTGCAATACAATAACATTATCCATGTTATGTTCAAATGTTATGCAGATCATAAAGGGTAATAATTCTTGAAATTAAACTAAATCCAAGGCAGTGGAGTGATGTCTGTTTTGTTGCAAAAAGCCGGATCAGAAAAATACTTATATAAACACTAGGAATAACTGCTGGAACACTAGACACAGAGGCACTGAGACAAGCTGGCAGTGAGGAGAATGGGCACACAGACTGAATACACTGGGGTGGGGTGGGATAATGAGACACAGGTGAATGTAATTAGGCTGACGGAGGATGATCACAGTCAGGCAACACCCAATGGGAGGATGTGTAGACACTAAAACAATATGAGAATGGAGTAACAGAAAATAAGTTTTTCACAAGACAAACAATGGATGTTTATCTTAACACATAAAGTATATCATTTAGAAAGTTAAAAATAAATAAGAACAAAGGAGCTACATGGATTATTGTTTTTGGATATGCCCTCTCACATCTTCCAGCAGTTAATACATCTAAAAACTTGTTGTTTCCCCGGTGAGATTATTTATAATGAATTCCAAGCATATTTCCCTGTACTGTACATAACATCAGCATCTGGAATTTCACTAATCTGAAAACATAGTTTAAGCGCAGTGTCAATATGTTAACCCAGTGTCCGCTCAGCAGGGGGTTATAGTAGGAACAACGTCAGAATCAGAAACAGTTTTATTTTAGGGTTAACCATATGAGGAATTTGCCCTGAGGCCTGTACTACGAAGCCGGATTTTCGCTTAGCCGGCTAACTTCAGGGAAAACTCGGGCTTTCCGGTCCTACGACGCTGGTTCTCTTTTTAGCAAGCTAGATCTCCATGGTAACTTATGCTGAGCGGCTAACCTGCTCCGGAGCAGGTTAGGTGGCAGGCTAAAGGCCGCTACACAGCCACCTGAGACAAAAGAACGCGTACCGAAGGCGTCCCGACTTTTCCTGACTTTTACGTCAGCTACGTCGCCTGCGTCGGCTACGCCGCCCGCCTACGCCGCCCGCCTACGAACACACCGCAAATACTTCAGTCAACGAGTGGCAATAACTGTCCTTACCAGCAGGCAGCGGTAGTGTGAACAGCCAATCAGAGTGATTGCTTGTCCCGACTTTCTCTGACCTCCCGCGGCCGATTCAACATGTTGAATGTTGGCGTCGGGAGGTGTGAAAAGGTGCCGTAAAGACACGATGGTGCGGGACACACCAACCTGAGTAGGGTGCCGCGAATGCCCGACTGCCTCTGACTCCCAAAATCAGGCTGGTGTGTCCGGGCCTTTAGAAATCAGCCTATAAAAGCTCCGCCTATCGACCAATGAAATCTCTGTGAAAATGACGTCGCCATTTGTGGATGACACTGTGGAGCTCGGAGCTCAGATTGTGAGAGGCGCTCTCAGGCTGGGGAGGATATTTAGGGACAGAATAAACCCTTTGGCTTTCCCTGAAGAGTATTTGTATGAAAGATACAGGTTCTCGTCAGAAGGGCTGACTTATCTGTGTCAGCTCCTCGAGCCATATATTGCTAATGCCACACATCGGAGTTGTGCCCTTACAGTGACTAGTGCCTAGACTGTATTGCTTTGCGCTACTTTGCGACCGGCAGTTTTCTGTATGCCGTGGGGGATGCAGAGAACCTAAGCAAGAATACAGTCTGCAGTGCTATTCATAAGGTCGCACATGCTCTGACAGGGCTCGCACAGACCTTTGTTGTGTTTCCTGGCACATGTCCCACACAGACGATCAAAGAGGGATTTTACAGCATGGCAGGTATTGATATGTGATTATATCTTTACAGTGAATGTTGTTCCTATGACGTACACTGTTGTATAATAAATGCAGCCTACTATTTCATAGGGTTTCCCAGGGTGCTTGGCTGTATCGACTGTACCCATATACCGATCTCTGCGTGTCTGGGAAATCATGAAGGCGACTATGTCAATCGCAAATTGCTTTGAAAAATCCAAAGTGATGATATTTTCGAATGGCAAAAAGTTACCATCTATTCTACCCAAGATTTGTACTGCTCAAGGGACTGACAGTGAGAGGGTCACTACTTACAAATATCTGGGATTTCTTATTGAACAGAACTTGTTGTTGTTTCATAGCTAAAAATAAAATTAGGTTTCTTTTACAGAAATAAATCCTGTTTCTCTTTTCAGACAAGGAAACATTTGATATCTGCAACGTTTTTACCTGTATTAGATTATGGTGACCTGCTATACATGAATGCCTCCGACCAGTGCCTAAAGAGCTTGGATACTGTGTACCATTGTGCCTTACGATTTATTACTGGATGTGGATATCGAGTACACCATTGCACTTTATATGCTGCTGCTAATTGGCCGTCTTTGTCTGCTCGCAGACATTCCCATTGGTTGGGTTTTATTTATAAATCTCTGCTTGGGTTGGTTCCCTCCTATATTTGCACGTATATTTGTCAAAGAGAAAGTCTATATGGCCTGCGCTCCCAATATTTTATTCAGATGCTGGTTCCTACAGTGAGAACAAAACTGGGTAAAACAGCTTTTAAATATTAAAGTAAACAGATATGGTTCTAAAACTGTATTGAAGTAAACATGTATTATTTTGAATTGTATTTTAGTGAACATGTATTGTTTGAACTGTTTTAAGTAATCCCATATATATATTGTCTTTCTCACTTACAACTCACTGACCCAGATATCCCTACACACACATACACCTCCTCCCACCAGCACACACACATATTCTTTTCAAGGTTCTTTCTGGGCATCAATATATCTGTGTACAATGTTTGGTTGTCTGGGAAAGAATAGTTTGTGTGAAATATTCCTTGGGAAAGTAAAGGAGTGAATACAGGTGCAGAGATAAGATTGACTCTGTCCTGGTGTACTTCCGAAGATCTCACGCTCCATCAGAAGAAAACATACTTTTTCCCAGAACTCTGATTCGCTGTATTGGACCCGACCAGAAGTGAATCCAACCAGTAAAAACACCTGGGGGAGTGAGCAGCTCACACAGCTCCTCCCCACGGACTCTCTGATTCGCTTTGGAGTAAAATGGGAAGGAAGAAGTCAACTCATCTCCGCCCCAAAATATGAATATGAATACTGTTGTTTATGCATGTAAAATGCTTCCTGTTGCTGACTGGCTGGTCCCGATACCTGTATCGCACAGCAGTAGAACCTGAAGTCCGGAGTACTCTGTAAACTTGTATACGTGTTGTTTTTTACCAGTAAAATCAGATTATTGTTATAACCTTTATTCCGGTCTTTTGAATTCCTTCTTTTATTAAATCTGACCAGGCTCATCTAACGAACGGCGCGTAGCGGAGGTGGGCTTTAAGCCACCATCCACAGTGTTTGCTACAACAATATGCTGCCCCCACAGCTTGGAACAATGTACAGAAGGAGCTGAAACTCTCAGATTGAATCACTATGGGGGAATTCAGGTCCATCTTAAAGGACAGAGAACATGACACCATTGGTAGATGTGAGTGCTCGTATATCTTAAAATCGTTTTAAATTTTGTCAGTTTTTAAAGATTTTTAATAGTTTGTTTTATTTCGCATATTGACTGGCTAATGTGCCATTTTATTTGTGTTTTACCGCTGTATTTGTCTGCCTGTCTTGTCTGTGTTTTATCTGTTGTAACTTTGTTCATGCTGCCCTTCTTGGCCAGGTCACTCTTGAAAAAGAGATTTTAATCTCAATGAGTCTTTTTACCTGGTTAAATAAAGGATATATATAAATCCATCCACAGCCTCAACATTCAGGTAAATCTTGCACATTCACTAGAACACACATTGAAGTCTGGGTGATTAAAGGAACTCACACATTTAAATATTCACACAGTACATGTTTCACACTTCGACTATCTTTATCTATAACATGGACTCATTTCAAATGAACATTGATGCTACACTGACTATGATGCTCTTATTGTGGAAATATTCCTTTATCTTCAGGGCTCTTCAGTGAAGTGCTGCTCGGGGACAGGGGTTATGCCTGCCAGCCATTCCTTATGACCCCGTATCCTGACCCTGGTGAAGGGCCACAAACCAATTTCAATAGGCGCGTTCACACCGGAGTACTTTTCCCACAATAGTTCATCAGAACTACGATATATATTTGCGTTCACACCAAAAAGTCCCAGGAACTAAAGTAGTTCAAATTAGTTCATCTGACCCGCTTTTCAGTCCCTGTCGTGGGAGAAAATAGTTCATACGTCTGATTGGCTGTGCGGAATGCAAACCACGCCCGTTTGACTCTGAATTTTTTTTTTTGTAAGCGGCCATTGTATTTGCTCGCTTCGGCGAGCGCACCCGAAGAGATTACTTTTGTGAAAGCAGTTATTATAGCAACACTAAATAAATCATCGGAGCGGTGGAGTGATGAGGATGTGTCATCTGAATGCAGTTTCCGTGGCTCAGCAAAGTTAGCAGACCTGGAAAAGTCATGTCGGGACGACTACGAAGGTAAAATAAAATACATGCACTGCACTGTTTTAATCTGCACAATACTGGTCTTAGATGTACTTTTATTTGCTCAGTAGATCGAGCTAGCCATGCTAGAACTTGCTATCATAGGTCCAAGCTGGCTAACAACATCTAGCTAGCTAGCTATTCTCAGCCGTGCCCGCTATGAACACATTTTGACTTGTGAATAAGTGTGCAATGTTCTGTAATTTGCTTCACTAACTCATGGCACTAATCGTGTGTTTCAGGCGAGGTGTTTCTCTCTGGATTAGAAACTAGTTTTCTCCTCCGGGATAAAACGATAATATAACGTTAGCAATTAGCATGCTAGCTGGACATAATGCTACCCCTAACAATACATTGTAGTTGCTATAATTTCAAGTCATTTGCAACATTCATTCTACATGTTAATGGTAAAAGCTTAAACAGTTGATTACCTGCATGCCACAAAGACTGATGTTCTAATATTTTTGCACATTTAAGTAGAAATGTAATTGAAATTCTATTTATTTTTCCTTTTTTTTATTGATTGTTATAATTGTACTCAGCCATGTTATGTTAGATGTCAATCCACTTACACTGTAACTACTCTGGCCTTGAAAGAAGGTTACACATCTAACTGATGTCCACTAATCCCTATAAAACAAAGTTCAAGCATACATTAAGCACAAAACAATAAATAAGGGCACTTTGACATTTATTTTTTATTTGATATTATTTGATCCTATCTTATCTTCTACTTTACACCTGCATTTTGTACACTGTCCCTGCCTGCACCATGTCCAATGTTGGACAATGTTGTCTCGTTGTTGCGATTAAACTGATCTTGTATCTTGCATATTTCACCTTAGGAAAGTGGGCACGCAATGACAGCTTCCTTGACACCATCATGGTGATGGACTGCCATGCCATGGTCAGCAAGGAGAATGAGGACCTGCGTGCCAAGGAGATGCACGACGAACGGCTGCTGCATTCACACAAGGCCCAGGAATCGAGGTGGAGCAACAAAATACCTTTCAGGCTGGCCTTCTGGCAGTGCTAAGCGAGCTGATTAAATCCAACAGGCCTTCAATACAAAAATTAAGAAAAACTTGTCGTCGTTGATAAACTGTACAATGACTTGTTGGGAGGCGTGTGGTGCAGTGGTCTGGTGCGTTGGTGTTCGGATCAGGGGTGCACAGGTTCAAACCCCACTGCAGTCAGGATGTCGTTGTGTCCCTGGGCAAGACACTTCACCCCAAATTGCCTACACCTGGGACAGTTAGTTTTGTATTATTGTGATTATATATATGCCACTGTTATTAATACTGACACTTCACTTTGCACTAAGGTGTGTCTGCTGCTGAGCCTATTTATTGTTATTATATATATATATGTTTTGATACTACTGACACTTTATTTGATATTGAAAATGTTAACTTCTATTTACATGCATACGACACACCTGGGACAGCATGATGCTGTTATTGATATTGTCTTGAGTGTGCAATAAAAGAGAACCTACATGGCGATTAAACGGAGCCTGTATCTTACATTTTTCATTACATTTCATGTAACTAAGCTTGCTTATTTCTGCTCTGACACTTTATCTTTACAGTGACCTGTGTAGCATCCTATACATCACAAGTGATTATTCTGATACCATCATGTTTCATCGGTTATAAACTGGCAAAGCTTTATTTATTGTGGCTTTCAAAAAGATAATTTCATTGTATTTCAAAATGGCGTCCAACACAAGCACTATTTATTTGTAGAAAGAAATGGTTAAGTTTGTTATTACCAGTGTTGTGAGTTCAATATTTTTAATTAATTATAGTAAGGGAATATCTTAGGAGTTAGTGTAGTGAGTTTCAGAGCAGTGTAATAATTATTTGACCTAAAACTAAATGTTTTTATGAACATGGGGATTTGCTAACTTTTGATTTCCCCCATTTTACACGACACAAATGGAGGCCACTATGGGCCACAACTAACACGTAGGTTTCTGTAGGGTTCATGGCAGACGGATGCAGTTGCTCTCAGGAGGATATATAATAAAGGTGTGTTAGCTGCTGAGCCTATTTAGTGTGCATACGACACACCTGGCACAGTTTATTTATTTCACACGTAGCGTAGCGCGTGCATGTCGTCGTCCAATCCTTTTGTCAATCCTTCTTAACCGCCTTCGCTTCCGAATCAGCATTGCTATTGTATTTGACTGGTCGACGATCTGTAT
This sequence comes from Trematomus bernacchii, assembly GCF_902827165.1. Taxonomy (NCBI): domain Eukaryota; kingdom Metazoa; phylum Chordata; class Actinopteri; order Perciformes; family Nototheniidae; genus Trematomus; species Trematomus bernacchii. The sequence continues at coordinate 27,408 of NW_022987612.1, forward strand.
TTGTGTTTGCTTAAATAACTCAGACTCATGTCTGAGGTCGGAAGGTAAACAGACGCCTCATTTACAGCAAGTGGGCGCGGGAGGTTTTTCTTCTTCTTTTTCTCTCGTTTTTTTGGCGGATTGCAACTTTAAGGTGCATACCGCCACCTACTGTACTCGCCGTGAAGTTGTTTGCGGCCTGCCAGTAAACCCAAAGCAGAAGAAGAAGAAGTGACGTCAACGGTTCATTTGCCTAATCCACCCCCAGGAACTCATTTTGGTGTGAACGCGATCTGCTTTAGTTCATCAGAACTAAAAGAGTTCTCATGAACTAAAGTTCTCATGAACTATTGTGGAAAAAGTACTTGGTGTGAACGCGCCTAATGTGGCCCATGCCAAAACCAGGGTCAGGATCGAAATTACCTTTGGGATACTGAAGGCCAGATTCACCTGCCTGCGGGGGCTCAGAGTGGCCCCTGAAAGAGCTTGCCGCATTATAACAGCCTGTGTTGTGCTGCACAACATCGCCACCATGAGGAAGGAGAGGGCCCCTCCTGCAAACCCCCAACCTCCTGATGTGGTCGACCCCATCACCCTGGACTACCCTACTGGCAGGGCTGTCAGAGATGCAATCACATTATTATTTGCATAATAAATTTAAAAAACACACAGAGAGAGAGGCCTTGGGTGATTTATGTTGGTTTTTATTTTGTCAGCCATTCCTGAAGGAAAAAGAGAAAACAACATAATTTTTGGTTTACTTTTTCTGTAAAGAAAAAAGGGATTTCTCTTTTAGGTATCCTAAAAGATAAAGGTCACCTTTTGCACCTTTCATTTGACTTGAAAATAAATGACAGAATGTTACAAAATTACCTGTCTTTCTCTTTCCAATTTTTCAACGTCCAACTTCGATTTTTTTATGCGTAGGGCATTTAGTTCTATCGTTTGGGCATTTATTTTTATCGTTTGGACTAGGGTCCGTTTGTAAAGGGCCCTCACAGAGTCTGCTTCAGCCTGAAACACATGAAACACATATATGTTGCTTTAACATTCAAGCATGGCTCACAGCAAGAAAGCTGACCATTTTAAAGTTGACTGTTCTTTTAAATTTAGTTTAATTAATTACTTCGTAATGAGGGCCTGGATGTGGAGGGCCTAGATGTGGAGGGCCCAGGCTGCGGGGGGGGAAGAGTTCCTTCTTCCTGCAAATTGAGCAAAGCAAATATCTTTTCAATAGAGAGTAGTCATTTGTCCCATGTGCAGACCACCACCATGTGCAAGTAATCAAATTATCAATTAAAGCAACGTGTCCACACCCTCTCTATCTGTGTTAGAGGCAAATTGAAAACTTCATATCATTGGTAACAAAATACTAAAGTGTACCGCCAGAGTGCTCTCTGAGTAGACAGACAGCGTCTCGTCATCATCCAGGCACTCCTGAAAAAAATAAGAACTGTAAATGGTCTATGTTATCCAGGGACGTGCACAGACATTTGGAGGGGCTATTGCTCTAAACTGGAAAAAGGGCCTCCCCCCCGAAAAACAATATAAGACCAAAACGATTATTACATTAACTAATTTCAACAGTAATTCACATCATCATCTCAAAAGAAAATAAGCTAAGGCAACTACTTGCATTCGGTGACTTGATTTTTAAAATGAAAACCAGGGAATTTTTTTTGTTTTTCGGTCCATATCTCATTAAAATATCTAATGTTAGTAACTATTGAAGAAAAAATGGGGACAATTCAATGTAGTTTTACCATTGTCACTGCTATGCAGTCCAGACATACTGATAAAATAGGGCTTCTATAATTACCTTAAATAAACTCACTAATGAATGAAACCAGTTCAATACGCATTATTCTTATTCTTATCATTCTTTATGAGCGCAGTAACGGTAAGGCATCTAATTATTTATTTATTTAGTATTCCATAACTTAATAACAGAGATGGTCAAATTAAAGTGGTAGAGACATGGCAGAAATCCTACAATAAAGCGGGACAGTGAAGTGTTCTCCTGAGAGAGGGCGATCAAGAAAAGTAAGCGAGCGGCCCCGTTGAGGGAGTTTACCATGGATGTTTAATAGGAGTTTACGGAGCAGATGAAAAGACACAGAAAGACAGAAGCACAATAAAAAGTATATGTAGGTGTTTTTTTGTAAATAACCGACGGTGTTGTTATGGCAGAATGTTTAATACAGCGTATTTCTGATATTCATTAATGATCACATGGTATTCCATATGATGTGTGTTACTGAGTTGGGTCACACACAGTTAGAGAGACAATGGTCGTTCTGAATTATCAATAGATGTATTCATTTTAAGTGAGCTGACACCGAGGGTATAGGAAGTGCAGAGAAGGCCTCAGGTTATAAAAACAGTTAACCTTTGTTAGTTAACTAATCCTAAGGATGTCATGAGATGATGACGTTTAAACATATACAGGTATAGCTTTCAGAGAGAAAAACATGTGACATTTGTGTGGTTGGCTGCATGATAAAATGTGCGTGCGTTAAACATGTTTGGGGAACATGTTCGTGTGTCATTTAGAAAAGTATATCTAGGCCTGTGTTTCTTCTGTTCTGGGGAGCATTTCCACGATTGGCTGCTGTGGCAGCAGGTGATGTACTTCCCATTATTGTTTGTTTGTTGCAACAACTAAATAATAATTACTTATCAGCTATATCTGTGTTTGTGTTTTATTGATTCCTCTCTGTTTCATTCTTTCCTGTTGTGTTATGCTGGATATCTCCACAACATTTTGGAGGTCCTACCGAGATTGCCAATGCTGGAGGTTGCTGTGTTCCTTCTCTGGGGGTCTCAACTCCCTTGGCCAGGCAGCCCTGAGACGGCTGTGGTAAAATCTCAAGGAATTGAGAAACCAGACTTGAGACTTCCACAGAGGAAATACCGACTCACAGTAAGCAAAACGTATTTGGAATGAAATTACTTTTGAAGTTGTATTGGTTAAGGGGAAAGAGCAGAGGAGTGGATTTAGGGCATAGGTATAGCTGAAATCTGTTTGATGGTTGTTTGTTTTGTTTGTTGGTCTTGCTTTATGTTTATACTGGAGAGATCACTGTATTCTGCTCGTAGTCTGCCTGAGAAGCTAAGGGTTTGACTGAGGGAATATGATCTTTGCTAGCCGTAAGGACATGTTATGCTGGAGGAATCACTGTATTTGCTCGTAGTCTTGAATTCTGCCTGAGAAGATCCTGATGATTTGTCTTAAGGTTCAGAGATTTATTGGCTGAGGAATACAAATTTGCTTTGCGAGCCAAGTGCACAAAAACAGGGTGGAGGGTCATGCCTGTTCCGGTCCGTTCGGTAATTAAGAGATTAATAAGCCCGATCTGAGTCGAGGGAGTTAAAAATATAAAAAGCTCTGCTCGCGACTCTGTGAATTCACAAAATACAAAAGTGGAGGAAACCATGTTTTGTCAGGCCGTAATGAGTTAGAGACTCAGTATAAAGCGCTAAATGTTTTGGTATACCATAGTTTGTTGTTAATTGGTCTAAGAAGCCCCCTTCTCCTGAAAAGGCTGAGAGCTCCAGCCGGGGTGTGTCTGTATTTGTCTGTGAAAGTATTTCCCTCTTTCTGATTCTGTAGAAGAGGAGACCCTTTGTTTTATCAGCCGTGAGAGCAGCAGTGTGTCTGTTTGCTCTTTTCTCTGATGCCTAAAAAAAGGAGTGAGTTTAAATAAGAAGTGAAAGATCAATGAGTGATCTGAAGTTGGAGTGAATACATTGAAAATTAATAGATCAATGTGTGATTTGATGTAGTACATATATTGAAATAAATAAGAAACAATGATTTGTTGTTTTTAGCATAGTTTTTGTAGGATACAGTTACGTCACATTGTGGATTTTATGAGAAGTATTGAGAACTGATTGTTACCATTGCATTGCATTGTGAATTTCATGGTATTTGTCATTAACTAAGAATTGTACTTAATTATATTTCATACAGTAACATTAAGGGAAAGTAAAAAGAGATTTACTGAGTATATGAAGTAGCTATATTGAAATAAAAAGATTTAGTTTTATTTTCACCTAGAATTAAGATGTTTTGAAAAGTCTAGAGAGAGTAAAAGTTATATAAAGTTAACTACTATTCTGGAAAAGTTCCTATGGTTTACTGTTTTATGAGTAACATAAAATAAAAATATATGTATTTACTAGATATAAGAACAACATGCTTATCTAGGTTAACAGAAAGTTGCTATTAACCAGTTTCAGCTGCAACTATCCTATCTTTGTTCTAAAGAGAACATACGTTGAATTTACAATTAATGTTAGGAAAGTTCACAATTGATATCATTAAAGACCGTTTTGGATTAATAGGGCGTGTCTGTCATAAACATTCATGCTTAGATGGAATAAAGTGTTGAGATGTTCTCAAAGTGGGAGTTTTCACAATGCCTTCTTTGTTGTTATTGAAACAGTGATAAAGAAAACTGTTCCGTGATGATTTCTGTAGGTTTTAGTTTTAGTAATGAAGATTACATTTTGTGAGGAAACTTTTCCACCAAGAATTCCTTTAAGTGTTCCAAAAATATATTCATTAACTGTAATTAGATTACTTGTTTTTCAAATATAGCGCTGAATACAGTTAGTTTTGTATTATTACAACCTAACCATGCTTGTAACACAACTTGGATAAACAATTAGAAAATGAATAGAATAAGCAAATAGATAAAAGATGAGTCTATAGTGGTTAAGGAGGGTTTCCTTGTTTTGCTCATTGACTTAGAACTGAAGTTAAGAAGAATAGTGTTTTATGAGAACTGTCATTCCTCATGGTTTTTAAAGATAAATCATCAGTTTTTATAGACTTTGATGTTAAAATGGATCATGGTGGAGAATTAATACCTTTTTAGTTTCGAATTTAAGAAGATTTTAAAGATGATGTTTATGTTATTTTCCTGACTAGAATTTAAAAGCAGGACGTCAACTAGACAAAAGAGATTTTACAGTTTAGTTTTACTACTTTTAACGAAGTAAAGAATCTGGGTAAACTACCACCGTTAGTTTGTTTTAACATTCACATGTTTCAGCATTCCTGACCATATGGACACTCAGCCATTTTGTAACCCGTTGGGGGAGAGATTTAAATTGAGTTTTTCTCTAGTAGCTGATTGGCTGTGATTACAGCAGCACTGGATAGTTATGCGCCACCTTTGGGTTGTACTCTGAATCAGTGTGTTGGTGAAATGTTGCTCACTACAGAAACAGAAGAACTGTACAAAGAACGCATCTCTGAGGAGGTTTTGACATTTTGCTTGTGCCTCGTTGTCAAGGCAACAGTGGTGTGAAGAGGAACTGCAGTTTTTGGGGATTTCTACTGTGCAGAGGACAACGTGTGTCTGCTGATTGTACCACATTGATCCAAGAGTTTCCTTCCCTCCAGATGCCAGAGAGAGTTTCCTTGAGCCCACTGACCAGGGCCATTTCTAGCTTTTTGGGGACCCTGCCACTGACTACAGCTGCAGAGGACAACGAATCACTGACTGTTCTCATTATGACAAGATCTTGAGACAGGCTTGTCTCAGACTGTTCAGGCCCTGAAGAAATGATGCAATGATTTTACAGCATAACTGTGCAAGGGTTTTCCAGAGGGTGGTGCAGAACATTATGTTTAGTGTTTAAGAAAAGAGGCTGCTTGTTTAACAATGGTCTGGAATACTGAAAAGATTAAAGTTTAATATCCTTGTTTAGCATACAAGACATCTGATTATTATGTCACACATAATAATCTTGACATATAAACTAGCTATGGGTAAAACGTGTGGTCATTATACCATTGTTATCATGAACTAAAAATAAATAGGGAAATAGTATCTGGTTAAAGAAGAACGGATTTGATATACTAGAGAGGGTTAGTTATATTGTGAATACTTCACAAAGTATTTACTAATGTATTTTGAAGAACAAATAACAAAAACACGAGTCCAATTTTGTTTTGTTTTTAGATTAAATTGTCCATTACCAAAACTGTTCACCTTAGGTCTAGCTTTAGACTTTGATAGTAAAGGAGTATTTAGGCTTATTTTTATATATCTGACATTTTTGAAACATGTTGGCTATTTCCTAGATGGAGAGATGGCATTACTCTCCAATTGTTAAGAACATTTCTGAAGATTTAATATTTGTTCCATTTCTAATATTCCTATTTCAAACGTAATTTTAGAGTAACAAAGGCTGATGCTGAACTTGGAAAACATGTGTTTGCATGTCGTAAACAAAGAGGCTTTGTTTGTTCAATCACCAGTTAAATCTCATACAGTAATAATGATTGATTTGGCTAAAGCTTAGTTTAACATCCTGGTGAAACATTATGAGATATGTTCACTTCTAAGGGTAAACAAATTGATTAAAATGGATTATTGTTATTATTATTGATTAATTTGGAATATTAATTAAAAAGGCCGTTATCTGCAGGTTCACTTAGGAATGCCTTGCATGAACATTTGTCAGGCTTTGTGTTTCCTAGGGGCAGTACATTAATGAAGTTTATTGATAATTTGTTTGTTTAAACATCTGAAGAAAATTGTGCTGCGAACACGGGAAAAACTGTGTTGCATTGTTTGACATCAACACAATGATGTCACTGATTAAAAACTCCAGCTGGTAGAATATCAAAGTGCACTATTATAGGACATGAGATCTCGAGACTGACTTAGACTTTGCAAAGACTGAATGAATGTGAATTGATTTGTCAATTCCTGACTGTTACAGTAACACTGACCCACCGACAAAAGGTGATTTTATTTTGGGATGCACACAATGCTTTTAGCAATGGTTTTCTGACTATGCCATTGTTGAACCATTGTGAGACATGACGCATGAACTTTGTCTGACTCTGCATGATCCCTGCATGACTTGATGACTATGTAGCTTGATTTTTAACATTGTTGATTCTTTTTGACAGGAGAAAGTTTTTGTTTTTTCATCCTTTGTTTTAGGTGTTCCTGATGATGAGTCATAGGACTTTGAAATAACATTGTATGTGAAGATGGGTACTCTGAAGTATCTTACTTGGGGAAACATGGTCTCTATGGGTTGGAGGACAATGTTTCCAGGAGGGGTATAATGGGTTTATTGTTCAATTTAGTAATTTAATTTCAAGATGTATTTGATAATATTTTGTTTCCATCCCAGTTGAAATCTTTCATTATTTCTTCTGTGACACATTGGTTTCAGATTTCTTTGAATTCTTGTCACGTGAATCTTTTAACCCTCACATGATCCAGAGGGCAAATGAAACTTGTCGCCTAAAAAAAACTTTTTCCTACATGGTCAAGCTCTCAGATTGGGTTCTGCTAAGACGTATGATTAAATGTATTGTTCGAAGTTGAGATCTGATTGGTTTCAGCACCATGGCTGAACAATGTTGCAGGAGATGTTTGTTGTGTGTTTAGGAAATTGTGGGTAAGTATAAAACACAACACAAACAACATTTCATGGTTTCAAGAAGTTTAAAAATGATAGATAAGACTCTAAGACCTAGTGGTCGACTGTAGGCTGTTAACCCAGAATGCAAGTGCTATTTTCTACCCAGGCCAAAGCTGTTTTTCCCCTTGCAATCTTGAGGAGGGAAGATGGATCATTCTGAGGCAGACTGGAGTGTCAATGAAGGCAGCTGGATGACTTCCAGCTATTCTTCTACTGCTATTGTCTTATGGGTTTGGGTCAACACGAAGTACAAAACCCAAAACTTCTGAGATGATTTACAGCCAAGTATATTAGTAATCTCAACACTCCAGAGAACATATAGAAGATCTACCGTTAACTGTTCTTTTACTGAAGTCTCAGTTTTTCTGACTACAGTTCCGTCCAATTCAAATGGTAATGATGTTGCTTCAGATGTCATCAAGGGATTTTGCTATGAGATGGGACACCACAGCATGAAGGCTAAGATAGATATTCCATCTAAAGGCTACGCATGGAGATCGGAACGTGCACCACCTGAAGAAGTGATTACTGGACAATATAACAGAAGTAGAAAAGGATGGACGCCAGTTACATCTTGCTATAAGTGTTTTGGAAGATTTTTCATTATGTATAATCAAGTATTAATTGTATGTTGCTTTGTTATTAGGCTATGTATGTAAGTTTGTTAAACTTGAATGGGACAAATTGATTTTTTCCTCTTAAACATACTGAGGTTTTTAAATGATTTTCCATTTAAGTAGAGTAGGATTAGCGCAATTGTCTTTTCTTCCACTTTTTCTGTTATAATCAAAAAGGTGTTTTTTTTGGCTATTGTGAGTAGGTACAGTACATGTGACCTGTGACTTCTGCCTTAAGTAAAATGATTACCCATCGATAAATATTTTTCAGAAAGTCATTTTGGGCTTTCGAGGGCGGAACTCAGTAAGTTACTTGTAATAATAATCTTTTTTGATTAAGTGATCTTAATTAATAAAAGGAGGGAGTGTTATGGCAGAATGTTTAATACAGCGTATTTCTGATATTCATTAATGATCACATGGTATTCCATATGATGTGTGTTACTGAGTTGGGTCACACACAGTTAGAGAGACAATGGTCGTTCTGAATTATCAATAGATGTATTCATTTTAAGTGAGCTGACACCGAGGGTATAGGAAGTGCAGAGAAGGCCTCAGGTTATAAAAACAGTTAACCTTTGTTAGTTAACTAATCCTAAGGATGTCATGAGATGATGACGTTTAAACATATACAGGTATAGCTTTCAGAGAGAAAAACATGTGACATTTGTGTGGTTGGCTGCATGATAAAATGTGCGTGCGTTAAACATGTTTGGGGAACATGTTCGTGTGTCATTTAGAAAAGTATATCTAGGCCTGTGTTTCTTCTGTTCTGGGGAGCATTTCCACGATTGGCTGCTGTGGCAGCAGGTGATGTACTTCCCATTATTGTTTGTTTGTTGCAACAACTAAATAATAATTACTTATCAGCTATATCTGTGTTTGTGTTTTATTGATTCCTCTCTGTTTCATTCTTTCCTGTTGTGTTATGCTGGATATCTCCACAACAGTGTCAAGAGGAAGTAAAGTCCCTGCCATGAGAAAACTCAAAATCCATTTTCCAAAATCCGACACTAGAGGTGGTCTTAACCTGTTAAGCCCGAGAGACCCCGGTACCGGGGCACTGCCGCAACATCTTGCAGGAAACAGTGTCTGAGGGCATGTTCATTTAATAAACTATGACTGTTTTATATCCATGTGACGGGAAGAAACTCATCTAACTGATCATTTTTATTTGTTTTTCAAAAGAAAACCCACAATGCTAACACTGAGCCTCTGAATTAGCAACGAGCGAAAAATGCTAACAGATTACTGCACCGAAAATCACTCACAAAACCTTATTATTTATCTTTTCTCTACATCCATGACATCGATTCACATCGTGAGGTGACACAGAATCGATGGGTACCCTCATTATCACTGAATTATACAAAATCGTGACGTTATAAGCAAAAACAGACAAAACATTTGACGCTAGGTAGCTAAAAATGCTAACAAGGTTACCTTGGCTCTGTAGTCTCTCCAAAGTGGTCTTCAATGGCATTAAAACGATAAAAACGCTGCTGAAGTTAATCCATAGGTTAACCTGTTAAGCCCCGAGCCTGTTTTTCAGGTTTCAGGCTCGAAAATGACATGCCCAAAACAAATGACTACAACTTCACTTCTAAAAGGGTTATATTAATAATTTCTTTTATCAAAGCAAGGTTACATCTGTGAGTTGGATGTAGAAGTGTCAGAATCAATATAGATTGTTCTCAGTCAGAGTAAATTCAGATGGAACATAGCAAAAAAAGGTAAATTCTTACCTCCGCCTAAAAAAAACCCATTACTTATAGTGAAAGCCACCCTTGAATGATGGGATGGTAGACTAAAAGCTTTTGGAATCCAAAGTATAACATATAATAAGTACCCTGTATACTTTTTTTTTTTTGAGGCAAAACAAGTGAAATTTGACCTTTTTAGAGAGGTTTAGCAAAAAAAAGTCCAGGCGGAATAAGCTTAAGGCACATTTGGGTACATTTGGGTACATCTGGTTCCATCAGTGCCATTTGACCTTTTTCAGGTACCAGACTATAAAAATCATTGTACTACATTGAATTATCACTATAGGTATTCATTCCATCCCAAAAAAAATAAAAATTTAAATTAAAAGAAATATATATATATTTTTTTATTTTAAATGTGTGTGTGTGTGTGTGTGTGTGTGTGGAAGTGTAAGTGTGTGTCAGGGCTTTCTGTTGCAGCTCCGGACTCATACTCATGTAAAAGAAATGAGCAAACTGTGTGTGTAGGTGTGTGTGTATGGGTGTGTGTAAGTGTAGGTGTGTGTAGGTGTGTGTATGTAGGTAGGTGTGTAGCTGTATGTGTAGGTGTGTGTGTAAGTGTGCACTTACACATCACTGTACCCTGTATGCCAAGGCAGGTTTGCCATCACTTACTGTACGGAGGCTCAGTCATCTAGTACACGTTTATTTATAAAGCTTTGTTGGGTAAACTCCCGTATTATATCTGCTCTCTGATAACACAGAGAGTTGCAAGCAGCTATTGTCTGAGATTGCATGATGTAGTATTGTTAGATGTGCCAAGAGCAAGGACTGTCTTAGGTAAGACAGCTTTTATGTGCGCAGCTCCACTTGCTTGGAACAATCTTCAGCAAGAATTGAAACTGAGCAATCTCATTCCTCTGCATGTTTTTAAAGCTAGGCTAAATGAAACGCTCGTTGATACTATGGGTACTTGTAAATGTCTATAACTATGTAAATGTATCCTGTAAATATAATGTATGATGTCCTTTATTGTTTTATGTTTCATGTGGAACCTATATGCTGCAGGTCTCCCTTGAAAAAGAGATCTATGATCTCAATGGGACCAATCTGGTTAAATAAAGGTTTGTAAGTGTACTTGCACAATAACAATTAGGAAACATAAGTAACATTTGACTCCAACTGGGGCAGATTTATTTCAAACATAACTATAGGTATGAAAAAACAAACATTATACCAACGCACTATACAATAAAACCACACTGTAGGTTTGTAAAAACAACAAATATTTTGTAAGTGTGTGTAGGTGTAGCTGTGTAGGTGGGTGTGTGTAGGTATGTGTGTGGGTGTGTGTGTAGGTGTGTGTATGTTGGTAGGTGTGTAGGTGCATGTGTAGGTGTGTATGTGTATGTGTAGGTGTGTGTGTGTCAGTGTACTTGCACAATAAAAATTAGGAAACATAGGTAACATTTGACTCCAACTGGGGCAGATTTATTTCAAACATAACTATAGGTATGAAAAAACAAACATTATACCAACGCACTATACAATAAAACCACACTGTAGGTTTGTAAAAACAACAAATATTTTGTAAGTGTGTGTAGGTGTAGCTGTGTAGGTGGGTGTGTGTGTAGGTATGTGTGTGGGTATGTGTGTGGGTGTGTGTATGTAGGTAGGTGTGTAGCTGTGCACTGTAAAAACTGTTGCTTTGGTAAAACTTAAAAAATATGTGTCAAGTGATTCCAAGCAATTTTAAGAGTTTAGTCAACTTTTGTATTTTTTGAGTTGGTGAAATGTACTTTTTTTAGTTTTCCTCTACTCAAGAATGTGTTACTTTGCTAAAACTTAAAAAATATGTGTCAAGCGGTTCCAAGCAATTTTAAGAGTTTAGTCAACTTTTGCATTTTTTGAGTTGGTGAAATGTACTTTTTTTTAGTTTTCCTCTACTCAAGAATGTGTTACTTTGCTAAAACTTAAAAAATATGTGTCAAGTGGTTCCAAGCAATTATAGGAGTTGGGTAAACTCACTAATGTGATTTTTTCATGAAAAGATGAGATGAGCCTACAATTAAAAGCCCAGATATTAAGTGTAACCAATGCAAATAACAATCTGCTAAGAACCACACGAGAATAAAGTAAATTATAAAAAACAATTGAGTTGCCGGAACCTATATACGACAAACTCTTCCTGATTTCAATCCAACCCTTTAAATATTTGATAGAATTGAAACATTGCAGATTAAACAAATAAATTAAAAAAGGGAACGTTATGGACATGTTAATACATTTAATTAAAATTTGATTATTTCAAAACAGTTGTCATAAAAGAGTAACAAGTTTACATACATGGAGACACATGGTTATTACTTGATGGTTATAACTGCATCTGGCTCTTGGGCAATGTATAACTTCATGCTGTGCATCACGAGCCTGTTGCACTTCGACCTCTGCTGTTCCCTGTAAATACAAACAAAACACTAAATTGAGTACAAATCAGGACACACCATGTGTTTTCCTCAAAACAAAAATCAAATCCGTCTTGAAAACATAACGAGCCAGTTTACATTAGCTGTTAACAGATGGTAACGGGCCGTCTCCACGGCAGCGTTAAAAAATCTTGAAACGCTTCTGCCCATTCACTTTGAATGGGGTGACGTCACTTTTTTTCGCTTTCGCCGAAATGCATTGTGGGCAGGCGAGCGGAGATTCTCAGGATTTTCAAGATCCAAAGTTGAACAATGTTCAACTTTTGAAGCTGAGGAGGAAGCGTCAGCCAATCAAATCCCGTGTACGCAAATCTGACAGTTCAAGCTCTAGCCAATCAAACGGCGTGTATGCTGGGAGAGCCAGACCGCAGGTCATTTCCTCATATTCCAAAAAATGGAGGAGAAATTAGCGGTAGCGAATCAATCACCCGGTGCTTTATGACCAGACCTACCGGGATATAAACCGGAGGAGCCAGGCATGGAGGGAGGTGGCAGAGACAGTGGTATGTTTTCGCCTGTTTTGGGGAGTTTATATCCAGTTTACTTCGGGCTTTTTGGCTTCGTATGTTGCGGGCGGGAGATTCATGTGATTGGTTGATCGCAAAAAAATCCCCAAGCCTCAGATACGCCCACCTCCAAGATTTTTTTAACGCTGCTGTGGAGACGGTCCGTAACAGAGGTGCTATTCACATGCATTACAAGGGGTTTAAGCCATCAAAAAAAGGCTGGTTTGCAAGAAAATGAACCAAATAGTCATGATATTGATATAGTTCATTAAATGTCCAACTACTTCTTTTTAACCCCACCTCATGCTCAGAGATTTATATAAAGTGGCACATGGGTCCTAGAATAAAAAGAACAGACGATTATTTCAACTTTGATCTTGACAGGTCTCTCTTGCAAATGAGACCTTGTGTCTCAATGAGATTTTACACCTGTATAAATAAAGGCTAAATAAAAAATAAATAAATAAGTGAGAGCGCAGGCCAGTCTACATGAATGCAGGGCAAGGCACGTTTCTGTCCAAAGGTTCCATGATGGAGTCGATAATGTTTTAAAATATCACTTTGAGTGGTGACACTAGTGCTGCATAGTTTACATCTCCATCCCATCTGTGATTAAAAAAATAGAAATGGGTACGTTTACCTGATGCTCATTATATTAGTATGTAAACATAACACGTCTTGAATTAACCTCTGAAACAACAACTAGTCTGACACGCTCAAGGGCTTACCTAATGAGAACCTGAAGTCCATAGCAGGAGGCAAAATGTCTTCAAGAGGAGGTGTGACTGTTTTCTGGTGAGGCAAATGAAAGAACAAAGTAGTTACATGATGACAATGTAACAATCATTTCAGTAGAATTCATTAAAACATATTTAATTCAATTAATGGAATAAAACATTAAAACACAAGTATCATTTAAAAAAAATACGGTATTGTATTTATATACATTTATAAGGATGGCATTTATTAAGGATGGTATTGTTAGATACCAGTACAATTCCATGATTCTCTACACAGCAGATCCTAATTACTTCAATATACACTCCTTTATCTCGTTTGCATACTGTCTATATCTACTTTATGTTGTAGTAAAACATCTCCTTAAAAAACTGTATTTATTGATATTTCTCGCTAAAGACTGCATTTTACTGGACTACATTGAACACATCTTGCTGACGTTATACATTAGGGATGTTAAGATTCACCGATTCGCATCGGTGCACCGGCATAAACGTTCAAGATGCGAGTGCACCGGTTGAAAGAGTGCACATCGGCTACAGTTTGGGTTGAACTCGCGATGCATCGATTGTAGCGTCTTTGCATCGGTAAAAAAACGATTCATTCATATAATATCCCCTCATCTTGTCAGCACTCAGCAGAGACGATCTTTGATCTTTGCTTCACCACTACGGAGGCCGAGAGTCTCAGTTATCAACACACATGGAAGTCGAGGAGAAAGAGAAACACAGCGCACCGAAAAATACCTACAAATCAAACGTTTGGCAACACTTCAAATTTTTCAAGAAAGACGGACAACTTGAAAAATCGCTCGCAAATTGTAAACGATGCCGTGCGGCTTTAAATTACACAAGTAGTACGAGGAACTTAGCGACGCACATAAAGAGGCAACATGGGGTCTGCAGCTGAAAAGAAAAACCTGAAAGTTAGACATATGAGTTCAATCACTCAGTGAGGTGTTCTGTCAGTGAGAGTGGTGTTTAGTTTACAACAGCCTGTGACTGCCAATAATAGTTTACATGTCTTCCTTACAATTGTAAGCAGTTATGAAATACCCGTTTGTGAAAGGTTATTTGTATTCTTTATTGTTCCTATAGAAACCACTGCTTTCTGCTCACTGGTGAGTTAGCCTATTAATGAGTGTTAAGCACATCAGGCTGGCAGTTGTATGTGCATTGCACTATGGTAGTTGTTATTTGCACATTGTTAATCCTGGGCATCCTTAAATTGTTTAACTGTGAGGTGTTATACAATTGTACTCTGGAGACAGAGAACACTACTACACTTGTGAAAAGGCCAGTTTGTGAAAGGTCCAAGTGTTTGTTTTTTTTAAGGTAAAAAAGAAACAGCATGATGGGATGTGCAGTACTAGTAGAGAGAAGCAAATATGTGAAGCACTTTTTTTGTTAATGTATGATTTGCTGCATATAAGGAATAAAACAAAATCCTCTGTCGTACCATATTGAATTGTATCATTATTTTGCATCGTATCGCCCCGTATCGCATAATGTTGAATCAAATCGTATCGAACTGTATCGCAACAGGGGTGAATCGTATCGCATCGCCTGGTGTTTCAAAGGTATCGTTAATGTATCGTAGGTAGCGTATCGTAGGTAGCGTATCGAGATGCGCATCGTATCGGCCTCAGTGATGGAGATGCACATCCCTATTATACATGCATCCTCGCCCAATACACACTTTTACTGAATTGCGCCTGAATGCACCTTAACTGAAGTCACCTCTGTCGCTTTCTACTGAGAAACGTTTACTTTCTACGTTAACTCTCCTGCAGATTCCAACATGGATGTGCATCTATAGCGTTGCATAAGCATGAACAATATAGTTTGCACTTAATTTTGTATAATAACAACTCGATGCTGTAACTGCAGACTATGAGTTTAAATTGGGTACACTAAGATTGTAGAAAGATAATTCATTGCTCACAGTAAAACAAACGGCGAAATACATACAGAGGAATTAATATCAAATAGGCGCATTAGTAACTTACTCTTACATAACCGCTGGGTTATAAAGTAGTCGGGAATAGTTTTAACGGAGGTATTTTACCGCACAACATGCACGGCAGGAGAGCCTCTGAGCCCCGCGGCCGCATCACGGTGCCCGGGCCAACGCTTAGAGCGACATAGGGGAATAGTTTGCGGAGTTGATTCTTAATACGTACTCTTAACTTAACCACTTTTAACAGAATTGCGTCGGTAAGCACTTGATGCAAACTTTGCCCAACAACTTTGCGCGAAGAAATAGACTACATGAGCAGGACAGGGCTGAGTCTAACTTTAACAGCAGTAACGGGCCGTCTCCACAGCAGCGTTAAAAAATCTTGAAACGCTTCTGCCCATTCACTTTGAATGGGGTGACGTCACTTTCCCTCACTTTTCGCCGAAATGCATTGTGGGCAGGCGAGCGGAGATTCTCAGGATTTTCAAGATTCAAAGTTGAACAATGTTCAACTTTTGAAGCTGAGGTGGAAGCGTCAGCCAATCAAATCCCGTGTATGCAAATCTGACAGTTCAAGCACTAGCCAATCAAACCGCGTGTATGCTGGGAGAGACATATCGCAGTTCATTTCTATATTCCTAACAAAATTGACAAAATGGAGGAAAAGTTAGTAGTTGTGGTAGCAAATCACCCGGTTCTTTATGACCAGTCCCTGTTCACCTACCGGGATACAAACCGGAGGAACCAGGCATGGAGGGAGGTGGCAGAGACAGTGGGTGAAACTGGTAGGTTTTCGCCTGTTTGGGGATTTTATATCCAGTTTACTTCGTTTTAACATCGCTAGCAAGCATAGACAGTATATTTAGCCAGCATGGAATGTAGCATAAAATAGCATAAAATAGCACCATACTAGCATACTAATAATAGCATACTCCTTTCTGCACATATTCTGATTTCACATTTCTTAGTTTATATGCAAAAATGCATTCATAGCATTCTATTTCCATGTAAATTACTGCTTTATTTAATTGTTATCTTATTGCAACTTAACTGTATTTTATTACGGTGTAAAACATTGTGTTTTATATTACATTTCTTGTTTTTTTATATATGCCCCATGACATCAAGTCAAATTCCTAGTATGTGCGAACTTACCTGGCAATAAACCTGTTTCTGATTTTGATTCTGATAAAGTGTGACATGTAAAACCTTTCATGCAATTGACAGTGATAAAAAGGGATTTGGTTTTCATTAATGGAGGAATAATTGTTGTAAATTAAAGAAATTAACTGTATTCTTTCATTTCATTTTATTAGAGGAAGTGTGCAAAAAGAAATGGAAGACACTGAGGGACAGGTACAGGAAGGAGAAGCAACAGGAGAAGGAGGCTAAAAGAAGCGATGCAGGGTCTTCAGGGGGATACAAGCCCTGGCGTTTCGCGGCAATCATGAGTTTTTTAAACCCATTCATGATTGACCCCGAGACCTCCAGCAATGTCCCCCGGAAAACCCTGCCTCCATCCACCCTGGTAAGAGAAGAGAGCCAGGAAAGCCAGCCAGGTGGCAGTCAGCCAGGCAGTCAGCCAGGTGGCAGTCAGCCAGCCAGTCAGCCAGGTGCCAGTCAGCCAGGTGCCAGTCAGCCAGCCAGTCAGCCAGCAGAGGCAGGGGAGACAGGACAGGAGGATGCAAGGGGTTCGTTCCGGAGGAAAAGGGCAAAGGAGATGTCCTCCTTCGAACAGAATTTGCTGTCTGCCGTCGCTCCAATTCTGGCCATGCCATGGTGGAGGAGGATGAGGACCTGTTATTCTTCAGGAGTCTCTTGCCCACCATGAGACTGATGTCGAGAGCAAAGAGGCTGCGAGTCAGATTTGCCTTATACAAGGTGGTTTTAGAGGCAGACCAGGAGGAGGATTAAATACTGATACTGATCCACATTACACTTTTTTACACTCATCACACACTTCACTCACAACATTACATAAATAAAAGTTATTTAAAGTATGTTATGGCTATACTGTGTCTTGACTTGTTCATGTGGTTTGTCAGTTGCAACATACCAGAAGCTTCATGTATGTCGATATATAATGTGCGGTCTTCTGTAATTGTTCAGGTGAAAACCTGTTGTAATTATGAGTGGTTTATCACTAAAAACAGGACTGAAGGAAAAAGGTTGTTAGTCATATCATAATATCAATTCAAGAAACATGTTTATTAGGAATGTTTGATTTTAAAATGGCTCATTTGGAATATTTGCTTTTTAAAGAAAATATGGGTAGCTCTTAAAAGAGCTTTTGGTTTGTAGACAATGGTGACCCTACACCACATACTGCTGCCATGGCAGTACACCCTCCTCATTAAAATAGGAGCTGAAGGTCTCCCGCAGTTGGATGGATCTGCGTGTGGCATTGTTGGAGCCCATCCTCGGTGCATCACACAGGGTTGGAGTATCTTCATCCGTGGACTCGACAAGAGGTGTGCGTGATCGCCTTCCTATCGTCTTCCTGCGGAGGAAGTTGTGCAACACACAGGTGGCCTTCACACACAACTGTTACCTCCGGGCTGGTGGTGATGACACGCCTGAACATTCTCCACTGGGATGAGAGGATGCCAAACGCACATTCAACCACCAACCTGGCCCGGCTGAGGCGGTAGTTGAACATCCTCCTTTCACGGGTGAGGTGATGTCCAGGGAATGGACGCAGCAGGTTGTCCAGCAGCGGAAAAGCCTCATCTCCTACAAACACATGGGGAAGAAGGCCCAGCTGCTCTGCTCCTGGGATGACGGTGTCAGGTGGTAGCTGCAGACTGCCATCTCTGAGGCTCTCTCCAAATGCCGAATTCCGCAGGCTCCCACTGTCGCTGCTCCTTCCAAATCCTCCAACATCCACTACCCTGAAGAGGTACCGGGCATCCACGACAGCCAGCAGTACCAAGGAGTGGGTGGACTTGTAGTTGAAGTAGAGGGACCCAGAATTTGCCGGAGCCTGGATCACCACGTGCTTCCCATCAATGGCACCAACGCAATTCGGAAAGTTCCAGATCTCATGAAACTCAGCAGCGATGGCTCTCCAGTCCTCCGGCTGTGGTACTGGCATGGTCTCCTCAACCAGGGCGGTCCAGATGGCACCCGCAACCTCCTTGACGATGACAGCCACTGTTGCATGCCCGACCCGATAGCTGAATGCTATGGTCCTGTATGAATCACCAGTTGCCAGGTACCTGAGAAAAAAATATACACATGATTAAAAAAATATATGTCAGACCCCACACACATATACACACACACATATCCCCCCCACACACACAGACCACAGACACACACACACAGACCACAGACAGATCCCCCCCCACACACAGACCACAGACACACACAGATCCCCCCCCCACACACACAGACCACAGAACACAGACACACATATCCCCCCCACACACAGACCACAGACACACACAGGACACAGACACACACAGATCCCCCCCCACACACAGACCACAGACACACACACACACGCCATGTACACAGGGGAGCAATACTGTGTTTACCTAGCTATCTTAATTAATGTCATCCATCTGAACTAAATCACAGACTTCAGTCATCATTCATCCATGGCATGCATTCTCTCTTTTCTATACAGAGTCAGATGAAAGAAGTACAAATACACAAAACGTACCGTAGGCAGATGGCGAGTCGCTCGGCGGGTCCGATTGACAAACGCATATGGGTGTCCACCTTTGTGATCAGTGGACCCACTTTTCCGAGCAACTCGTCGAACACGTTTTTGCTCATCCGAAAATACTGGTGGAACAGGTGGTCATCCAGACGGAGCTCTTGGACCAGACCGTGGTATTCCCCCCGTTGCAGACGTTTTCGGAGTATTGGATGTACCCAAAAGCGATGCACTCTAGGCCTCCTGCGAGACATTGCATACACTAAATTCACCCTTGCTACTACACGTTCTACCCTTGCTACAAAACCGGCATCCATTTTGGCAATAGTGGAGAAGAACCGGGCTTTTTTGCTTTGTATATCGGGGGCGGGAGATTCGGGGGCGGGAGATTCATGTGATTGCTTGATCGCAAAAAAAAAATCCCCAAGCCTCAGATACGCCCACCTCCAAGATTTTTTTAACGCTGCTGTGGAGACGGCCCGTAATGGCGCTGGCATGCATTAAAATGTCGATGTTTCGTTCAAAACAGTGAATACAAGAAAAGTAAATAACACTTGCTAGTTAAAAAGCAGTAATTAATAACTCAGGTGGCATGCTTACTTGTTTTACGATGGTTTGAGGAGGATCCAACGCAAACACGTGTCCAACTGCTGAAGAACCGCTGCAAAGAGGAACAGGAAGTCTCACCCCGCGGTATTCTCGTTTGAGGGCGTGGCATGACCGCGGCGTTGACAAAAGCATTTTTATTACATTTTCCAAAATGTATTTTTAAAGAAAGTTCAGAAAATGTGATATTAATTTACAAATTAATGAGTTCTTAAAGGGCCCATGTCATGGCCATTTCCACTGATCATAATTACATTGTTGAGGTATACTAAAATAGAGTTATACTGTGCAATTTTCCAAACTCACATTGGTTTCGCATACAGCATCTCTGTCAAGCATGTGTATTCAGCAGTATTCACTTTCTCCACTAAACGACTCGTTGGAGCTCTTGCCCCCCCCTCCCTGTGAGCCTAGTGTGCTCCGATTGGTCAGCTCGGCCACTCGTTCTGATTAGTCAACCACCAGAGAGGCTGCGCCCATGTCTAACAGTGCTTTTCCCGGCTGCTCTCAGCGTAACATCAGTCTTATCATGGCGTCGGCACAGCCGTATATTTCATATACATATATATTTTTAACTGTTGTTATAGAAGAGTGTGACGGCCCCAGGGCCTTTGTCTTACGATGGGGTGGAGCTGAAGAGGCTAATCAGCACGATCACGGACACCTCCGGACACTACGGCCCCAGTCTCTCTCCAAAGCGGCTGCGGGAAGACTCTGCGATCCTCTCAACCA
The DNA here is from genome assembly GCF_902827165.1 of Trematomus bernacchii. Lineage (NCBI taxonomy): Eukaryota > Metazoa > Chordata > Actinopteri > Perciformes > Nototheniidae > Trematomus > Trematomus bernacchii. The sequence continues at coordinate 47,856 of NW_022987612.1, forward strand.
CCTATCTCTCCATTTACCACAATAAATGTGCCGTGGTTTTGTAAACTCGTGTATGTCTCCTTGTCTTTGTGGCCTACGAGCCGCTCATAACAAAGAGTAAGTTATTTTTACCCGTTATAAACTACTACTGTTTGATGAGAAATCAAATCATGGTTTGCTATATATGAATTCAGGGAAGAAAGGATAGGCCTACTAAGTATTTCCATTAAACTTTATTTTTAGAAATGTACAAAATGAACATAAATATACATATATACACGGTATATCATCCATTCCTCCTCCTTGCATCTTGCCTGCGCACAGTCGGTGCGGTGCCTTTTAGCACGACGCCTCAGTAGTAGTAGAAGTGCCTTTTAGCACGTCATGGATTGTCCGCCAGGATCTGGCTGGACGAAATCAAATGCAAATCACAAAATATTAGAGAAACTTAGTTGTTTTAGATTCGTTAGTAGTAGTTGTGTAATGAACAGCTTGCCTGCTAATATGCTAACCTAGCTTTGTTTACCTTGGTAGCTAACACGATATGAACGTTAGCTTGGAGGAAAGGCAACTATAATGCAGTGTAATAAAACTACTATGAACAAAAGCTAGTGGTTCATATTAGGCTAGCAATAACGTGTTTATAATTGCAATCGTATACGGGTATTCTGCTACCATACAATGTAACTTGCATAAATACATTGTTTTGCGCTAGCATACAGCTAGCCTCGTTAGCTACATGCAGTATATGTACGGTCACAATGTACGGTAAATCACAGTACAGTATACTGTATGAGTATTCCGTGTGTGTGAATGCAGACATTCTCCTGCTATGAGATACATGTATGCAAGGCCATCTGCTGATATTAGAGTTGATATATGGAAACTCTAGCAACTTAGTTAGCACAGTTAGCACTGTGTCAATGGCTTAGCAGTCCAACACAGTTTACACATTTAAACAGTCTTGTTTGATAAATACACAAATAACAATGCAAACTTACAGGTTGTATACCCAGATCTTCCCCTGCTCCAAACGGTCCAAACAAGCTGTGCATATCCGGCCTCAAACTGGGCAATGTTTTGGAAGCTTTCGTCTGTGAAATGCCAGTTCTTCGAATCTCTGGAGGAGGAACACGCCGCTGCTGGTGTGGCCATAGCTCTTCGGGATTGGTCCATTTCGTTCCGGGTACCGCATGACATCAGGCGGTACCGGAACTAAATGGAAGACTCAAATGGGCAGTGACGTATCTCCAACGAGGCGTTTTGGGGAGGTATTTTCTGTGTTAGAGTTTTACTCGCTACAGGGTGTACTTTGAGGGTTTTGACTCTGCACACCGTTTACATGCATAAAAACCTTCATAACACACAAGGGGACGGGTAATAACCGGAAAAGCATGACATGGGAGCTTTAAAACATGTTCTCATTGTTGCTTAAGTGTTACTTATTTAAACGCACATTGAAAAAAAACTCATTTAGGGCAAGTAAATTACATTAAAAAATTGAGTTTTGTTGACTTCACCATCGGAACTGTAGGTGTGTGTGTGTGTGTGTGTGTGTGTGTGTGTGTGTGTGTGTGTGTGTGTGTGTGTGTGTGTGTGTGTGTGTGTGTGTGTGTGTGTGTGTGTGTGTGTGTGTGTGTGTGTGTGTGTGAAAGTGTACTTGCACAATAAAAATTAGGAAACATAAGTAACATTTGACTCCAACTGGGGCAGATTTATTTCAAACATAACTATAGGTATGAAAAAACAAACACTATACCAACGCACTATACAATAAAACCACACTGTGAGTTTGTAAAAAACAACAAATATTTTACCAACACACTATACAATAAAATCACACTAGGTATGTAAAAACAACAAGCATTTTTTTTTTTTAAATAAACACTCGCAAAACTTTATACCTACCTGAACTTTATACCTACCTGAATGGATGTGAGGGTGGGGATGGCTGGGTGGATGGTCGTGGCTTTGTTGAGGCAGGCTGAGTGGAAGTAGACGGCTGTGGATGTGAAGGTGGGGATGGCTTGGTGGATGGTCGTGGCTTTGTTGAGGCAGGCTGAGTGGAAGTAGATGGATGTGAGGGTGGGGGTGGCTGAGTGGCAGATGGGGGTCCAGAAGCCATTTCAAACTCAACTGCATCACTGAAAACAAATGTGGAAAAACAAAGAGATTAGATTAATTAACTGGCTTATACTTATAGGATAATATTGGACTATAAATGAATAATATTACACCAATTAAATAAGTAAACGCATATATATTCATTCACTGGCCATTAATTTAGAAAATCTAACTCCAAAAAGACAAGTAACACTATTTAGCTACACCAAATACATAAGTAATATATTAAAAGGATAATATTGGACTATAAATTAATAATATTACACCAATTAAATAAGTAAACACATATATATTCATTCACTGGCCAATCATTTAGAAAATCTAACTCCAAAAAGACAAGTAACACTATTTAGCATTTTGCCTAATCATGCCCTGTAGCTTATTGGCTAAGCTAGCATCCATTGTGACGCAGTTACACCAAATGCATAAGTAATAGATAAAAACAGAGAGATGACATACCTTTCCCGTGGTGGAAGTTCAACATCACTACTGTCCGGATCCAGGTCTGGCTGGAGGAGATCTTCATCATCTGACGAAGAGTCATCTGGTATCATCATAGCCCCGCTATCGTCAGCTAGCATCTCCAGTACCTGCTCGATGGTGAGCCTCTCCCTTCTGGCTGCCATTATTTGCAAAAATGGAAAGAGGATACACAAGAAAAAGTCCTAAAAGCAAAGAAATCACCGTCCGGCTTGAAATGTGCTCTGTTACCTGCTGTCGTCGCTGTGCTGTCTGCGCTGCTGTGCTGTGCTGTGCTGTCGTTGTGCTGTGGTGTGGTTGTGCCGTTCTCGTGGTGTTGTCCTGCTGCGGTCTTGCTGCGTAATGCGTAATGGAGCCAGAGCGGGCGTAGCTTATACTACGCAGGATCCTATCTTTGGAACCCATTGGTCGATTTGGGTGATTGACACCTTTTCTGAACCGTTAGAGCCAATAGAATCGAGTGGCAGTTAGTAAGTCCCACTAAACACTTACGTGGAGGAGTAAGAGGTTTGCGTAAACCTCGTGGGAGACAGCATTAGCCCCGGACTGAAAAACGTTATACCTACTCTGCTGCCATGAATGTAATGATGGATTATCAGGAACAATTCTAAAGTGACTAAGAGACATTGGATTAACCTTGAGCAGCGTTTTTATTCCCTTGAACACGACTTTTGATCACAAAACAGCAACGGTAAGACATAATTATTGTTATGGTTTAGAAAACTGTTGTTGTTTTCTTGCTCTGTTCTGGCTGCTAGCTCAGTGAGTTCTTGTCATCCAGTGATGATACTTATATCAAAATAATCTGTGGAGTATCAGCTTTCAGATGATATGTAGTTTGTGCAGAACATATTATTATTAAAAATCGTTTTTGCTAGTTAGCTCCTGAAGTAGCATTAGCCCGTTTTCTCTAAGGGCTAATGCTAACGCTTCTTGTGAGACTTGTGTTTTGTTTCTGTAAAAATGGCTCGTATCATCAGTTAGCTGAGTTTTTTCCCCGTTAGAATGGTATAACACATTCATAGTTTTTGAAAATATATATATATATATATATATATATATATATATATATATATATAATATATAAAAGTGTCGTGAAAAAAAAAAGGACCCGGCGACGGGGTCGTTGGGGCTTAACAGGTTAATCCAATGTGTCTGTGTCCCTTTGAAATGATTTCTGATAATCCATGAGCAATGAGATTGATAATCCATGTTTTTCCATTTCTAGATATCAGAGCTAGAGTGTAGCTTCACTCTAATGCAAAATTACATGCGCAAAGCCCCCACCTTTTTGTTTCACAATGAGTGTGTGTCTTCGATTCTATTGGCTCTAACGGTCAGAAAGAGGTGTCAACCATCAAAATCGAGCAAGGGGGGCCAGAGATATGGAAAATCCACCCAAATGACCCCAGAAGTGTTTTTTTTGTGTGCTAAATCTCTCTAAAAAGGTCAAATGTCACTTGTTTTGCATCAATCTTGATACAGGGTACTTATTATATTTTGTACTTAAGCTTTTAGTCGACCTTACCATCATCCAAGGGTAGTTTTCACTATAAGTAAAAAATAACTTTTGGACGGACACTATAATTTACATGTAAAATCTGAATTTTCTACATCCAACTCACAAGTTTATCATTACTTTGAGAAAAAAGATTATTAATTTAACCCTTTTAGAAGGGAAGATATGGTCATTTGTTCTGGGAATGTCATTTTCGAGCCTGAGACCTGAAAAACAGGCTCAGGGCTTAACAGGTTAACGCACCGGCACCAATACAGAAGCCTATAATTAAGCAATAGCTCACGACAGGCCGTGGTATATGCTCATTATATCACAGCTAAGGGGCGTGGTTCGGCCCGACGAGCCAGGACAAGACACAGCTGGACAGGGTAGGCAGAAACACAAGGGCAACAGGTGAACACAATGAGGCACAATCAGACACACCAGGGAAACTAACGACGGGAAGGCAAACACATGGAGTAGGATCAGACAAGACACAAGGAGGAAAACATTTCAAAACAAAACAGGAAACCAGATCCTGTATCGCTTGCATCAGCTCCTGCTTCGAGCCTGGTTTAGCCTCCTTCCGAATTCCACTTCAGACTGAGAAAGTCAGTCAGCGAATATCAGGACATTCTGATGTAACATTTCAAGATAAAAGACCTTTGAAATGTCATATATGAGCTATCGTCCCGCTGTTTTTAGATAAGAATGAAATACTGGGTGTTGATTTATTCTATTGGCTTCATATCCAGGGTTGGGTTGTAACGGAATACATGTAACGGCGTTACGTAATCAGAATACAAAAATCAAGTAACTGTATTCAGCTCGCGTTACATTTTGTTAGAAATTAAAATCAATGTTTTATGGCATAATTTAGTCTAAAACATACAGTCAGTTTAAAAGCAGTCTTATGAAGAACTCATTGATTCCAGTATTGTGTTCACACCTTAAAAGGTGTGAAAGGAGGGATTGTTAGAAATTAAAATCAATGTTGATGTGGCGTAATTTGAATTAAATACACTATTTCATTTAAATCTGTTTTATTCTGAAAACCGAAGATTCACATGTGACTTCCGGTTTTTCCGCTGGTGAATTTCGTCATTTCCGGTTAGCATTAGCTTGTGGCGAAATGCTACGTTTTCAAACCGTGAATTGAAGGTGAAATAACGTGATGTTGTACACTAAAACACCCTGAGTTTAACACTCATTTATTGACGCTGGAATGAGGTTTATTAGGGAATGTTTAGATGACCACAGACATCAGAGTGATGTAATTTAGCAGCAGAAACCGGCAGGATTTGCATTGGACACGCCCCCGTCGACGCCGGCCAATAGGAGAAGACTACAGGTCTTACCCGGGAGACCCAAGAAGGATCGCTCTCTCCTTGCCCGCAGCTGACCCGGACGGACGGGACCAAAACAGCTGGGAGGAGCAAACCACCAACGAGCACATTCCTTTTGTAAACCACCGCATCTTTTGTGTAATTAAATGCTGTTAACTTGTATAAGCTTGCCTTGACTCTTTTCAGTCTCTCCTGCTCTCGGGGTTCAAGAATAACTAACAATTTGAAAAACGAGTAATCTGATTACAGTAACTTCTATAAAACAGCTGTGGGCAGCAGATACTGTGAGTGTCACGGACATGAATTCATAGATCAAGGCAGACTGGTGCACAGTGCACACACTCTCCTGTTTTCCCAATCCGGTGCTTAAAGGGCCCATGTCATGGCCATTTCCACTGATCATAATTACATTGTTGAGGTATACTAAAATAGATTTATACTGTGCAATTTTCCAAACTCATATTGGTTTCGCATACAGCATCTCTGTAAAGTATGTGTATTCAGCAGTATTCACTCTCTCCACTAAACGACTCGTTGGAGCTCTTGCCCCCCCCCTCTCTGTGAGCCTAGTGTGCTCCGATTGGTCAGCTCGGCCACTCTGTTCTGATTAGTCAACCACCAGAGAGGCTCCGCCCATGTCTAACAGTGCTTTTTTCGGCTCGCTCTCAGCGGAACATCAGTCTTATAATGGCGTCGGTACAGCCGTATATTTTATACGCTAACTAACCGAACTGTACCTACAACTGTTGTTATAGAAGAGTGTGACGGCCCCAGGGCCTTTGTGCAGGTGTGTTGCAGGTCTTACGATGGGGTGGAGCTGAAGAGGCTAATCAGCGCGATCACGGACACCTCCGGAGCCGAGGTGCTATTAAGCCCAGCTGCCCGGAGTCACACGGCGGCCCCTGTCTCTCTCCAAAGCGGCTGCAAAAGGACGAACTCGGCGATCCTCTCCCCTCGACCACCTATCTCTGCATTTACCACAATAAATGTGCCGTGGTTTTGTAAACTCGTGTATGTCTCCTTGTCTTTCCGTTGTGGCCTACGAGCCGGTCATAACAAAGAGTAAGTTATTTTTACCTGTAATAAACTACTACTGTTTGATGAGAAATCAAATCATGGTTTGCTATATATGAATGATACGTTATAGGAGCAAATAATTCAGGGAAGAAAGGATAGGCCTACTAAGTATTTCCATTAAACTTTATTTTTAGAAATGTACAAAATGAACATAAATATACATATATACACGGTATATCATCAATTCCTCCCCGTTGTCGGCATCTTGCCTATTGCAGCCGGGGCTTTTTAGGACGATGCATCAGTGTGGTAGTCCCGTCATGTATTGTCCGGAAGGATCTGGCTGGACGAAATCAAATGCAAATCACAAAATATTAGAGAAACTTAGTTGTTTTAGATTCGTTAGTAGTAGTTGTGGTAGGAGTGTGGATCTATCTAATCCATCTATCACAGTAAGCTTGCCAGCTAATATGCTAACCTTACCTAGCTTTCTTGTTTACTTTGGTAGCTAACACGATATGAACGCTAGCTCGGAGGAACGGCAACTATAATGTAGTGTAATAAAACTACTATGAACAAAAGCTAGTGGTTCATATTAGGCTAGCAATAACGTGTTTATAATCAGGGGTGCACATAACTGGTACGCAGGTACGCATGCGCGGCAACAATCTGAAATGCGTACCGTCACTTGTGTCACAAAGCACATTTGCATACCGACGTACTTGTGAAGCTTTTCCAGAAGGCGGTTAGATCACCGGACGACAGAGTCGGTCTCCGTGTGCACAGACAGGGCTGCTGTTAACGTCGGTCACAGTACAAACAGCTGATCACAACGCTCACACGCTCCGCGGTCACGGAACTCTGTACTCCACTACCACCCCCCCCCCCGTTGACAATCGCGAAGTGCTGTACTCCACCCCCCGCCCCCCCCCGTTGACAATCGCGAAGCGCTGTACTCTACTATCACCCCCCCCTCCCCGTTGACAATCGCCAGAAGTTGGAGTACCAAGCACTGACTCCTCACTGAGAAAGTTGTGTGCACCCCTGTTTATAATTGCAATCTTATACGGGTAGTCTGCTACGTTCGGTCATTCATTGTAACTTGCATGAATACATTGTTTTTGCGCTAGCATGTATAGCTAGCCTCGTTAGCTATACATGCAGTATGTACATGTACTGTCACAATGTACGGTAAATCACCCGGAGTATACTGTATGAGTATTCCGTGTGTGTGACTGCAGACATTCTCCTGCCATGACAAACATGTAAGGCCATCTGCTGACATTGTAGTTGATATATTTAAACGCTAGCAACGTCGTTAGCCCAGTAAGCTGGGCTTATTTAGTGTAATAAAACCACTATGAACAAAAGCTAGTGATTCATATTAGACTAGCAAGAACGTGTTCACAATTGCAATCTTATACGGGTAGTCTGCTACAGTCATTGTAGCTGGCATAACACAAATGTTTTTCCGAGCAAACCCATGTCTAGCTCCGTTGGTTAGCTCGGTAGCATACACGCTACGCCAGCTATAATGTAATTACGTTTCGCGACTGACCGCACGGCAAATCACCCGGAGTATACTGTCTATGAGTATTTTGTGTGTGAATGCAGACATTCTCCTGCTATGAGATACATGTACTGTATGCAAGGCCATCTGCTGATATTAGAGTTGATATATGGAAACGCTAGCAACTTAGTTAGCACAGTTAGCACTGTGTCAATGGCTTAGCAGTCCGACACAGTTTATACATTTAAACAGTCTTGTTTGATAAATACACAAATAACAATGCAAACTTACAGGTTGTGTACCCGAATCTTCCCCTGCTCCAAACGGTCCAAACAAACTAGGAATAGCATCGTCCTTCAGTTTCAAATGCTGTGCATATCCGGCCTCAAACTGGGCAATGTTTTGGAAGCTGTCGTCGTGGTTCTTCCGTCCGGTAGGACAAACAGCTCAGATTTCTCCTCACATTTCAGGAAACAGGTCCTTGACATTGGCATGACTGGATCGATTGTGAACTGAACCAGAGCTTCCAACAGTAAATGTTAGGCTGGCAGAGGGTGCGGCCAGCGCCGCTGGGTGTGGCCATAGCTCTTCGGGATTGGTCCATTTTGTTCCGGGTACCGCATGACATCATGCGGTACCCGGAACTAAATGGAAGACTCAAATGTACAGTGGCGTATCTCCAACGAGGCGTTTTGGGGAGGTATTTTCTGTGTTAGAGTTTTACTCGCTACAGGGTGTACTTTGAGGGTTTTGACTCTGCACACCGTTTACATGCATAAAAACCTTCATAACACACAAGGGGACGGGTAATAACCGGAAAAGCATGACATGGGAGCTTTAAACAAATATAGCTCTACACCCCTGGCCGAAATGTCCTTAAAATGAAGTCAGAGTTCGACATTTTAATTCATGTCCTGCCAACACTGGCAGGACAGAAGGCGACACGCCCGTTCTAAGCCGTGTCCCTCACTCCTCACATCCCAAGCTGCATCCCCAAAAAGTGTATTATGTTGTTACATCGTTTCAGATGTTATGTTTCAGTTGTGCTCTTGATAAACCATTAAAACAGTAAAAACACGTTCAGTTTCCTTTTGCTTTTTGTGTCTCCTGTTCACCAAAACATACCCATCTGTGATGGATAAAGAAAGTAATCCAAAAGTAATCTGATTACGTTACTTTTTTAAGACACGTAACTGTAACTGTATTCGGATTACTTTCAGAGCCATGTATTCAGTAATCAGTAACTGATTACATTTACAAAGTAACCCTCCCAACGATGTTCATATATATTCCAGAAGTCTGAAATGCAAAACATTTCCCACATTAGGGCAATTCACCTATACTTAACCCCAAATAAAAGAACCCAATAAAAACAGTTGTTAAATAATAGTGAAGTCACGTTGTAATAACAATAACTCATCTCTTGGTTTGAGTGTTCTTTTTCTGCTTTGCCAAAAGCCAAGTGTCTAGTGACTATTTCTCTTAGCGGATGCATGTCAATTTAAATCAATACATACAACTATTTTTTAAATCAATAAAAAGCATTTCAATTAAGATTGGGAGTCATGTCGTTACTTTGTTGAGAATGTGGCCATGTAATAAGCGGGATAATTTGCAGCGACTTGGTCATTGTGGGGAAAAATATCACCCAGGGATCAAGATCCCTCCGCTACGCGTCGGGATCCTGATCGTTTTAATGAAGTTGAATACAGAATATTCATATTTGTCAGTGATTTCATGTCAATTTGGCAAACATAAACATAAATGATCGTGGTGAAGATGATGATTAAATTAGGATTAAAAATCGAGAGCCGGCTGCATTTCCTCTCGTTCGTTTTTTTCGACTAAACAACATTATTTTGGTGATGTTTTGTAAATGATTACATGTCTCTTATTTAGCAGACTATGATCCTATCCATGACATATGGATCTTAACAAAGATCCGCTATACAGTAGTACCAGACATAAATCTACCGTACTGTATCAGTTTATTTCACATGAGCTCCAGTGTGGAACCCCACTGCACCCCCTGGTGGATCAATGATCCATTGCAGCTGGCTTCATTATAATTACATTTATTTATCACGGGGGCGGTCTCAAGTCAAACTGGAGGTTGTCTCTTGATCGAGGGCAGACCCCGTGCCGACCACGGCCCTCGCGTTTCAAACTGTCCTAAATGAGGCGCTACATCTGTATGAGCATTAAAAGATAAATAAGTGTAAACATTTACATTATTATTATGATTATTTAATATATAAAGACTATATATTATTGAATTACAATTAAGATAATAAGATTAGATATACTTTATTTGATCTAAAATATTGATGTTTTTTCGTTATAGTAGCCTGTGAAAACCATAACAAATAAGTGATTAAATGCTCTTCAGCAAACACAACTGCAGAGCTGCAAACATTGCAAACAAACTGAAGACCTAAGTTCACCCAGTTGTCTTTGTGTATTTGTGAATGAAGCGCCATCTCATGGTTAAATCCTGTAATTGAACAAATGTAGCAATTTGGCAACACCCCCAGCCACTGGGATCCGCTGGGTTTTTGGTTGGAATCCGCTGGGTGGAGTCCTATCTGGAGTGCTACATCTGTAACCTCCTTTAGCTTAGGAAACACTGGATCTTCCTTTACGAAAGAAAAGGAGAAAATGCTGCCCCACAATGCCTTTCGGCCGCAGCATTTCAGGCGAGGGAATATTCGGCCGTTCACGGAAACAACCGATTATGACCGAGAAATGATATCATGAAAGTTACGGTGCTTATTAAGCATTTTAAAACGTATGTGGTAAGTTGCCCAAGTACTTTGTTTTGAACGTTCATCAGTATTATAATCAAAAAGAGAAATATGAACGTTAGTTTTTACTGAAATTATCAAATAAAAGTCAACATTTCACAGTGTTTACTGAGCTGTGTGGTGTTTAAAAGATGTTTGAATGGTGATATACACAGTGATTGATAGGGATGCTCCGATCGATCGGTCACCGATTGAGATCGGCCGATACTCACTCTCTGCCGATCGATCGGTGCTCTCTAAACATGCCGATCGCGAGAGCCGATCGCATGACGTAAAATACAAGACACTTTTCTCTGTGCGCGGCAAAACAAGCTCGCCAAAATGGCTTCACCGGTCTGGCATTATTTTAAGGTGTCCGAAAAAGACAGTAAAATAGCGGTGTGTGAAGCAGAAATCCTGCAGCTCCGCCCGCTGTGACGGACCGGTGAGCAGAGCGAAACACACTTAGCTATTTTATCTACCTCTGGAACAAGCTAAACTAGTTATGTATTCTTCACTGTCGGGTCACTCATTACTGGATCAGTGAGCTGCATACTGACAGGCTGTCAGGAGAGGGAGAGAGGGGGAGAGAGAGAGGGAGAGAGGAAAAGAGGGAAAAGATAGCGCTTCCGCTCATTTCTCCCGTGTTATTATCCAAAGTGAATGTAAACTTGAATAATGTACATCATTTGAATGTAATCATTAAGTTGATTGTTGTTTGTGGAAGCTCCAGTGAATGAGCCCCATTAACTGAGTTTTAAACATCACTTTAAATGGAAGATTTAAATTGATGTTTAAATCTTCCATTTAGCCCCGCCCACTCGATTGGATTGGCGATCGGTATCGGCCGATACTGATTCCGGCGATCGGCCCCAAAATTGGCGATCGGAGCATCCCTAGTGATAGATGTTAAAGGGCCCATGTCATGGCCATTTCCACTGATCATAATTACATTGTTGAGGTATACTAAAATAGATTTATACTGTGCAATTTTCCAAACTCACATTGGTTTCGCATACAGCATCTCTGTCAAGCATGTGTATTCAGCAGTATTCACTTTCTCCACTAAACGACTCGTTGGAGCTCTTGCCCCCCCCTCCCTGTGAGCCTAGTGTGCTCCGATTGGTCAGCTCGGCCACTCGTTCTGATTAGTCAACCACCAGAGAGGCTGCGCCCATGTCAGTGCTTTTCCCGGCTGCTCTCAGCGTAACATCAGTCTTATCATGGCGTCGGTACAGCGGTATATTTTATATACATATATATTTTTAACTGTTGTTATAGAAGAGTGTGACGGCCCCAGGGCCTTTGTCTTACGATGGGGTGGAGCTGAAGAAGCTAATCAGCACGATCACGGACACCTCCGGACACTACGGCCCCAGTCTCTCTCCAAAGCGGCTGCAGGAAGACTAACTCTGCGATCCTCTCAACCACCTATCTTTGCATTTACCACAATAAATGTGCCGTGGTTTTGTAAACTCGTGTATGTCTCCTTGTCTTTCCGTTGTGGCCTACGAGCTACTCTCATAACAAAGAGTAAGTTATTTTTACCCGTTATAAACTACTACTGTTTGATGAGAAATCAAATCATTGTTTGCTATATATGAATTCAGGGAAGAAAGGATAGGCCTACTAAGTATTTCCATTAAACTTTATTTTTAGAAATGTACAAAATGAACATAAATATACATATATACACGGTATATCATCCATTCCTCCTCCTCTTGCCTGCGCACAGCCGGTGCGGTGCGGTGCCTTTTAGCACGAGGCCTCAGTAGTAGTAGAATCCCTTCCCCGTCATGGATTGTCCGCCAGGATCTGGCTGGACGAAATCAAATGCAAATCACAAAATATTAGAGAAACTTAGTTGTTTTAGATTCGTTAGTAGTAGTTGTGTAATGAACAGCTTGCCTGCTAATATGCTAACCTAGCTTTGTTTACCTTGGTAGCTAACACGATATGAACGTTAGCTTGGAGGAAAGGCAACTATAATGCAGTGTAATAAAACTACTATGAACAAAAGCTAGTGGTTCATATTAGGCTAGCAATAACGTGTTTATAATTGCAATCGTATACGGGTATTCTGCTACCATACAATGTAACTTGCATGAATACATTGTTTTGCGCTAGCATACAGCTAGCCTCGTTAGCTACATGCAGTATATGTACGGTCACAATGTACGGTAAACCGGAGTATACTGTATGAGTATTCCGTGTGTGTGACTGCAGACATTCTCCTGCCATGACAAACATGTAAGGCCATCTGCTGACATTGTAGTTGATATATTTAAACGCTAGCAACGTAGCATCACAAAAATGTTTTTCTGACCAAAACTAGCTCAAGCTCCGTGTGTTAGATCGCTACGCCAGCTATAATGTAATTACGTTTCGCGACTGACCGGCAAATCACCCGCAGTATACTGTCAATAGGTATTTTGTGTGTGAATGCAGACATTCTCCTGCTATGAGATACATGTATGCAAGGCCATCTGCTGATATTAGAGTTGATATATGGAAACTCTAGCAACTTAGTTAGCACAGTTAGCACTGTGTCAATGGCTTAGCAGTCCAACACAGTTTACACATTTAAACAGTCTTGTTTGATAAATACACAAATAACAATGCAAACTTACAGGTTGTATACCCAGATCTTCCCCTGCTCCAAACGGTCCAAACAAGCTGTGCATATCCGGCCTCAAACTGGGCAATGTTTTTGGAAGCTTTCGTCTGTGAAATGCCGGTTCTTCGAACCTCTGGAGGAGGAACACGCCGCTGCTGGTGTGGCCATAGCTCTTCGGGATTGGTCCATTTCGTTCCGGGTACCGCATGACATCAGGCGGTACCCGGAACTAAATGGAAGACTCAAATGGGCAGTGACGTATCTCCAACGAGGCGTTTTGGGGAGGTATTTTCTGTGTTAGAGTTTTACTCGCTACAGGGTGTACTTTGAGGGTTTTGACTCTGCACACCGTTTACATGCATAAAAACCTTCATAACACACAAGGGGACGGGTAATAACCGGAAAAGCATGACATGGGAGCTTTAAGGACTAACTTTATAATAAATACATTTGTATTTATTTTAAGATCTTTTCATACAATCATACGTATTGGGATCATTTGTATTAATGTGGACCGGAGGGTGAGGGTGACAAGCATAAGTTTCAATAACAACCTCGTTCATGAAGAATTGATGTTTCTCTGTTGTCCACGTTCATAAAGCATAAAACAACACCATCAGAGCACAGTGCAGAGTCTCTTGATGAGTTTACAGTAGTCCGTCGTTCTTATTAAACATCCATGTAGTTTGCTGTATAGAAAACTGTAGTTTCGCACATTCATGACGTCGGATTCTCAAAGCCCCGCAGTCTCTTCTTCTAAATCCTTTTGAATTCTCCTATCCACTATCCCTTAAACCTGTGACGTTTCACACAGAGGTCAAGGAATAGACAATAGGGACAGACGATAGGGGCTGATTTTTGGACTATTCAACTGCAGCCCTGGAGATCCATTGTGTTTTTATTAAACCAATCATCTCTCTGAGGGGCGTGGCCAGCAGCAGATCATTAGCATTTAAAACTACAGACACAGAATCAGCACTTTTGGAACAGGGCTGAAACAGAGTATGTATTATTTGTATCAGATTGTATATATCTGAGACCTATAATATATTGTTGAAAAACATAATAGGGAACCTTTAACCTACCTTATTTTTATTTTTTTTATTGTATTTTTGTTTAACTTATACTTGCACTATGGACGTTAAGCCCATACCTTTTGCACTGTTTTTAGTATTTTCTCTGTTCACTATCGTGTCCGGGGTTTCCTCGTGCAGTAAACGTCCCATTGTTTACACTCGGGATCAGCTATTAGCCTTCCGTAGCATGGCGATGCTAACCGGCGATAAACCTGTTGTTCCCCGCGAGCTGAGGAGAAGGAGACGCCGTGCCGGGCAAAGCTGTGAGCCAGGAGGAGACGATACAGACCTGGGGCCTTTCTTATTTCTCTAATTTCTCCTCCTCTCCTCGAATCCTCGGTCCTCCGGTAGTGACCCGGAAATGGATTTCAGCGCGCCATGTTGAAGGAAGTCTCATCTCTCTAAATCAGTGGTTCTCACCCTGGGGGGCGCAGAGGCATGCCAGGGGGGGGGGCGCGAGAGACCAGGAGGAAAAATGGTTATTAAAAAAAAAAAAAAAAAAAAATCATAATTTGAAAGATTGTTGATTCGAAAATAATATGATACAGTACAGTACTATTACGTCTGGGTCTCTGTGTTTCATTAAAGCTCGGCTCTGTGTGTGTGTGTGGAACGAGCCATTTTGTGTGCGCGAGCGAGAGAGAGAGAGAGCGCACCGGTACCTGAGATCGTTGTTGTTAGCTTCTGGTGCTAGCGAGCTACGCTAACGAGTTTTTTCAACAACAAAGTGGAGGAGAGTCCTCTCCTGTCAGACTGAGAGACTCAGTGAGCTAAAGGACTCTCTCAGTGTTATCTCAGTGGGTCTCAAATGTTTTGGTCACCATTAATGTAAACAATTATTTCCGAGGCACACGTTTATATGATCATTATAGTTATAAAAAAATAAGAGAATAAATGAAAAACAGGTATGAAATACTATATGACAGTAAAACAAGAATGCAGTTTAAAAGGGTGATTTGTAAAATATCCATAAAGAAAAAGTAAATCTGCTTACAGTTCTGTTTCATATGGGTATTGAGAGATGTATCCATAGATCTCTTCATTTTGCTCTCAAAGTGCACCAGATTGATGCATTTAACTTCAATATTTAAAAATAAATCTTCCCGGGGGAGCTTGCCCCCGGACCCCCCTATGTGAGGTCCACACACCACCTGTAGAAATAGCACTTTACCCCTGCTTACACCTATATGCTGTGAGCTGATTATCGAGCCTTCATTGTAACAGTCACGGGTACACTGTGTATATGCGTGGGGAGTGTTGCAGTAGAAAATTCCACTATAGCGACCGGTACATTAATGGGAAACCCTAAATGTTTGAGCACCCTCTATGAAACGTCAAGCTACCCCACAGCACCCCCAACATAAATCTCTGGCGCCACCACTGAGCCTGACTATTTGTGTTGGGGGGGCCCGACTTTTATTTTTCCTCCAAAGGGGGGGCCTGACAGAAAAAGTTTGAGAACCACTGCTCTAAATACACTTCGGGGACCGAGGATCGAGCATCGAGGAGGCTCTCTGGAGGAGCTATAATCGAGGATACACTGATGGCTCCTCCGCGATCCTCGTGACGCACGGCCGGACCTATCTCAACCAATGACAGCTCTGCATGCATCCCCTGGATATTATTTTATTAACTGCTTTCATCATGACGTGATGTTTACAGTGAGAACAGCTGTGAGGTCCGTGCAGAAAGCAGAGCAGTGTGTATAATATATATCACTCAGTATAACAGGCCTACATTACTCTCTTTATTTGCTTTAGTGTAGTAGATATCTACAAACAAAGAGTCGATCTTTTTCTAAAACCATTTAGTGCTTCACATAATAAAATACACAACGGCTGTATCCTGATATATATTATATGCTTTAGGAGCTGTAGGTGCGTGTTGTACAGTGTGTAGGTGTGTGTAGGTGTGTGTGTGCGTAGATGCGGCGGACAGACAGGTCCCAGTTGGTTTGGTTTCCTATGTATTGAAGTATTCGATGTTCTCGCGCCCAGGAGAGGAGCTTAGAATGAAGAGACTAATGGAGTCTCTGAAAAGGTTCAAATCGGTAGTTTAATTAAGTAACGTGGTTAAAGAACAAGCATGGGTAAGGAGAGACAAAGCCGGTGATGTCTTCAGGGTGGGTTGCAGCGAAGAAAAGAGAAAGAGCTGTCTTCCGTCCTGTCTTTTTATCCACGTCTCGTTGTCTCCCGCTGTGCAGATAGTGGGACCGCCCTTCTCATCTGTGGGTTCGATATCGCGAGAGAACAGATGATTTCGACATTGGTATTTTCTGCCTACTTCCTTAAGCATTTT
Organism: Trematomus bernacchii; assembly: GCF_902827165.1. Taxonomy (NCBI): domain Eukaryota; kingdom Metazoa; phylum Chordata; class Actinopteri; order Perciformes; family Nototheniidae; genus Trematomus; species Trematomus bernacchii. The sequence continues at coordinate 64,584 of NW_022987612.1, forward strand.
CTCCTCCTTATCTCTGTCATGACTTTTTATTTAATACCTTATAAACAGCTGTAATCGTTGGTTTAGAAGTCCTAAAAACGCCTCTATGGCACGGTTCTCATTTACCCTCTCCCTCTGACGTCATAGCTACTCACGTAATGTGTAAACACTCCATGATCAACTGTTCCTTCATTTAATATTCAGCAGTAATAATATCTTAACGTCTATCGATGTAGTGTTAAAGTCCGTACAATTTGGTGTGTAACACTCCAAGTCATTTTCACTTTACATTCAGAAAACGTAACATTAGTCACATGGTAACCGGATAAAGGATTTTCAGAATAAAAGCTTGGCATTGATTTCCTGAGAACTTCCGGGTTTTTCCACAATAAAACAGCTTTAAACTGACGATATGTTTTAGACTGAATTATGCTGTTTAACATTGATTTTAATTTCTAACAATCCCTCCTTTCACACCTTTTAAGGTGTGAACACAATACTAAAATTAATGAGTTCTTCATCTGAACTTTGCATAGTACATAACTCATATTAAAAACATACAATCAGAATGTAATGGTTTAAATAACCATCATCAAAAATACAACAAATACAAAAAATACTTTGGCTGGTCTTCAAACATAAAAGTTTTCCCTTGTGCATAACTTCTAGTTTTAATCATTCAATATCACTTTTTAATATAGCAGCAACTTGTGGTATTAGAACATTTCTTACTCCCTCCTTTCACAGAAACCGTTCCCATACCACATTCAGTTGTTAAGGCACTTGTTATACAAAGCATAAAAAACATACAATTTAAAAATCGCATCACTAATAACAGTATAAAACATAAAACTTGGTGTAGGAATGGTATAAAGTAAATAAAAAGTAAACTATCTTGGAATAGTGTAAAGTAAATTGAAATGGATTCACTCCATTTTAGTATTGCAGCTGGTTCACTTTTTCACATGATTTCATCATTTAAAATATCAGCTTAGCTGGACATTCATTAAACAATCTCATCTCTGAACATCCCTATCATTTAACATCATTCAAACAAACTCATCATTTTCATCTATATCTGTATATGGGTTGGGTCGTCTTGTTCTGCTAGCAATTGAAACTGTTCCCTTATGAGAAATGTACCCTCCCCCCTTTCATACTTTTTAAAGTATGAAAATAATATGTTCTCTTAGAAAAGGCTGTGGTGATCAATCGGTAAGTTAGGGTGCGGGTACATGGAATGCAACTCCAACATCTAGCACTCCCCTGGGCACCCCTATGCTATCCTTGTACACTGTGGAGCCTAAACTCCCTCCTTTGACTGGTCTCTTAGCCCTACTGGTTTTTTGGGGTGTTTCGCCATGTTGATTAACTGCCCCACTGTCATTGGTACTGCATATATAAAACATCACTGGCTGTACAAGTGCACAGGTCCCAGTCTAATCATGTAGCAAGACTGCATACAAGGTTTTAGTTCCATGATACCATCAAACATCTACTCTGGGATACGGCATTTCAGACAGTCATTTCTGGGAGAAGATTTTGGTCAGTTACAACAATTGGAGAATTTCATCACTTATGGTTCCTACTTCATTACCTTTGGGCGGTCTGTTCTAATGCAGTGATAAAGTTCCTTAAATGGTGTGAAAACCGGTGGAATATCAATAACTCATTATACTAATTTATCTTCAATTCTAGTCTACTTAAAGAACTATGCTAACCCCTTTAACAGTGTGTTGAACGTGTCCGAGCATGAAACAGTTACTCCCTCCTTTAGCAAGGATTTTAAAAACAGTAGTTATTTCATCCATGGTTTGTAGTTCAATTTAGGAATTTTCACTTATGGCGGATATGTTTCTACTTTAAATAACATCTCTAAATTTCAGGTCATCCCTGATTAAATGGATGACCATCAGGAGGTGGTGGCGCTTGTCTTTTAAACTCATAATTTGGTGCCGTGCGCTCCCTGTGAAGCTACAAGTAAGATTTAAAACAACTGCTGGGTGGGTTGAGTGACCCCTTCTCTCTAAACGATATGGGTTGTCAAAAATATGCATCATTGCAATGAGTGATCCAAGGCCCCGCATGTATTACTCTCAATTATATTGCTTTTTCCAAAATTAAATTTGCAATCGCTCTTTGCCCAGTGTCCTTTAAAACTCTACATCTTGGACAAACAAATGTTATTTCCACGTTAACAGTTATCCTATGGTAATAACTATGTCGAAAACAATACTTTAGATTGGGATACTATATTTGGCTTGGTATTAGCTCTCCCTTTAACATTGTCCAACTAACACAGATTTGTCTGCTCTTATAGAGTGGTCACTAAAACTATCCCTTTAGCTGTAGATCAATATTGTAACACATTAGATCTCTACCAAATTCACCCATGAATAAAATCTCTTAGGGAATAATTCGTTTCCATGATGGAAAGATTGAAAAAGATGTTCTACTCTGTACTCCTAAATCCCAAAACACTCACTGCTTATAGTGTAGTGTGGTGAATATTTACATCATGTCTACCCCTTTATCTCACAGTACCCTCAGTGTGTTTTAGGATTATTTCCTCATTTTACTTTAACAGTTTCCTCTTTATTACTATTTTAATTTACCAATTTATTAATTCATGGCTAATAAATCTTTTTGTCTTTACGTATTTATCAAGTCAATTCAAGTTTGTTTGTGAATAAGTGTGTTTATGTATAAACTCACTCACTCCCGTTTTCCTTTTCTCCTCCTCTTGTTGTCTCAAGCCACGACCCCCTCACATTCTGTTAGACCATGCCAACTCCTCTGGTTCCGTCTTCTCCTCAGGCTCTGTCTTCTCCTCAGTCCATCAGCTCTTAAATCCTTCCGCTGGTACTCTTTTCAGTGGCCCAACTGCTTTGCATTTCATCTCCTTCTTTACAGTCTCTTCGCTGTTGTATGGAGGACGTATTCTGCTCTCATGTCCCACACTCTGCTCTTGTGCCAAATCTCGTGGCTCAGCTTGGAACTTCATGTCCTGTGGCGACTGATGAGAGTATGCCTCTATGTCAGCATGCTGTTCTGGTTCTGGATGCCTCAGGTGGAGATGGTTCTGGATGGAGTCTTGTCGTTGTTGGTTCAGCTCTGGTTCTCTGTCTGTTCGATGGAGAAGGAGGAGGAGTCTCCTATAGTGAGGTCTTTTGTCTGATAGGGGTCGTAGCAGTCTGACAGGCAGAGAGAGAGAGTCCAGGTCTCGGGACGCATTACCTATAGAAATTCTAACACACTGAGGTAAAGTAAATCCAACCTTCTCCACTCTATCTTCTAATCATACTATCTGTTTTAAATGTTAAATGCCATCTAAACACAATTAATGTCTACTAATAAATGTACTATATCTCTAAACAAATAACTCCTTCAGGAAACCATTTTCTTCTATAAATTGAAATACTTACATGTTTCAAGCACCACATGTTTCACACACTATAAAAGGACGTCCCCATATATTCTCCAATATTTTAAATCTCACTATTACTTAGCAATAGTCACTTTTGTGACTGGATACATCTGTGCACAGTCGCCACAATCTGTTGGGGAATTTTGTTCATAGAGTTTGTACATACAGTTGTCCTCGTGGGTTAGTACCCTGTTTCTACTGTAATAACTTTTCAATAATTGTGCTCAGGTCACCAGTCGGGGGGTGTTTCTGGTACAGACTAAAAACATGGATCCAGTGTATTTGGAGATTCCCCTAATTTGTAAAACCCCATCACTTACATATCTCGGTCACTTAAACCCATCTCATCATTTGATACAAGAACTGCATATAGGGGGGGTGAATGATCTTGATTGTAACCTCCTCATCTTTGGGAACGAGTATTTCTAACTCCTCCTCTTGTTGCTCAACTGATCTTTTGGCTCTGGGGATAAGTGAAAGTCTCTGAAACACAGCTGGTGTTTTGTTAGTGATGTGGGCATTTTCTATGAGTGAACTAATGGATCCATGTCTTTCATGATATCGTACTCCCCATCCAACCAGAAAGGTGCCAAGTGTAATGAGCACAATCAACAATGCTATTCTGACTCTTATCCCTAGGGGACCCCATAATTGCTTTGGCTTTGTTCTTGACATTTTATCCATGGTTTTGTCAGTTATAAAATGTAAATGAGTACAAAAATAACGTATACGAAAATAGAAACAAAACGTTGGACTCTTTTTCAGGTGAAAAAACAAAATAGGTTTTCACTTTAGTGTACAATCTATAAAAATCTAAAGACAATTCGTCTTTTGAGCTGTTGCTATCTTAATCGTATTTCTATTTATTGTTTTGTTCCAGCTCTGCCAAATCAGTCCTAGCTTCCAATAACTTTTCTGGAAATTGACAGTGAAGGGTGACAATGTGTGAGGTGGTGTCAATTTGCTCCTTTTTCTTTACCTTTAAACCGGAGCGCGTGTGAAGTTCTTTACAACTTGTCACGGTTCCGACCACCGGGGATCAGCCCACTGTGTTTTGGGAACTTTCACCCTCACCCAATCACCTGGCCGAACAGGAGTCTCTTCTGATGTCTCGTCTGGTATCTGTGCAGTCTTTCCTAGCCTATGTAGACAAAAACTTGGTTAATATTACTCAGAGCTCTGACATATTCATCCACTTCTATTTGTCTAATATCTAAAACTGGACCACTCCCTCCTTGGAGGAGGCCCAAGCTTTGGTATACCTTTTGTTGTTATGCGAGCTATTGTTGACAACATGTTATTAGTTATTAACTACAACGTTACCGAAATCCATTATCTGACTAATCATGACCTTCCCTCCTTTGAGCATAAAATGCTCAATTAATATCGCAATGATTACTCTATTATGAATAGGACATGGAAAACCCATAACGTCGTAGCAAACACATAAATCCTCTGTGTACCCACAAGGCGTACAAAGATGTTGTGTGATGTATCATCTTCCAATGGTATAAATGCACATTGACTAAAAATCTGCCATTAGCACAAAAATATAGTTTACTTCTTGTTAGTTCAATAATGGCTTTTGTCATGGTACTATGTATCAGTGTTACTGCGAAAAAACCACACTGGTGTTGCTAATACGTCTTAATAGCTCTAGTATTAGAGATTGGCTGACACTGTTAAACAAACAAATCATGACAAAATAATATGTCTTTAAACTAGAGGGAAATACGAACTACTCTCACAGAGGGTTGCACGCAGAAGAACATGAAGGGCTGATGTCCCTCACTTAAAAATAGATATTGCCTTATGCACTACTTTATTAATCAGCAAATTCACTTGAACATAAATAAATGAAGACTGATTCTTGAAACTGTTGTAAAAAACCCTACAACTTCTTCATCCAAGCTCAGTGTTATGTTATTTAGTTGGCAGCTCATGCCTTAAATCAGAAACTTCAGACCTATTATAAAAATGTGTTTATGAGAGAATGTAATCTGACTCCATATATACCTCAACTTAATAAATGAAATTCCCCTTTAAACACAGCCCCGGTCTTCTGACGGGGTCTATCTATGTACTGGCTGGTAAATGTTGTGCCAGTTTCTGTCACTCTGTCACTGTTCTCCCGCTAACAGTCACTCTCTAGTTCTGCTGGGTTCTTGTTGACTTCTTCACTGGTTTGAGACAAGCGATCTTATTGAAACACCTCCCTTTGTAGCCAGACTTCACCACAGCAGAATCGAGTTTCTGTTTTTTGGTCTCAGCAGCTGCACATCAGGTGTAGCCTGAACTGCCCCTTGAACTGCAGTCGATTTAAACAGGAGGACTTGGTAAGGACCCTCCGTCTTGGGCGAGGACTAGGCTTTCATCTTCATCTTTTGGGCGAAAACCATTGTCTTAACCTCTCTAGCTGTGTGGGCACAATAGTTTTCTGTGTGGGGGAACAACATCACTCGTAATCTCTTTCCTTCTCATAATTACAAAAATAGTCTGCTAAATGTTCTACTATGTTTTAATCTTCTTATACTAATCTGTGGATGATTTATATTTAAATGCAATATGCTACTCACTATTGTTAAATAACATTCAACACATTCATGTTTGGAAATACTATTCCTCTTTGCCATCCCTGAGACCCCCTGCCTCTGTTATAGTCATGGAAACCTCCCCTGGGGTAACTGTGTGGAGGGCCGTTGTTTGGTGCAATGTTCTGCGGACACTCTCTGGACCAATGTGTCAGCTGACCACATTTGAAGCATCCTTCACTTTGGGAACCTCTTGCTGTTGATTGAAAACGTCCTCCTCCTCTGCCCCTTCGTTGTATGGGAGGGTATACCTGTGTTTGCGGCTGTACTTGGGTAGGAAGATACACAGGTGCTTGCTGTTGATGGAGTTGTGTGGGACATTCATTGGACCAATGTGACGTCTGACCACATGTGTAGCAGCCACCATTCTGGAAACGTCTTCCTCTGAAACTTCCTCCTCCGCTTTGTTGGTTCTGCATTTGATTCTCTGGTTCTTCCTGAGTTTGAACTGTTGGAGGTGTTCGCCCTGCCTTCTCTGCTAGTATGGCCATCTGCTTTGTCGATTTCTTGATTTTATTAGCTTCGGCCTCTTTCTCAGCTACTTGCATCTTCAAAAGTCTTAGTTTTAGTGCTTTCATCACTTCGTCATTTTTCCTCTGTGTTGCCTGGTATGTCATGTCGTGGTGAATGAGATGTTGTCTCCATTCTTCAATGGGTTTAATGTCTAATCCCACCTTGTCTTCCAGGCATGCCTGCATTTTTCCACAACATCACGACAGCCGGAGAAGCGTCATGTCGTTCTCCAGTGCTGTCCTCCCACACTCCTTCACATCTCTTCAAGAAGGCATGCATGTCTTCCTCCGTTCCTTTTTTCAGGCTGGTGAGGGCATGTAAACTGTATGCTGTCGGGTAGATGTGACGAATAGCAGCCCAATAGTTCGACCTGATTTTGTTGAATGAAATGTCATCTGGAGAGTTGGCGCATTTGGCCTCGAAATCTACTGCTCTTGCCTTTAGTCTTCCTTCTATCCGTCCTAGCAGTGCCCTCATGTCTCCCAAGCATAGGTCGTCTTGGACAGTGTACTTCTCCAGATCATTCACTCACTTCTGACCTCCTTTGGTGAGTGGAGGTAGCTTGGACACTAATGTTTCCATGTCCCTGTGAGTCCATGGTTGGTATTGAAATCCTCCTTCTCCAGCTGCTATCACCGGTAACATGTGGATTGTGCAGTTCTTGAGTCTTCCAGCTATAGCTACTGTTGTAGCGTCTTGAGATCCGTCTTCCTCTCTTCTTTTGAGTTCCTCCTTCAGCTGGTTAACTTCACCAGATAGCATCCTTACTTCATACTCCAAGTCTTTGACACGTGTAGCTGTGGGGAGTCCATCCAACTCCAATACTTCTCCTATAGGGGCTTGGTGAAAAGGGTTGTTCTCTGATATGTTGGAAAAAGACACTTCAGTTAGACTTGGATTCTGCTCTTGAGTTTGGATAACTGGAGCCTCTTCTGTTATTCCTGCTGTGTCTTCCTTCACTGGCCGATCTGCCGCTTCTAACACATGTATGCTGTTTGTCAATCCCTGGCTGGCATATTTCAGATGGAGCAGCAGACTTGTAACTGTCGTTTTTCTTTTTTCAGCTTTGTTCATAGCGCTTTTTTCAGGTCCATACCAAAAGGGGTGTCTGGTGTGGATCCATGCTTCTTGCTGGTCTAAGTATCTCTCATTCTCATAAGCAACTACAGCTTTTCTATGGGCTTTTGTTGGGCCAGGTTGATCATCTGCTGGAATCAATCCTCTCGTCTGCCATTGATCAAACAATTCCTGTATCTGTTTCCAGATCTTTTGTCTGTCTGATGCATGTGTTGTGGCATCTGATCTGACATGTACCTTTGCCTTGATGTCTGCAGTTGACCCTGGCTCTGCGGGTGCTCCTAACTTAGTGTATTTTGGCGACATATTGCTTAAGTAGTTGGATATAGTTATTAAATGTATCAAAGATGAATCACTAATCTTCTGAATAGTACCTTCGCTCCTGATAGAAAATATCCTATGTCATCCGAACTTAACTTCAATACCTGGGATTCTTTTTTTTTTTTTTTTTTAATATATTTTTTTTTTAAAGATTAATAAAGTAAATAAATATGCAACTTTTTTTTTTTATTTTAATTTTTTTTTAATTTTTTTTTAAAGATTAATAAAGCACATTTTTTTTTTTTTAAATTGTACAGTGGCTTGGCTTTGAAATATGCAAATAGAAATTTCGTAAAAATCTAGCTTTACTGTGTATAGTGTATTCTAAAGTGCATACAATTATGCTAATGTCATAAACTATGTTTTTACTTCAATTGTGTGGTGTTTAGATATTCTACAGTCTAGGTTGAAAGACTATTATGTAAGGTTTATTATCTTAATATCAGGAACCACCTGTGATTCTATCTATGTCTGATGAAGTACGTGTTTATCTATAACACTTGAAAGTAAACTTTAGCATAATTATAATCAATTGGTGTTGTATTTATACGTTTTTCTTTTTACCCCTATTTTTTGTGCAACAATTCTGTACAACCAGCGGAGTGCGCTGTTGTAATTTTTCAGCTTTTTCCACCCTTGGTAGCTCTTCTAAAAACGGACTTCTTTTTAACAAGAAGCTTATTTTCTTAATAACTACCTTTGATATGGGAAAGAAATTCACTTTATGATTAAACAGTCAAACTTAAACCAGCGAATACAGCTGCAATCACAATTTTTAGGATTAATGGACAAAGCATAAAACAGCCATCAGCACACACAATTTTTAGGATTAATCAACAAAGCATATCCCAGCCAAACCACATTGCACAGTATAAGCATAAGCAGGTAAAACTCCTTTGCAAGGACTAATATTTCAAAAATCAGATTTGAGCTTTTTAGAAAATACAATAATCTTTTTCTTCAAAAACCAAACTCCAACGGTATAGATAACCTGATTCAGCAAAATGGAATATCTAATTCCAACTTTGACTCAAGAAGAATGATTTTTTCTACACACTATGGAGGTCATGAATATTGAATTAGCCTCATGTGAGTGAAACTGAATGGATTTCAAAAAAGACAACAACTGGTCTTCTGAATTTGCATTTCACAGAATGGCGACTGCCATGTAATTGTTTGTCAACATGAGGTCAAAACAAGATGGCAACTGATTTCAAATGCTGACCTGGAGAACAAAGAGTTTTTTGCAAGAAGAATGGCTGTCTCTGAGGTGTTGATCTCAACAAAAAACCTCATTCCAGGCTAAACTTCAGAGCAGTATAACAGCACGACGCTCTCAATATGCTATACAATTTAAACAAGTTAATACAAAATAGTTAGAGACCATCAAAACTATTTAGCCTATGGTCATCTGGGCAACTCTCACGCTATTGTGCGACCAAATGGGAAGCCAGTCAAACACTATTAGAAGAATATCGTCTATCTAACGCACGAATTCCGCATTTCTTTCCGTAATGCACACGCAATGATTAAAGAGTATACTTCAGACTTCCACAGACTCTTATCACCAATTAAACAAGAGATCATCTCACTTATTTGGGACAATGAAACAAGACGATTCCATCTGATCTTGAGACTAAAAACGAGACGATGCCATCAACTCTCTTTAACAAGAAGAGTCCATCTTTAACTTGCTAATAAAAACGAGAAAAGATACCATCTATTTCTCTGTCAAGAAGATACCATCTGTCTTGAGAATATACAAAACGACAAGAGTCCATCTATAAGTCGTCAAACACAATATAATATATAAATACCGGCTCAAAAGCACATTAATATATATCCGGCTTGTAAAACACACACATTATAATCATGCAGTTAATTAATGAACAAAGAAAGGAATAGAGACTTACCCTTGCTTGGTGTAAAACAACGCCACGTGGTTTGGTTTAAATTTAGATATTTAACATTAAATGCACAGTTATTCTCCGGATCCGCTGGCCGCCATCAAACACACAAACCTAAAGTTTCCTGCATAAGCTAGTGAAGATTTGATTTAACCGGTTCTTCTTACCACTGTGTGTGAGCTCTTGTTGTGTGACGGAGGGCCGCGGATCTGTTGAACAGCTGGCTTGGTTAGTTCTCCTGGGTTCACGAGGTCCTGCGCGTGGTTGCCAACTATTGAAGTATTCGATGTTCTCGCGCCCAGGAGAGGAGCTTAGAATGAAGAGACTAATGGAGTCTCCGAAAAGGTTCAAATTGGTTGAGTTTAATTAAATGGCACGATGATACAACAAGCAGAGGGTAAGGGAAAAGACAAAGCCGGTGTTGTCTCTCGTGGCTGCAGCGAAGAAGGAGAAAGAGCTGTCTTCCGTCCTGTCTTTTTATCCACGTCTCGTTGTCTCCCGCTGTGCAGATAGTGGGACCGCCCTACTCATCTGTGGGTTCGATATCGCGAGAGAACAGATGATTTCGACATTGGTATTTTCTGCCTACTTCCTTAAGCATTTTCTCCTCCTTATCTCTGTCATGACTTTCTATTTAATACCTTATAAACAGCTGTAATCGTTAGTTTAGAAGTCCTAAAAACGCCTCTATGGCACGGTTCTCATTTACGGTAGCTCCCTCTGACGTCATAGCTACTCATGTAATGTGTAAACACTCCATGTAAACACTGTTCCTTCATTTAATATTCAGCAGTAATAATATCTTAACGTCTATCGATGTAGTGTTAAAGTCCGTACGATTTGGTGTGTAACACTCCAAGTCATTTTCACTTTACATTCAGAAAACGTAACATTAGTCACATGGTAACCGGATAAAGGATTTTCAGAATAAAAGCTTGGCATTGATTTCCTGAGAACTTCCGGGTTTTTCCACAATAAAACAGCTTTAAACTGACGATATGTTTTAGACTGAATTATGCTGTTTAACATTGATTTTAATTTCTAACATATGCTTACTTTTAATACTTGTAAATAAAACTTTCTGGCCCGTCATTTCATTTCCTCATTGTAGCGACCAGAGAGGGGGGGGGACATATCCAGTCTCTGATAGTGTTACGTTATTATGACAGTGCTCTCATACTTGTTTGAATCTGAAATTGTATATATCTATATAAATATATATATAAATATTAGGGCTGTCAGTCGATTAAAATATTTAATCGCGATTAATCGCATCATGTCCATAGTTAATCGCAAATTAATCGCACATTTTTTATCTGTTCTAAATGTACCTTAGAGGAATATTTTTCAAGTTTTTAATACTCCTATCAACATATGAGTGGACAAATATGCTTTATGCAAATGTTTGTTTATTATCATTGGAACAATGACAAATATTCTCCTGAATATTCTCAACACAACAACCTCTGAACAATGACAAATATTCGCCTGAATATTTTCAATACAACAACCTGGAACCTCTCTCTCTCTCTCTTACGGAGCTTACACACGGCGGCGTGCGTTGAAGCTTCAGCGCTTCTGCCCATTCACTTTGAATGGGGTGACGTCACGCTTTGCCGAACTGCATTGTGGGAGCAAAGCGTAGTCCCTGTTCACCTACCGGGATACAAACCGGAGGAGCCAGGCATTGAGGGAGGTGGCAGAGACAGTGGGTGAAACTGGTAGGTTTTCGCCTGTTTGGGGAGTTTATATATCCAGTTGGTCGCGTTGCTCACGTTAACTCCCCAAGCTTCAGACATGCCCACCGCCAAGCGTCAACGCACGCCGCCGTGTGTAAGCTCCGTTACACTCTCTCCCAACCCTGTCTACTTCTTTGCACTGAGCCAGTTGCTCAAACAGACAAGCCTGTTTAGAGTTGTCGGCGAAATGCCGCTCCTCTGTCTTCATAACAGTCAAAGCATTAGACTGAAGTTCCCACTGTGGGTCAAAATAATGCGCTGTGATGTGCAGTCGACACGTTGGATGCGATCCAAATTATCTAACGCAGCCCCTCGTCCTCCACAATGTTAAGATGTAGCCACCCATTTAGCTATCGCTGTTGTTGTCCAGGCGTCTCCCCGGCAAACTTTCAAGCGTGGTCTGCCGCAAGCGAGCGGCAGGAGCGGGGCTGTCAGCATCAGCTGTGTGCTTGGCTTGCTGTTTAAAACACCTTTTTTTGTATCCATATCTCTCTCTAGAATCTCCCTCCATCCAACTAACAACAACAACGTCAAGCCTTTGGGCTCTGAAACTACGGGGCGGGCCGAGGACAAATACACATGCGGTAATCGCACGTTACAATAATTAGTGGCGTTAAAGCGTTATTAACGCGTTAACTTGACAGCCCTAATAAATATATGTGTGTGTGTGTATATAAATGTCCGGATCTGTAGCCTGTTATAGAACACAGTTCTGTCCATCAGACAGAGGGCTGCTGTGCCTCCTGTCATCATTAACGGACGTCTCTTTAAAATGACTGCTCAGAGGAGAGGATTTCTCATTTCTCTAACCGCCTGCTGCTTCCCCTCCTCTCTCCTCGGTTCCCCTCCTCGACTCCTCCGCTCGCATCTCCTGTGGGTGGGACTAAGACACGAGGATAGGAGTCGAGGAGGGGAATTAGAGAAATGAGAAAGCCCCCTGTCCTTCCATCCATCATCATGGGGAATGTTAGATCTCTCCCGAACAAGATGGACGAGATCGCGGAGCTGACCCGGCATGAGAGGGAGTATCGGGAGAGCAGCATCCTTGTGTTTACAGAGACGGAGCTAACCCTGGACACTAATGCTACACTGGATGATTTTCATCTGCTGCGGGCGGATAGGACGAGAGAGAGCGTTAACCTGTTTCACGCCTTCCCCCCGGTACCGGGCGGATAAACGCGTCATTTGCAGGAAACAACGTCTAAGGAATCTTAATATTGAATAAAACTATGAATGTGTTATATCCATGTAACGGGAAGAAACTCAGCTAACTGATCTTTTTAATTTTTTTTTTCAAAAAAAACCCACAATGCTAGCACTCAGCCTCTGAATTAGCCTCGATCGAAAAAACGGGACCGACAAAGGCACATAAACTCACTCAGAACTCCCTTATTACTTATCCTAGATGCACAACCAAACACTATTTTTTGGTGTCCTGGAGACACTGAATCTAACGGTGCCCACCTCAACACTCAGTGATAAACATTCGCGACGCTATCAACGAAAGCGTACATCATCACATGTGGAGCCAAGAAGCTAAACATGTAAATATGGCTCACCTTGGTCAAAAGTGGTCTTCAATGGCATTAAAACGATAAAAAAAACGATGCTGCAGTTAATCCATAGGTTCATCCTATGTGTCTGTGCCTTCTTTGAAATTATTTCTGATAATCCATAAGCAATACAACTGCGTTTTAGTTTCCAAACTCCAGAAGGAGACATTCCTCCAGTTTAGTTTCGCTTTCCACACGCGAAGCGGCAACATTTTTTCTTTATAATGTGTGTCTATGTGAGTCTCCTCCTTCGATTCTATTGGCTCTAACGGTCACAAGGGTATGTCAACCAACCAGATCGAGCAAGGGGGGCCAGAGATAGGTCAAATCCACCCAAATGACCCCAGATGGCCCAGTTTTTGGCTAAATCTCTCTAAAAAGGTCAAATTTCACTTGTTTTGCATCAATCTTGATACAGGGTACTTATTATATGTTGTACTTTGGATTCCTAAAGCTTTTAGTCTACTAACCCATCATCCAAGGGTAGTTTTCACTATCTGTAAAAAATAATTTTTGGACGGACACTATAATTTACAGTTTTTTACTATGTAAAATCTGAATTTTCTTTAAAATAAAAAACATTTATATTGATTCTGACACTTCTACATCCAACTCACAGGTTTATCATTACTTTGAGAAAAGATTATTAATTTAACCCTTTTAGAAGGGAAGATATGGTCATTTGTTCTGGGAATGTCATTTTCGAGCCTGAGACCTGAAAAACAGGCTCAGAGTGGAACAGGTTAAGAGGAAATTAGGAGGGCTGGCTGTGTTTGTGAACGATAGATGGTGTAATCCAGGGCACATCACTATTAAAGAACGAATCTGCAACAGGGACATATAGCTGTTAGCCGTTAGCATGAGGCCCCACTATTTACCTCGGGAATTCGGGCATGTTATCGTGAAAGCTGCATATATTCCCCCCTCTGCCAACGCTGAAGAGGCATGTGACGTCATCAGCTCTACTGTGAACAGACTGCAGACACGGCACCCAAATGCTCTTCTCCTGATCTCTGGAGACTTCAATCATGCCTCTCTCTCAAATACTCTGCCCACTTTCAAACAATATGTTACCTGCACCACCAGAGGCAATAAAACACTGGAGTTACTGTATGCCAACACCAAGGATGCATACAGCTCATCCCCCCTTCCTCCCCATGGCAGTTCTGATCACAACCTGGTTCACCTCCAGCCTGTGTATCAAACTCTGGTCTACAGACAGCCGGTGCCCACACGCACCGTGAAGAAGTGGTCTGAGGAGGCCCTGAAAGACTGTTTTGACACTACTGTGTGGGATGTGTTCACTGACTCACAGGGAGGACATCAACAGCCTTACAGACTGCATCACAGATTACATTAACTTCTGTACTTCTTGTTGTGTTTTCCCAACAACAAACCCTGGATTACCCCTGCAATAAAGGCTCTCCTGAAGGACAAAAAGAGGGCCTTCAGATCTGGCAACAGAGGGAGCTGAAGACTGTACAGAGGGAGCTGAGGTGGAAAATCAGAGAGGGGAAAAACAGCTACAGGAAGAGGATGGAGGAACAGCTGCAGCAGAGGAACGTCAGCGGAGTCTGGAGAGGCCTGGAAACCATCTCTGGCTACAAAGAGCCAGACTCCCAGTGGGCAAACGACTTGAATATATTTGATCAGTCATGCGACACTGGATCCTGGACTACCTCACCAACCGTCCACAATACGTGAGGACCCAGGAGTGTCAATCAGACAGTACGGGGGCCCCCCAGGGGACGGTGCTGGCACCGTTTCTCTTCACCCTCTACACTGCGGACTTCACCCATGTTGGTGTTCAAAATTCCAGGAAAGACAGACGACTTCTAAGTTTAACTATTTATTATGAGAGAGCAAAAGATATATATCACTTGGCCAAGGACTCCGTCACGTCATAGAAATTACAGGCAGCAAAGCTGTAATCTGTAACCACCATATCCGTAAAGAAGCCGCGAACCTCGTGCGTGCATACATTTTTATTACACAGGGCGTTGCCCGTACATTTATGATTGGTCAAGACTAGCTGAAGAGATACCATGGTTTAGACTTGGTTCTCTTTGGTAGGTGCACAGACTTTGAAAAAAGTCTCTTGGCAACACGATCCTCCAATCAGCATTCGGCCGGCCTGTGGAAGTCCCTCCCTACTCTGGCGCCATCATACGTAATTTGTTTTCGCTAACGTTTCTACAGAAAAAGTGGAATCTTCATAAGGCTGCTTCCTAGCTATGTGTGGGAGTGGAGCTCACCCAAAGCTCAAGGCCAGAGTGATGTCCTGTTTATGAATAACTCTTTGTATTCTTCCAGTGTATTGCAAGCTAAAGACGTCTATTCATTCCAAAGTCACAGCCACGTAAATGAGCACAATAAGCTTATAATGTAATAATACGAATCAGTCTTTCTAATGTTATATAAAAATAGCCTCCACAGAAAGACGTAACAATCTCACAAATTGAGGGGGTACGCGCATAGCAACCTCTTCAGTAACATACGTAGTAGGGCTGCACGATATATCATGTCGTGGCGATAACCAGAGATGGGGTCGTTAATACATATTACTTATTACTTAAAAAAAAGTAATATATTACACTACTTCGTTACTCTCTACATAAAGTTACTCGTTACTTTACTCGCAGGGCCAGACCGTCTACAGGCAGATCACGCAGACTGCGGCGCACCTACAGTGTAAGCACGCCACAGTTTTGCCTCTGCGAGACTCCACTTGCACCCCCAATTACTATTGCAATAAGGAAGGCATAACACAAGTCTTTCTTTTGATATGCTCTTTAATAAAATAGGCTACCAGCCTACTGCTTGCAAGACAGCTTAGCATGTGTTCTTTGCAGGTGTTTGTTGAGGTTTGACGTGGTGTTTACAGCAGTGGATAACAGCTTCTGGCCTGGACACAGTTTGCACCTCACCGTCACATTCCTGTCTATTCTTCGGACGAACTCAAAATAATGGGCATACCTCCACCCCTCGAAAGTTATCGTTGACTCAGCCATGTTTATGCAGCACTGCACGTGGAGATGTGGACGTGCAAGTTACTTTGTAACACGTTACACCCAACTCTGGCGATAACCGCGATATGCGCATGCGCGATATTCACATCGCAGGACGTGACGATATTTTTAATTTTCTTTTTTTAGGACTTAAGTAGGCAAATTAACTCAAACACGTCATGTTACAATTATTTTGCTGCTTGCTACAAAAGGAAAACTTGCGCGGCTCTCATGTCAGGGGTACTTGAGTGAGTGAGCAGTTCGGCGCTGCTAACCGAGCTAGCTCAGCTTGTTGCTCTGATAACTTAAGATCCAGACGTCCGTGACTAAAATCCTTCATCCGGTTAAATATAGTTAAAAAAATACCAATTGTATAGCATTCAAGTTCAAGAAAGGATGGTTTGCGGGAAAAAAAACGGTCTTTTCTTCAATTCCTGTATGTTTTCATATCGCAATATATATCGCAGGGGGGGAAAAAATCGCAATGTCAGTTTTTTCCAATATCGTGCAGCACTAATACGTAGTATATACACCAGTGGCGAACCGTGTCTATCACAACTGGACCTTCTGTAGACACAAATATTCTACCCAGAGACCCAGAAAAATATCTCAATGGTTGCATTATTTTTCTAACACAAAAGCACTCAATTGCGCATGGACCGAGAAAGACAAACAAATCAACGCAACACTGTAATATTACAGATCAACAACACAGATACGATTGTGTTCCAGGGTATTCTCTGAATACCTTGAAGGCCCTGACGGTTCAACACTGATATACACGTTTTCCTGGCAAGACCTGAACAAATGCTTCGTAATATCTATCAAAATATAGATCCTAAACATCCACTGGACGTAGAATCTGAAACTCAATTATACACTTCTCGCTAGAAACGTAATAAAAAAGAATTATAATGGCGAAACTATCCTACAATTTACCATTTTGCTCTAAAAATAGGTCGGGTGTCCGCCATGTTGTTTTTTTTTTCCACGCCGGGAAGTGGACGATGTGACATAGACACTGGCCATTAGATTTCAATAGAAAAATAAAACGTTACCCTGTCACGTTTTGAGAGGCGTTTTTGTGAAACTGTCAGATGGCAAACAACGGAGTTAGTTATTTATTTGCATTCCTAATTTCTTCAATTATTCTTTGCAAAGATAGACTCTGCGACTGGATGGAACAACCTCTGTGAAGTCCTCATTGAACACATTGTGCATTATAGATGGGACTACAGTTTTTTCAGATGCGCTTGAAAACAGTCAGCTGTCATACCTTTCTCAATCTGCAAAAATGAAGGGGAAGAAATAGGCAAATAAACACACACACACACCGGAAAACCTGAGACGAATGAACTTCTGAGCTGTCAAGGGAATAGAGAGTCTGAAAAAAAAAAGGGCTGATAAAGAGTTGAACGTCGAGTGAAAAGACATAGGGATTATCACCTTGCTGGGACTATAGTGGTAAACTGTTCTCCTGAATGAGGCCTTTTTGCTTACATGACCCCTTACACACACACACACACACACACACACACACACACACACACACACACACACACACACACACACACACACACACACACACACACACACACACACACACACACACACACACACACACACACACACACACACACACACACACACACACACACACACACTAATAATACATGCACCTGTTCACCATTAAGCTCTGCTTTCACTTCGCATTACCAATTCAGCCATAGGCATTGCCATGGAAACTGATAAAGTCCTCAGACCCTTGGATCAAAATTAACTTGATTGTCTGTGACAAAACATTAAAGATAGAGAGTCAGATAGAAGGCCACGCATTGATCACAATCATTTTGAAGGTTAGCGTTGTTAGTTCATATTGCATTTTGATATTCTAGTTTCCTGTTGCATGACAGGAACTTGTATTAGTGTCCTTTTTTCCCTCTGGAGTGGTTCATCGCTTATTTTTCACAAATCTTAATACCAACTCTGTCAAGGTTATGAAGTTAGGCGGCAATAAAAATACATTTCCAGTCTAGATTTTCATCTTGACTTTTCAAAACCTTTGTGTACATTGCACACGTATTCTTATACAGTAGTGGAATATGAGCGATGTATTATCCCTAGGTGCCATTCATTCATTTAATTTATGACATTTCGTCAGGAGGCTGCTGTCTTGTCTATAAATTATCTGCAGAAACATTCTCACCAGAATGAGTGCGAAAAGTTCCTCCTGTGAAGGCTGTTTTAGTTTCAAAAATAATTGTGGAACAATTGTAAACAGGAATGCACCTATGAATTGGTCATACATGCATACATCTAGGCACATATCTAAGTATATAAATAAATAAGATGATATCATAATCGGAAGAAATTCCGTAAGTTTGAAAGATTTGAAGACGAGACGGAACACAGGGATTTTAGCCTTTGCAGACCATTTACATGCACCAAAACCTATAGAACACACTAAAAAAAGGACTTTGGCTGGCTGTTACATCAAATAAAATGTAACATGTATTTTCAACGTAATAATGTCATGTTTCCAAGATGAACGTGATGGAAACATGTATGGTTTGCATGAATCGCAACAACTTCACATTTATTAGATTCATTCATGTTGAGATAAACTGAGAAAAAGGGATTAGGGTACATATGATTCCCACTCCAGAGCAGAAGGTGGCGGTATAACCACCAATAAACTGGATACCAACTAATGTAAACAGAGACAAAAATCAATCTACTTTTAAATGTTCACGGTTGTAAAGATGTGAAACAAACAGACAAACACGGCTTGAACAATAAGACATTATTGACTGCTCTTGGACACTTCCATGGATGTATTAAGAGAACTCTGCCAGACTCTGCCATTGTTTTATTTTGACCGCGATCTGGCGGGAAAGGTTTTTCCCTGCATCCTGTGTGCACTCGCGATATTTTGGCGTAACCGTAAACTTAACCATCATCATCGCGAGAGAGGATCGTTGAGACAAGAAAGACCGTTGGCGAAAGTTGGAGGAGGTAAGCAGAAAACATTGTCATCTAACTGTGAAGCTGTTAATAAATGTCACTAATTGCTAGTCCATGAGCGATATTGTGGTAACGTTGATAGTTAATTTGTTATTTAGTGTTATTTTTTATCTCACTTAATAAGCCGAATGAGCCGACGAACATGCTAAAGCTAACGTCGTTAACTAGCTAGTCTGTGTAACTGCCAGTTAGGGAGATGGTTCAAATATATGATATCAGGATTGAAAACTAAATTACGGTAGCATTACCCTGAAAAAGTTAAACGAAAAGTGTGCTACCCTAGGCGCTTATATGCCAGTAATATCAGCCCCTTTTACAAAGGAATGTTGAGCCGTTATTCGGCTGCGTCACGTAAATTAGCTGCCAAGCTAGCTGCCATGCGGAGCTGACTGCCACTGTGGTTTTTGCTCGGCAGTTAATGTTACGTGACGGGTGCCGCTCTGCCAGTGTCGGTTGTCGCACTCTCTGTCTCTCCGCTAGCTCTCCCTGCTCAGCATATAGTTATGTTCGGCTCTGTGTCACTGCACCCTCGGGCCAGTAACCTACATGCTGCCTGCACTGCAGTGACAAAGAGCCGCCTGAAAATCGGCAACGTTTCCTTAATATTCCTCGATTTTAAATATTGATGTCCACACATTTTCAGTAATAATGTTGTCAGGCACTTAATAATAATATGTGTGCCTGTCAGTGGCAAAAACAAGCACTTCAACTTTGAGTAGGATAATGTAACAATTCATTAGGGATGGGTACCCAGCCCCGGTATTAATCAAAGGAGTCCCGGGAATTAATTATTAAAGACTCTGGTACCATTAAGCTCCAATGTTATCAGTCTTTGTATCGGTACTGGAGACATTTAAAACATATGTTATATGTATTATGCTACACAAACATTATATTGCAGTTTTAGTTTCGCCAACTCCGTTTTTAATACGCAAAAAGACTGCAAAATGCGTCTATGATTATTTTGAGTATTTTCGATCTTTCCAATCTAGCGTCTGTGTGCGAGGGGGCGGGGCAGTTTACACACGCGGCTGCTACATGCAGCGCACACACACACACACACACACACACACACACACACACACACACACACACACACACACACACACACACACACACACACACACACACACACACGGCAGAGAGCAATTTGTCTAAACATCTTGCAAAAGTACACCACACTCAGACAGAAATGCATCGTTTTCGAGTAACGTTTCCATGTAAGCAAGCAGCAACACACGGAGTTAACACAATTATACAAACATGGGTTAATGATTAGAGGTAACTGAGTTATTTATTTTGTTAAAGTTTCAGCTACAATAAAACAACCATGGTGCTGTTTATGATGTGAAATATTATTTATATATTTTAAATAAAAAGCAATGTTAATTCTGTTTACAGTTCTGTCATCACATTATTTAATGTGATTTGTTAATTCAGTTTTAAAGCTTAGCACTTAGGCTGGATCCATGTCTTTTAAATTGAAGAACTCTGTTGAATTGGTTTGGATATAACTAAGTAATTCGTCAACTTCTGTCTGATAAGGGGACTGATAAGGTTCGGTGTAAAAAAAAGCTGATGTAATGATGAGTCTTAATTTACAGCAATATTGCGAGTTCTCTGTGTAACTTAACTTTCATGTATGTTGATTGGTGTCTCTCCATTTTTCACAGCAATTTGTGACTGCAAAAGTTCCTGTGGCTGCTGTCCGACCGCAAGAGTGTCCTGTCTAACCGTACCTGTGTCTGCAATCCAACTTCATCAGTGACTGCAAGTAAAAGGTGTCATCTGCCATTCTCAAGTTCATGATTGAAATGTTTTTTTTATTTTTTGCTGGTGATTTTGTTTTGGTGGGCAAATGTGGAGGTGTAAGGAGTGTAGTGAATCTCTTTCTGGTAGATATGAGTTACTAAAGCATTTTAGACTACAGCACCGGCATAGGCAACGCTATCCATGCCCACACATAAACTGCCCATGTACATTTAAGACATGGAATGCTTTGCACATTCATTTAAATAGAGCCCATCCCAAACAAAACTCTCAGGAGCAGCTGGAATTGTCAATATTCAGTTGTCATTTGTGCACTTCGAGCGATCTTCCTACGGAGAGGGATTATTTTGTACACATTGGAACTCATTTTAAGAGTCATGAGACTGTTCCTTGTATGTTTGTGGGTTGCAGTTTTGAAACAAATATATACGCAACATTTCACTCACAAAAACAGGAAACACAAACCGCATACGTTGAAAGATTTCAAGCCAGGTGTAGTTAGAACCACTTTAGTTGCACAAGAATCCTCTGATAATCCTGAGGAATACGCACAAAATCAAGATGACTCTGCAGTTGAAGTACACAGTGCTTGTTCAAGTAGTGATGTGGATGTAACTCAGAACTCTTCCAAAGTAATTGAGAAAAACTTTGCTGCATCGTTGCTCAAGTTAGAGCATTTTGCACATGTGCCGGGTACAAAAATTGATGAGTTTTTGGAAGAACTGCACTACTTAAGTTCAGCAACATTGCCCCTCTCCATTAACATTCTTGAAGGTGTATTTCAGAAACAGAGTTCCACAACCGATAAGTCTGTGATAACAGAAGTAGCCACTGCTCTCTGCGCATCAAACCCCTTGCTCAAAGCCATAGGGAAGGGTGGTCCCCTAAGGACATCTTATCTCCGCAATCAGTATTACAAAGACAGCTTTAATGTTGTAGAACCCATTGAGTACATACTTGATGCCAAGGAAAAAAGGAGTTTTCAGTATGTGCCTGTACTCAAGTCTTTACAGCAGCTCTTTCAGAGGAAAGATGTTGTAGACAAGGTAGTTGAAAACCACAGAGTGCAGCAGAGTAATAGGGGGACTGGTGAACAACAGACTTACAATTCTTCCCAGGATGGTTCACACAGGAAAACGGTTTTCTATCAGGGGATGACTTAAGAATTTTGTTGACTATATACACAGATGACTTTGAGATTTGCAATCCTCTGGGTACTTCCACAAAGCATAAGCTTTGTGGAATCTACTGGACTTTGAGTAATTTGCCTCCAGGCTCACATTCATCACTATCCTCGATTTACCTGGCGGTCTTGTGTAAAACTGATGATGTGAAGAAGTATGGTTATGACCGTGTCTTACATCCTCTTCTTCAAGATATGATAACTCTGGAACAAGTTGGTGTTTTCATTCCATTGCTTGGCAGATGTCTTAAAGGCACCATTCAGGTTGTTGCGGCAGACAACCTGGGAGCTCACAGTATAGCTGGTTTCAATGAGAGCTTTTCTGGTGGATATATCTGCCGATTTTGCACAGCAACAAGTACAGACATTCAAACAAAAGAGGTAAAGTCAGGTGCATTCAGTCTAAGGACAAAAGAACTCCATGACTCTCATGTGAAATCAGCGCAGGAGAATGGGGCAAGCTGTTTTGGGGTGAAAAGACATTGTTCCATCACTCAATGGAGTTAGTGCCAGTAGAGCTTGCACGTTGTTTGGCATTGCTGATATCTAAGAAATATTTCAATCTTGAAACCCTCAACAAATCTATCCTGCAGTTCCCTTATAAGTGAGCAGACAAAACAAACAGGCCACATGTGATCCCACACACATTTTCTAAAAGAAAAACAATAGGTGGGAATGCCCATGAAAATTGGGCTCTGTTGAGACTACTCCCATTCATAATTGGGCATCTGGTGCCTGAGGGTGAAATTGCATGGCAAATACTGTTGGACTTAAAAGACATTGCAGAGCTTGTGGTTGCTCCAACACAGGGGTCGGCAACCCCTGGCACGCGTGCCACCATTGGCACGCGGCACCGTAACCAGTGGCACACTAGGAATAAGTGGAATAAGTGTGCAAAATATTTAAATTTTATTTTCGGATCCTGAACGAGACCGCCGCCAGAGTGCGTCTCCCCGTTACCTGCAGAAGGAAGCCATGCATGCAACGCAGCCCCGCTCTCTTTAACTCCAGGCGACTTTCTGCCGCTTTCCTCCGTAATGCAGTGCTGATAATTTCACCACAGAGGAAAGCACTTCACAAATTGCAGTACCCATAAGGAGCTGTAAAAATGCCGCAGTTTTTGCGTGGCGATCGATATCGGCTGATACTCACTCTCTGCCGATCGATCGGTGCTCTCTAAAAATGCCGATCGCGAGACGTAAAATACATGACACTTTTCTCTGTGTGCGGCAAAACAAGCTCGCCAAAATGGCTTCACCAGTCTGGCAGTATTTTAAGGTGTCCGAAAATGACAATAAAATAGCGGTATACAACGTGTGTGAAGCAGAAATCCTGCAGCTCCACCCGCTGTGACGGACCGGTGAGCGGAGCAAAACACAAGAGTTAGACCTAACACACTTAGCTATTTGATCTACCTCTGGAACTAGTTATAAATATATGTATTCTTCACTGTCGGGTCACTCATTACTGGATCAGTGAGCTGCATGAGATACTGACAGGCTGTCATGAGAGGGGGAGAGAGGAAAAGAGAGCGCTTCAGCTCATTTCTCCCGTGTTATTATCCAAAGTTAATGTAAACTTGAATAATGTAGGCTACTTCACTTGAATGTAACAATTATGTTGGTTGTTGTTTGTGGAAGCGCCAGTGAATGAGCCCCATTAACTGAGTTTTAAACATCACTTTAAAAATGGAAGATCCCCATAGGACCCGCCCACTCGATCGGATCGGCGATCGGAGCATCGCTAATGTAAGTTGCGCTGACTGCTTCCCCGCAGCGAGGCTCCCCCACCCTCCTGTTGACAGTTCACGAGCATCGAGCTCTTCTTTAAAAATGTGCCCCTCTCGCTAGCTACTAAGCATCAGCTAATGATTTCCTATCAACTGGTATCATCCAGTTTTGATGAAGCTGCCCTGGAAATCACAAAGGTCTCAACAGTGCCTTTGGATGTATTGAAACAAGAAATAGCTCAGACTATTGCCCAGAACTTCCCTGGTACAACTGAAGTTCACTTAACAAAGTGTGTATCAAGCAAAGGGGTAACATTCAGAAATGGGATGATAGTTGCTCATGGGTCTACAAGTGACTTGAGAGATTCTTCAGATTTGCATTGTACAGGAGAGACTATGTTTCATGGTGAGAAGGCTTTATGGGTGGTATAGGGAGCATTTCAGAGCCTTTGAGCTGAGTCCAGCAAGAGAAACTGTTTTGGTTGAGCTTGGGGAACTGGCAGATGACTATCCTTTGGCAGACTACTTTGTTGGACCTCTCAGAATGGTGACATTAAAAAGACACAGACATATGAGGTAACCGACAGATTTAACGTTGAATGGTTATTTTGTCCTCTCATTGCTCTGTTGAAATGAAGATGAACCCTTGAAAAAAAAAGTTCTGTATAACATGTAGGCTAATTTTCTCATCCCTCTTTCACAGACGGCCGTGGCATGGCTACTCCAGTGAAGCTCAGAATCATTTTAGGAGAAAACAGTTCCCAGAGATTGATTCCAGAGTCTGTCACTGAACTCACACAGCAAATTAAGAGGCAGTGTGGAATAGAAGGGGAATTCAGGCTCCAATTCATGGATGCTGAGTTTGGGAATGAATTCACCAACTTGCTGTCAACATTAGATGTCCAGGACAGAAGTTCCATCAAGGTCATCTTTACATCAGTTGCACCTGCACAGCCTGTTGGCTCCCTGCCCCCTCCCTACTCAGCTGCTGCCACTTCCCGCTGTCTAAATGACTCCTCATCTCTCTCATCTGGAAGCTCCGTCAATACTGACATACTGTCTTCTCCTGAGTCCACGTCAAGATCATCTGGATGGCCTGTCTTCATTGTGCCCCGGTTCTCTTACGACACTGAACAGGACCAACGCTACTTTCAAAACGGACGGAACATTGTTGAGTCCTGACAACAAACTTAAATCTGCCATTCTTGATGGCTTAGCTGAGAAGATTATAGAGTACAAAGTATACCTCTCTGACAGTGAGTTTGAGGAGGTAGCAAAAGCTCTTGTCTCATCACATCCATGTTTGAAAGAACCCGGTTCTTTCACTGGATATGGCAGATGGAAGACGAGCTTGAAATATAAACTTGCTAACTACCGAACAAAGCTTAGGCAGCTTGGATGCCCCGAAGTTGTAGTGAATGCCCTAAAGCACAAATGGCCTATGGTGTGAAAAAGCCGAAAAAAGCAGAGGTGAATTACTGCCCCACCTACCCATCCGGGGAAACGGCAGAGACGCTTGAAAAGTTAAGAGTGACCCTCCTCTCAGAAGTAACACAAAGGAATAATGAGGACAAGGTGGCAACATTGATGGAAAACACCTTTGCATGCAGTTCGGCAGGCACCAATCATAGCCGATTTCAAAACCAGGTGGCCGGCTCTCTTCCATGTGCGTGAGGTAAGTGAATGAATGTGTGAAGGAACGTCCCCTTTTTACTTTTATTGGGATATATATAGTAGACAATGAATGCTTACGGACTGCACACTAGGTGCCATATAAAAGACATATTGACAAATTCTGAATTTTGTATGTACAGTGGCATTTGTATGCAGGAATCATATAAATAAATACATGATTTATGCAATTGCATGTCTTAAACGGACTGAACTGCTAAATCAAACCTGTGAACAGTGACATCAAAATAGCCAATCTGAGTTTTGTGGGTTTTGTTTTTTTGTTGTAGGTGAATGCAGAATTTAAGAGAATCACAACAATTAATTTGCAATCCAAGTTCTTCTCTTCGCTGGATATTCACTCTACATGCCTGATCGACGTGTATACCAAGAAAGGTGGAGTTCAAGGGAAGAAGATCAAAAGCATCATGCTTCCCATAACCCAGGTATGAAAACAATGTAAAGGTGACAAATAAACTGTAGGAGCTGTACAAAGTCTAGGATGTTCCGTGAATAGCATAGCATCCGGAGCATTATGTTTTCGATATTTTTTTGACACTTAGCACCACATCCATTCCCCCAGTGGGGGTCATTGTATCAGAGTGAGCGGCATATTATTATGAAGGCCTAAAATAACGCACTACAAAGCTGTCCCTGACAGCAGTCTTTCATGGAAATGGCAGATGTTCCTACCCCAATGGTCACTGAGTGTACTGTAGGGCTGCAGCTATCAATTATTTTAGTAATCGAGTATTCTATCAATTATTCCATTGATTAATCGAGTAATTGGAAACAGATTACCTTTTTTAAAGCCAAGTATTTCTTCAATAAAAAGCCATTTTAAATATTCAAAATAAGACAGGTCTCCTCAAATGAACAACTAATTGTTTTCCTTTTTTAGTAAAAATGTATTGCTTAAATTGCATAGTATATTATCTGTCCAAACTAAACCCATTTAATTAAAGTGCATTAAAGTGCAATATTACATTCAGGGTTTTAAAGAAAACATTTGTGAAACAGTGAAACCCAGTCTGCTTGTTGTTCTTAATGGGCTTTTTTATTGCATCATTCTCTGCATAGACTGACAGCATTGACGTGAGACGTGAATGCATCCTCAAAGGTCTTTGTGTCTACTTCAACGAAGATCCAGAGAAGCTGGTGAAGGAATACATGGTATGTTGATGTACCTTTTTTATCTTCACAAAGAGGAGGATGATCATAGTTGGAATGGATTGTGTTTCCTCTAAAACTAACCCTTAGGGAAATGTTGCCTTTACATTTTGATGATTTTGGATGTGTTAATGCTTTTTGGAAACAGTGTTTTTTATTCTTTCTTTTTTTTCAATTTGGAAAACCCAAACTACATAAAGCTCAATATGACACATTATAGAAATGGGACGTAATGCACATCAGTGAAAATCACTCTCCTTCTTATTTGTTTTTTCACAGAGCATTGACAACAGCAGTCAAACGGCAATGGCAGAGACGGTCTTCGGAATATTTGTCATTCGACACGAAGGTGCAGAGCCTGGGGATGACCCTGAGAACGTTGGGATCATTCTGGAGGGGGTCGAAGTGCTGGATGAGTTGGGAAATGTATCTTTTGCGGTGGCGATGATGTTTGCTCTCGTGTATGCTCTAAACTTGAGCTACCCTCCAGAGCTGAAGTTTACATTTGAAGCACTGCAGAAAATTATGATGGAGCTAGATGGAAACAGACTATCCACAAAAGGACAAGTCCTCAAAACATTGCTTTCCCGTGCCTAATGTCACTGTTTGGGATCGCCTCATGTTCCAAACACGCAGCCATCAGAGATTCGGTGACTCACCTCTTTGATAGAAATGTTGATTATATGCAAGAAGTATAAAAGTAGTTTGGTCTACTGTTGAAACTCAAGTTTGTTATACTGTTCACCCTAAAGTTGAAACATTTTAATATTTGGGAAGAAACTTAATTTTTTCAAGCATCTGTCAGTGTAAAGCATTGTTTATCTTTGCCTATTTTGTGAAATATATATTCACTGTTATATTTAATAACATCTGTCAGTGTAAAGCATTGTTTATCTTTGCCTATTTTGTGAAATATATATTCACTGTTATATTTAATAACATCTGTCAGCGTAAAGCATTGTTTATCTTTACCTATTTTGTGAAATATATATTCACTGTTATATTTAATAACAGTGAAACCCAGTCTACTTGTTGGTTGAGATGGTGTTCTTAATGGGCTTTTTTTATTGCATGTTCTCTAATCTGCATACTTGGACTGACAGCATTGACGTGAGACGCGAATGCATCATCGTATTATATTTCATATAATATATGGGAAGAAACTTTATTTTTTCAAGTATCTGCCAGTGTAAAGCATTGTTTCTCTTTGCCTATTTTGTAAAATACAATTTTATTTCAACATCTCGCGTTTGTGTTATGTTTCCACCCTTGAAGCTCACTAGACTGTAGACTGTTGAAATTCTGGTTACTGTTCACTCTAAATGTTTTAAATGTGTAAACACTCAAAAGTTATTCTTTGAATTAACTTGATTAAATCATGGACAGTATTTCAACATGATGAAATGGCTTTCTTTCAGCTTTAAGCAATTACGTTGACCCAACCCAAGTAATTAAGTTGGTAACAAACCTTATAAATAAGTAGTATCAATCCTAATAATTACGTTGACCCAACCCAAATAAATCAAGTTGGACCAATCAAATAGCTTAATCTTGAAAGAAAGTGATTTAATCATGTGGAAATATTGTCCATGATTTAATTACGTTCATTCAAAGAGTTATTTTTTTTAGTGTACAAGAAATAATGGAAAACCCCAAAAAGCAGAATAGGGCCCATTAAGTGATTCACTGTGCAACTCCTCTTTCCCCTGCTCTCTGTGATGAGCACCCTGCATTCACACCCCATAAAGAGAGTTTTCTTAAGTGTCAATAAATGAAATCCAATGCTCCTTCAGTCTCCGGTGAGGCTGCAGAGCGCTACAGGCTCAGCCGTCAGAATGAAATTAAAACGGCCTAGAGAAGTCGTCTCTTCGAGGCTAAGACACATAAACTAATTGTGTTAGATTGCATTGTTCATATATGGGCACAATGGGTTTAATGGTCTCCTCTTTCACTGCAGGAGGAACCTACGCTAACGTCTCTGTTAGTCTTTATTTTGTTGCCCTTATAAATGCTTCATTTAACCTGTTAAGCCCTGAGCCTGTTTTTCAGGTCTCAGGCTCGAAAATTACATTCCCAGAACAAATGACCATATCTTCCCTTCTAAAAGGGTTAAATTAATAATCTTTTTTCTCAAAGTAATGATAAACCTGTGAGTTGGATGTAGAAAAGTCAGAATCAATATAGATGTTTTTTATTTTAAAGAAAATTCAGATTTTACATAGTAAAAAACTGTAAATGATAGTGTCCGTCCAAAAATTCTTTTTTACTTATAGTGAAAACCACCCTTGGATGATGGGTTAGTAGACTAAAAGCTTTAGGAATCCAAAGTACAACATATAATAAGTACCCTGTATCAAGATTGATGCAAAACAAGTGACATTTGACCTTTTTAGAGAGATTTAGCAAAAAGAAACCACTTCTGGGGTCATTTGGGTGGATTTTCCATATCTCTGGCTTCCCTTGCTCGATTTTGATGGTTGACACCTCTTTCTGACAGTTAGAGCCAATATAATCGAAGGGGGAGTCCCCCACACACACACACGTTGTGAAGAGAAAAGCTGGGGGCTTCGCGCATGTAATTTTCCATCAGAGTGAACCTATCTCTAGCTTTGACATCTGGAAACGGAAAAGCAGTTTTAATGCTTATGGATTATCAGAAATCATTTCAAAGGGACACAGACACATTAGATTAACCTATGGATTAACTTCAGCAGCGTTTTTATCGTTTTAATGCCATTGACGACCACTTTGGAGAGACTACAGAGCCAAGGTAAAAATGTTAGCATTTTTAGCTACCTAGCGTCACCTGTTTTGATGTCCGTTTTTGCTTATAACGTCGCAAATATGTATAATTCAGTGGTAATGTCGGTGTCAATCGATTCTGTGTCACCTCACGATGTGTTGGATGTGGTGAAAAGATCAATAATAAGGTTTTGTGAGTGATTTTCGGCGCAGTAACGTGTTAGCATTTTTTGCTCGCTGCGAATTCAGAGGCTCAGTGTTAGCATTGTGGGTTTTCTTTTGAAAAATGATCAGTTAGATGAGTTTCTTCCCGTTACATGGATATAAAACATTCATAGTTTTATTAAATGAACATGCCCTCAGACACTGTTTCCTGCAAGATGTTGCGGCAGTGCCCCGGTACCGGGGTCTCTCGGGCTTAACAGGTTAAATTATCTGTAAATGTATTACTTAAAAATTGTAATTAATGAATGGAAAGTATATGCTTTTGAATATGACTTATTAAAAAGAATTACAACGGAACCCCTGACTTTTTTTACGAAAGATCTTCTAATTGAATAGGTGATTGCAAGATTGAGTGTTTTGCAAAAGTTCTTTTTTTACAAAAATATTATTTCGATCTATTAAAAGGTAGTTCCATAAATGAAAGGTTGAACAAGAAGTTATTTTGTCTTTAATAATGAGTTTTCCTAGCACAATAGGTAAATAAATAACAGAAGAAGAACATTTTACAGGCTCTTTCATCAAATCCTTGGGACTGGAAAAATGTGATTTTATGGTCTTCACAGAAGCAGGGACATCTGGAACCTCAGTCAATTAACTTCCCAGGAATATTATTGTTAGGACGGAAACAAAATCGGATTATTTATAGCTTGAAACACTGAGTCTTCATTTGACCCCCTCACCTAAAAACTGCTGTATGATGCTGTGCTTAACATCTGATTTATGCCCTGTTGCCTAGCAATATCTATTGTGTAGACGTCTTTTGATAAGCAGGTGTCCAAATCACAAGCTAAAGCTACATTTTGGATTTGTAAACATGAACTGGAGCAGAATGTGGGGGGGGCTTCCTCCGCCTTACAACAGCACAATTAGCAACCCAGTCTCACGGCATTTCGTGTTATTAGTCACGAAATTAATTTAATCTATTGATTCGTGTTCACCAACACGATTTTCACATTTTTTTCGTGTCACACAGAACGATTTTAAATGCAATGTATTTCTATTGGTAGTATGTTTCGTGCCTGCAACACGTCTTTTTGTCCGGTCGGGTCTTGGAAGACCAGAAGCTGTGTGGTTCATAAAAACATGTTCTTACTCAATATCTTACCCTAAGCCTAACCCTATCCCTTTTATTTTAAATTGTATAATGTCTGAGTTTTTTTGCCGTCAGTGAGGAAAAGAAATGGGGCTCAGAGCCTCAGAATACTGAAATCTGTATTTTATGTCATCTTTTTTTCCTTCTAATTTGTTATTATTTGGTGCAGGCACGAAACATACTACCAATATAAATACATTGCTTCTAAAATCGTTCTGTGTCAGAATACTTAAATCTGTATTTTTTTAAATGTCTTTTTCCTTCTAATTTGTTATTATTTACATTGCTTTTAACCTGTTCCACTCTGAGCCTGTTTTTCAGGTCTCAGGCTCGAAAATGACATTCCCAGAACAAATGACCATATCTTCCCTTCTAAAAGGGTTAAATTAATAATCTTTTCTCAAAGTAATGATAAACCTGTGAGTTGGATGTAGAAGTGTCAGAATCAATATAAATGTTTTTTATTTTAAAGAAAATTCAGATTTTACATAGTAAAAAACTGTAAATTATAGTGTCCGTCCAAAAATTATTTTTTACAGATAGTGAAAACTACCCTTGGATGATGGGTTAGTAGACTAAAAGCTTTAGGAATCCAAAGTACAACATATAATAAGTACCCTGTATCAAGATTGATGCAAAACAAGTGAAATTTGACCTTTTTAGAGAGATTTAGCCAAAAACTGGGCCATCTGGGGTCATTTGGGTGGATTTGACCTATCTCTGGCCCCCCTTGCTCGATCTGGTTGGTTGACATACCCTTGTGACCGTTAGAGCCAATAGAATCGAAGGAGGAGACTCACATACACATACATTATAAAGAAAAAATGTTGCCGCTTCGCGTGTGGAAAGCGAAACTAAACTGGAGGAATGTCTCCTTCTGGAGTTTGGAAACTAAAACGCAGTTGTATTGCTTATGGATTATCAGAAATAATTTCAAAGAAGGCACTGACACATAGGATGAACCTATGGATTAACTGCAGCATCGTTTTATTATCGTTTTAATGCCATTGAAGACCACTTTTGACCAAGGTGAGCCATATTTACATGTTTAGCTTCTTGGCTCCACATGTGATGATGTACGCTTTCGTTGATAGCGTCGCGAATGTTTATCACTGAGTGTTGAGGTGGGCACCGTTAGATTCAGTGTCTCCAGGACACCAAAAAATAGTGTTTGGTTGTGCATCTAGGATAAGTAATAAGGGAGTTATGAGTGAGTTTAAGTGCCTTAGTAGGTCCCGTTTTTTCGATCGAGGCTAATTCAGAGGCTGAGTGCTAGCATTGTGGGGTTTTTTTTGAAAAAAAAAATTAAAAAGATCAGTTAGCTGAGTTTCTTCCCGTTAGATGGATATAACACATTCATAGTTTTATTCAATATTAAGATTCCTTAGACGTTGTTTCCTGCAAATGACGCGTTTATCCGCCCGGTACCGGGGGGAAGGCGTGAAACAGGTTAAAATCGTTCTGTGTGACACGAAAAAAATGGCGAAATCGTGTTGGTGAACACGAATCAATAGATTAATTTCGTGACTATAACACGAAATGCCGTGAGACTGTGTTGCAATTAGAGATACGATAACAAGTTAACCTGTTAAGCCCCAAAGCCCCCGTCGGCGGGTTTTTTATTTTTTCACAAAAAAAAAAAAAAAAAAAAGTTTATTTTTTCTTTTTTCTTTGAATGGAATGAATACCTATGGTGATAATTCAATGTAATACATATTTTTTATAGTCTGGTACCTGAAAAAGGTCAAATGGCACTGATGGAACCAGATATACCCAAATGTGCCGAAAGCTTATTCCGCCTGGAATTTTGTTTTTGCAAATTTAACTTGTTTTGCCTCAATCTTGATACAGGGTACTTATTATATGTTATAGTTTGGATTCCTAAAGCTTTTAGTCTACCATCCCATCATTCAAGGGTGGTTCTCACTGTAAGTAATGTTTTTTCTTTAGGCGGAGGTAAGAATTTACCTTTTTTTACTATGTTCCATCTGAATTTACTCTGACTGAGAAAAATCTATATTGATTCTGACACTTCTACATCCAACTCACAGATGTAACCTTGCTTTGATAAAAGAAATTATTCATATAACCCTTTTAGAAGTGAAGTTGTAGTCATTTGTTTTGGGCATGTCATTTTCGAGCCTGAAACCTGAAAAACAGGCTCGGGGCTTAACAGGTTAAGTAAACTCTCTAGTGCAGGGGAATCCGTGTATCTACCGTCGAATTGTTTTTCTTTATTAAACACGTAAACGGAAGAGCGTTTGAGAGGCCTTTTAGCTTTTTACCTTACTAAATGGTCTAATGGTCATTGGAGCGAGGGGCGGGGCGAAACTCTCGGAAGTTATTTAAAAATAAAAGCGCTCACAAACTCCATCATTCAGACTGCAAAGCGGACAAAGTAAGCTAAATGTGTTTTTTTAAATGTAATAACTGGCTGTAATAAAAATAACCGGGAGCAAGGACAAATCTGGAGTTCTGTCGGACAGACCTGAAGTCGCGGGTTTGATTAAGGACACATTTGGCGATGTCAATTTAGTTGATGTGAGTTGTTTTCTTATTGTTGGAGTTTTTTTAGAATGCACTATTAGTTTATATCCAGTAGATGGCGGTAATGGGACCTTTGGAAAAAGCTTACGATATGATGTGGAAGGAAGGATTATTAATTAAACTGGACATTATGGGTCTGGGAGGTAACGTATATAATTGGATTGTGGATTTTTTGTTTGGCCGTGCCATCAGAGTCCGAGTGGGCAATTCATATTCTCGAAGGCAGGAAGTCGAGAATGGAACCCCCCCGCAGGGGAGTGTAATCAGTCCTCTTGTTTTCTATTATGATAAATTATATATATACACAAGTAGGATCTGATATTGGTAAGTCACTTTTTGCAGATGATGGAGGAAAAGGGGTAGAAATGTAAATTATATTGTAGGTAAGATTCAGGAAGCCATTACGGAAATTGAAAGCTGGTCTCTGACATGGGGGTTTAGATTGTTGGTGGAAAAAACTGAAACTTAATTTTTTACGAGGAAAAGGATAGGTGAGGAGGTCAGGTTAAAACTTTATGGACAAGAACTAAAGAAAGTGAAGACATTTAAGTTTCTGGGAATATGGTTGGACGAGAGAGTCACATGGAGTATTCACATTGATAAAGTAGTAGATACATGTAAAAAGGTTTTAAATGTTATGAGGTGCTTGGCAGGCACTAAGTGGGGGGCTGATAAAGCTGCTTTGAGGAACGTATACACAGCCTTAATTAGATCAGTCATAGAATACGGACTAATTATGGTTCAGCTGCATACTCTTCTCTACAAAAATTAGATAGAGTCCAGGCGCAAGCACTAAGGATATGCACTTCAGGTAGAGGTCGGAGAAATACCAATTTCTTTGAGGAGAAAACTGTTAATTGTTAATGGGCAAATCTACAGGGCCATGAAGATACTCACCTTACTAAACAAACTGTAAAAACAAGTTGGGAAAGTAACAAAATTAAAAAAGAAAGTTTTTGTGTTTCGGAATTATGTAAGGAATTCAAAGTTAAAGAATGGAATATTAGTCCGACTGTGTTGATATCAGCTGTTCCACCATGGTTGCTAATTATTAAGTGGATATCAGTTAAAAAGGAGACAAGGTGGCACCTCAGGAAGTTTTACGAATATTTAATAAAGTAGCGTTGTAGTGGATTTTAGAAAAAGTTTCACAGCTCTGATCGAAGAGAGAGAGAGTGTGTCTCCCCGTACACTCTCATATATATCATCCTGTAGTTTCCTTCTATTGGTTGCATCGATGAGGGGCGTGTCTTCCTCTCAGCTTCATGGTGACGTGTCCTTAAGATTTGTCTCCCGCAAGTGATTAATAACGTCAATAACGAGCATTAGAGATTGTGTGTCTGATATGTAACACCACAAGTCACTCTCCTCATATTCTCATTCATACCATAGTGTTTGCTACATTCTAATGGCTACAAACAACAATACTCCGCGGAAGTTGGAGATAATACTTGCGATACCGGAAGTCGAGTGTGTGAACATCCGGTTTCAGAATAAAACGGTTTCAAAATAAAACAGTGTATTCATTTTAAATTCCGGCACACATATATTGATTTTATTTCTCACAACAGTGTTGGCAAACTCCCTCTTTAGGCTTAGCAGTAGTGTTAATTTTGTTGACTAAAACTATGACGAAATATGTTCGTCAACGACCTTTTTTTCCATGACGAAAACGAGACGATGACGAGACTGCACCGACGGCAGTAAACAATAACTGTAACGAAATCATCATGCAATATCGTTGACGAAAAGTGACGAGACGAAAATGTAGTTTACTAAATAAAAACTATGCCAAAATCTCTCTTTACTTTCGTTGACGAAAAATGAGGAGACGAAATATTATCAAAGATAACGTTACATCTCTGATAGTCAGTTTTTCTCCCAGAAGTTCCATTTCCGGTGCTGCGGCTCGGCAGCAGCTGTGTGTCTGTGCTGCGCGCGGCGGTACATTTGAATTACACCGGGCAGCGGCACAATATGAACTGTCAGGAAGACTCGGGTCTAACTAACCTTATTTAACAGAAAATAAAATGGCAACAACAGGGCTTGGGAACAGTGGTCGCACATGCGTTAACCGAATACCCCCCTGTCAGCGCGAGTGAGTGATAAATTGTGCACTCGACGGGTAATAATGGATTATGACGGAAATGTTACGATCCTGTCCGTCAAAATGACTGACAACGAAAAAGTCTAAAGCCACCACTGCTTGGGAGAAAGAAACTATGTGATATTTGGGCCCATTTTCGCTACAATGAGACACCACAAACCTGACCAGATAGGCCTACTCTCTGCAAAGCTGCATTCTTAGTCATTCAACCTGTGTTTTTCATCAAATAAGGACAAGATATCATCTTATTGTGAAATAAGTTTGACTAAAATGACAAATTATTGGTTTTGGCTAGACTAGTTTGACTGAAATGTTCTATATAATCTGATGACTAAAAAAGACTCAACAGTTTTCATTGACAAAAAGTAGACTAAAATAATTAGTTTTCTTTGACTAAAATAAGACTAAAATGCTCAGACTTTTAGTCGACTAAATCTTGACTAAAATATTTACTGTTTTAGTCGACTAAAATAAGACTAAAATGCTCAGACTTTTAGTCAACTAAAACTTGACTAAATAAAAACAGGATGAAGGTGACTAAATATGACTAAAACTAAAAAGGAAATTTAACACAGGACTAAGACTAAAACTAAATTAAAAAATAGCTGACGAAATTAACACTACTTAGCAGACGATAACATTTGGTTAACCATAAAATGCCTTATCACAGTACACTTTTCCAAAGTAGATTTTTGGCTTTTCCTGCCACTGAGAAGTCAGAGGTTCTTCACTAGGAAGTCCCAGCAGTTCCTGTACGTCTTGGATGAGAGAGTCTAAAAATGAAATGTGGAAAAGTACAGATATAGAGAAATGGTAAGTCTAGTTTATCAGTACATGATCAATCAGGGAGCAAGCAATACGTTTAGGGAAAACATTTACCTAAGTTGTGAATGGTCTTAGTCTGGCTCTCTTGACCACTGCTGGTTGATGGAGTACAAGGAGAGTCTGTGCTTCCGGATGCAACTGCAAAGGAGTAAATATCCACTTAATAATTTGCTTGAATAAATATTGGATTTAAAAGAATTACTTTATTAAAGGTGGGTTAGGTAATTTTGGAGAAACCAGCTCGAGTGCGCTAGAATTTGAAAATACACAGCCGGAAAAAATCTGCCACTTCCTTACAGAGCCCCTCCTCCAACACACACGAACGCGCACATGACCAATGAGGGCACGAGATAAGTTTGTGCACAGATGGAAGGCTGACAGGCAGGTAGGCCATCCAGTTATTTTAGCCGGGCCGGCTAAAATGATTGGTCGTGCTTTTTACAGTACTATGGCATCCACAGATGACATTTTTTTATGGATTTTTTGTCAAAGCACTTAAGATATTCATTGCTATCGGGATGTTAAGAGCATTCCATGGAATATAACAAAAAGTATATCTCGAGCCGGTTTCTCAAACTTACCTACCCCAACTTTAACAAAAGAAAATACAAACCTGTGGCTAAACCCCGCTTCCGTTTCTCTCCAGTTCAACTTATTTTTGGTTTAGGTTGCCCGTCCTCGTCCTCCTCAAGCCAAACCACTGTTGGTGACCCTTCTGCTGATGGTTCACTTTGCTCCTCCTTTAAACAGTAGTCAGGACACATGACAATGTTACTTAAAGGTCCCATGACATGGCCATTTCTACTGATCATAATTCCATTGTTGAGGTCTACTAGAATAGATTTACATTGTTCAATGTTCCAAAATCACATTGGTTTTCTCATACAGCATCTCTGTATAGTATGTGTATTCACTCTGTCCTACACGCCTTGTTGGAGCTCCTGCCCCCTCCTCCCTATGAGCCCACTATGCTCTGATTGGTCAGCTCGCCCACTCTGTTCTGATTAGTCAACCACCGTTACAGCTGGACATCAGTGTTTATGTGGTAGTCCTCCCTGGAAATGTCTGGGTGCAAGGCCTAAGAGTAAATCATTTCCGTGGGATTTGGGAGAACGAATAACAGGCAGAGCCCAGTGCTCTGAAATCTGTGATGCGACCGGCTGGCCTGCATTGTTATCACCCAGGAAGAGCGCCTCTTCAACCCCTCTTCATAATAGGAAACAGCCGTGGACAGCTGCTAAAGGTAGAAACTCAGATTGTGGGTGACTCTGCTGTAAGAGATGTAAAAAGTCTGTGTAGTAAGAACAACACCAAAGTACTCTGTTTTCCCAAGGATATGGTCTCTGACTTGGCTGAGAAGATCCTGCATATTGGGGCTGAACATCCGACTGTGAAAAATGTGGTACTGCGTATTGGAACAAATGATGTTGTGAAACAACCGTCAGAAGTGCTGAAAAAAGACTTTAAATGTCTGTTGGAAACTGTCAGCTCCCTAAATGCGGAGGTGTTCATCAGTGGCCCTCTACCGCCAGTCAGAAGAGGAGTGGAGAGATTCAGCAGATTGTTTGCACTGAACACGTGGCTTTCAACTGCCTGTACTGACCATTCTGTCCATTTTATTGACAATTTTAACTTTTTCTGGGACCGCAGACATCTTTTTAAGGCAGATGGAATTTGCCTGAACAAGTCAGGAGTAAAATTGTTTATCTCTAACATATTCAACTGCCTGCGTCATCAATCTGTTCCCTCTGCCAAGGACAAGCGGCAAGAGGAATCAAAACAGGAGAAAGACACAACACATCGCGCAGAAAACCTTGAAGAAGTATCACTGCACCCGCCTGAGGAATGTTTTGATTATGGGAGACCTATGACACAAATGGAGGAGTGTCCACCGCCATTCACCCCCCCTGTCAACACCTTTGAGGATACTCTTCCTTCACACCCCAGCTCTCTCTACTCTCCGCTCACCCTTTCATCCTCGCCCACCCCCTTGGAGCTTGATGAGCAGATGAAGGAGATACAGAGGGTTGGCACCAAGTCCTTCCTGGAGTTCAATGACCGCAGCATGAAGGCGATACGCAGGGTTGGCAGCATGTCCTTTACCCCCGCCCCTCCTCAACGACACCCACCACAATCACCGAAGCATAGACGCGCACCATCACCCCCATCACCATGCCTACCACAATCATCCGGACCAAAACTTCCTCCCCCCCCTTCAAGACAGCATCTGCTGTCTCCGAAGCCTGATAAGAATGTGTACAAAACGCAAACTCTAACTGATATGTGCTGGGTCCAGGGCGTATGACACTCAACTCTTTCCAGGACAAGCCGGGGCCCTGCCTGCCAGTAGCTTTGCCGATATCTGTGTTGATAGATAATAGATTAAGAGCGGTGTATCAGCTTAGAAACAGGAAGCGCTCAAAAGTTTGTGTGAGTTTATCAAATTTAGAAGTGATTCCATGTCAGCCACAGCTTGCCACAAAAAATCTGACTGATAGTGTATTTAACAAACTTAAACTAGCTTTATTAAATGTCAGGTCTTTGGCAGGTAAAACATTTTTAATCAATGATTTTATCACTGAGCACAATCTCGATTTTATGTTTTTAACGGAAACTTGGATTGAACAAAACAGTCCAGCTGTTCTTATCGAATCAACCCCTCCCAACTTTAGTTTTATGAGTCAGGAAAGAATGCATAAGAAAGGGGGTGGAGTTGCTATTTTGTTCAATGATTCCCTTGAATGCAGGAAGACATCTTATGGGAACTTTGCTTCTTTTGAATATGTGGCCCTTCAGCTCAAATGCTCCTCTCGAGCTCTGTTCCTAAATATCTATAGACCCCCCAAATACTGTGCAAGCTTTTTTTGATGACTTTACTGAACTGCTGTCTATAGTGTGTATTGACTTTGAACGTCTAGTCATTGTTGGTAATTTTAACATCCATGTTGACAACCCCCAGGACAGAGGGGCTAAAGAACTGTTTTGTGTTCTTGATAACTATGGACTGACTCAGCATGTGACGGAGCCCACACACAATAAGGGGCACACTCTGGACTTAATTATCTCAAAGGGTCTAAATATCTCTAAGGTTGTGGTGACTGATGTTGCACTCTCTGATCATTCCTGTGTTTTCTTTGAGAGCTCTATTTCTGTTCACAAAAATGTTCAAAAAGAGGTAACCACAAAGCAATATTTAACTGAAAATACTAGGGAAATGTTTACTCAGAATCTTTCTTCCACACTTGCCCCTGGTAACATCTCAGTAAATGAGCTAGTAGATCATTTTAATTCAAAAATTAAAAATGTTATAGATGCCATTGCTCCAACTAAGGTAAAGGAAGTGTCTTGCAAGAAAATATCTCCATGGAGAAAGGCCATGACCATGAGAACAGAAAAAAGAGAGTGTCGAAAAGCTGAACACAGGTGGCGAAAAACAAATCTCCAGGTTCACTTTGAAATCTATAAAGAGAGACTTGGCTTTTATAATTTGGAATTGAAAATTGCCCGACAGTCTTTTTTCTCTGATATCATTGCCAAAAACAACGCACGTGCCTTGTTTACTACCGTCGACAGACTAACAAACCCCCCAGTGTCAGTAGCCTCTGCATTTCTATCCACCAGGGCCTGCAATGACTTTGCCTCCTTCTTCACTGACAAAATTCAGAAAATCAGACAAGAAGTCAGTGCCTCTGTATCAGGTACAGCAAATGTTTTGTCTCTGTGTCCACTTAAAATCCATTAAAACACCATGACACAATTCCATCAGATTAATGATAAAAACCTAGAGGACATTATAAAACTTCTGAAATCCTCCTCCTGCTGCCTTGATATTATTCCAACAGGGTTTTTCAAAAATGTTTTTCCTTGCATGGCCTCAGATCTACTTCAGATTCGGACAGTGTGAGCTGGGTTACTGGTGTCGTTTCCTGGTTGCTTCGTGGGGTCTGCGAGACACTGCGGAACTCAGCCTGAGCACACACACACACTCACAGCCAGGCTGAGGAGATCCGCGGAGCCGCGGCTGAGAAAAGATAAGGCTGAGTGAGTGTGGGTGTGCGGATTGGTCCATTTGGACCAATTGGTCCATTTGGTCGGTGTTACGTCACTATGATCAGGAAGAAAAAAATGGAAAAAGAAAAATCTCCAACAAGGCTTTCTGGGGCAGCATAGACAGGTATTTTCTGTGTTAGAGTTTTACTCGCTACAGGGTGTACTTTGAGGGTTTGTGACTTTGCAGACCGTTTACATGCATAAAAAGCTACATAACACACAAGGGGACGGGTAATAACCGGAAAAGCGTGTCATGGGACCTTTAACAATTGCATCACCACCGGCACTTACACATGCTTATTATCTTATTAAGGAATATTAAACTCTTATTTAATTCAACAAATGTATTCAAATAAATGTGTTACACCTACTATGGTGTAATGTTAGACATTTTAAATAAATTACGTAATATCACGAAAGCATGTCGAACGACGCCAATGTTATCAATGGCTCCGACTTAAACACAGGAAAGCTAACATTAGCGTATCACAACCTTTCACATTTTTAAGGACATATGGCGACATCATCTTCAAGATTCATTCTGCTTTACTGACTGTATATCTTTGATGACTTTGTGTTGCTTCTAGACCTTCCGCGTGGTTTTTAAACCTGTTGACTAAAATCAACCTACTTATAACGTCCATGTTGACAAGAAATGGGGCAGCCTAATAGGCTACATGGTTCTGTGACGTACTTCCCGTCCGTTTCGACCGACCGGTTACAGCCAGTTACAGCTTGTCTGTATCTATCTGTTGGACATTCAAAGAAACAGGAAATACTTCAGCAATTATTTAAAATCTACGTTTTTCCTGGCGAGACCTGAACAAATGCTTCGTAATATCTATCAAACTATAGATCCTAAACATCCACTGGACGTAGATTCTGAAACTCAATTATACACTTCTCGCTAGAAACGTAATAAAAAATAATTATAATGGCTAAACTATCCAACAATTTACCTTTTTCCTCTAAAAATAGGTTGTGTGTCCGCCATGTTGGTTTTTTTTCCACGCCGGGAAAGTTTACGATCACGTTACATAGACACTGGTGTGGAGTCTATTTTTATATAACATTAGAAAGACTGATTGTTATTATTACATTATAAGCTTATTGTGCTCATTTTATGTGGCTGTGACTTTGGAATAAATAGACTCAATCACCCACCCCCCCAAGTTTTGATGGGGAGGACAGGAACGAAGGGAAAAGTTACATGAGAAAGTGTTTAGCTTGCAATATTGAAAGTAGCAAGGTCGAGTGCAGAGACTGCGAGAACACAAAGAGGTAGTCAGAACAGCACATCGCACCGGCCTTGACTTTGTATGGGAGCCGCGCTCCCCCGCGAAGCTAGGAAGCAACATTATGGTTTCCCGCTGTATCTGAAGAAACTTTAGAGAAAACAAATTAGTATGATGGTGCCAGAGTAGGGAGGGACTTCCACAGGCCGGCCGAATGCTGATTGGAGGATGGTGTTGCCAAGAGACTCTATCTGAGTCTGTGCACCAACCAAAGAGAACCAAGTCTAAACCGCGGTATCTCTTCATCTAGTCTTGACCAATCATAAATGTACGGGCAACGCCCTGTGTAATAAAATGTATTGTCGCACGAGGTTCGAGGCCCTTGACGGATTTGGTGGTTACAGATTACAGTTTTGCTGCCTGTGATTTCCAAAGACGTGATGAGTCCTTGGCCAAGTAATATATATATTTTGCTCTCTTTACAATAAATAGTTAAACTTAGAAGTTGTCTGTCTTTTCTGGAATTCTGAACCCAACACTGGCCATTAGATTTGTGACCCGCTCTATCGAAATCAGTCGGAAGTCGCAACGGCTCATTTAAAAATAAACGTGGATTTGCGTAAAAAAATAGTTTTTCGGGGTTCGGGTGTTTTGTTTGATTTTAAATAAACAAAGTCTTGGCTTTCAGAATATGAAACTTTTATTTCCAAAATCACACGATAAATACATGTTTGAAGCTTGTAAAGGGAAGAAGACAGCTCTGACTCGCCACTCTGCTGTTCCGCAGCGCCGCTTTCCCTCCCTCCGGCTGAAATTATGAATGTAAGGCGTATAGTAATCATAGATAACACCGCAGGGTCCGTTACAGTTTGTTTTCATCTGATTTCAATTAAACAAAGTCTTGGCTTTCAGAATATTAAACTTGTTTCGGCAAATTCGGATGATAAATACAACTTTGAAGCTTGTAACTGCATAATTACAAGCGGAGAACGGAGTAACTTGACGTCACAGCAGGCATAACAACCGCCGGTGTTTCTCGTGAGTGTTTTCCCCGGGAAACAAACACAATACACACAAACGCAAAAATACACAAACACACACACACAGACCAGTAATCCAAATGAAATATCTTCCCTCCGTAGTATTTTTGATAATTTGCTCCGCTAATAATCAATCAGATCGATGGATTCCAGAGAAGAGGAAACTTTAAAGGCCTTTTTCTCAAAATGATGACTCTGTGGTGGCTCTACTCTTCAGCCACCTCCCTTGTGTGTGTGTATGTTCCCTTTCCCTGTCTGTGTGGGCGTGGTGGCTGTCACTCCTGGCTCCCGGCTCAATCTCCACCTGCTGCAATCAGCTACACACCTGATTTCCATCAGCCATCACTAATGGCATATCAGCAGAGGCTCCACAACCTTTCAGCGCCAGATCGTTGTTTAAACCCCAGTGGTAAACTCTCAGCCTTCTTAGCCTAAATTAAGCTATTGTCTTTACACTGAATGTTTTCCTCACGTGTTTCTCTTGTGCTCCAGAATCACTCTCCAGCCGCCTTGTTGCCATCACCTGCCGCCACCAGTCATCAGTCCTACCGGATTACTCTCCACGCTCCTCCACCTCACAATAAACCTTGTTTCCAACACTCTGCCGTGTCCTGCGTTTGGGTCTTCTCGGATTACGTAACAGACTCTGTGACAGTCATTATATAATGTGACATATTTTGCTTAATATTTGAAGTACAAAAACAATCCTGATATCATTAGAAAGCTAGGAATCTCCTCTTTCCAACAGTGTATACAACTCAAAATGTGTCTGCGGGTCAATGCGACTGATTTCGATGGAGCAGGTCACATTTCAATAGGAAAATAAAACGTAACCCTGTCACGTTTTGAGAGGCGTTTTTGTGAAACTGTTACAACCTGCCTTGTGGACCAACGTAGCTATTATATGTTTTTTTATGAGACTCGGTTGGATATACTTGCTCCGTTTGTCTTCGTCATCGTCCTCGACTATGTTCTTCGTCTGTCATTGGATGCTAACAACAACAATGGACTACTGATCAAGCCACAGCAGGCACTCGTACCCGCCCAATGCCAGCAATGCACAGCCCGTTCTTGACTTTCCGATGACATCGCTATCACTTCTTCCTCCGTCGCAGATGCTGACGTCCTTTGCTCACCCTTAACGACGCTTGAGTTTATCTCAAACAGAACAAATATATGTATGCAAGACTTGGATCTACGCTAAAACTTGTCTTTGATTTCTGATACTCCGGGAAAGACTTGCCCCATCGAAATCTTAAGTGGCATACAATAAACTGGAAAGAATATCGGATCTGGCCTGCCGAATGCAACCATCCAGCCCTTCCTCACGTACGTCTTTGAGAACTGGACCTCCATTGCTCAACTCTATCACAATCTCGATGGGTGCTAAGAATCAGCCAAAGTTGCAGCATATATTATGGCAACATCCCACGTCTCAGTAAGGGCCTAAAGCAGCAATAGCTCATGAGGCTAGGGTCTTGAATTAGGAACTGAAGGGCCTCCAGATAAAAAAACACTTATTGTGGGGTGAAAACAGTATTTCCGGTCTCGAAGTTTTCATAATAAAACCGGAAGTATTCCCCTCACTGTCAAATGGTTACACAGTCATATCTGCATTACTCATCCACTAAAAAACATCAGTTTATCCTCGAGAGCCGCGGGTTTCGGACCCCTGGCCTATACCTATTATAGCATTTAATGCACTCTCCATGCCTCCCTTTACTTTTAAACATGCATTATTTACAACCCTGAGATTCTAAACTTGATGCAACATATATAAACACTATTGAATATAAAATGTAGACTAACCATCTGTCTAATTTGCTTTCTATTCGTTGAATGCCAGCACTCTAGAAAGGTATTGGCAGCAGATTTAAGACCAAGTATAAAAACATAATTCAAAGTGGTATGTACTTCCTGTCCCTTCATCTACATTTTTGTGAATAAATACAATGCTCAGAGGAGAGGACACCATTGAGACTGAGACAGAGAAGAATAAAAATACCCCATGCCCCTCCCCCTGCCACTAAAGTACAACACTTGTTGAAAAATATGATTACTGGTTAGAAGGACTTGGACTCTGGCACTGACATCTTAAGGACGTTATGGTAATTTATTTATTCTAATTAAATGACTTACAGCCTCTTCTGTGGTTCCTATCCTCTTAACAGTGGACATTCTAATTGCTGGCATAAATAATGAATCTCACACTTTGGTCACTGTTACGGTGATTCACTACTTTTGAAATTACTATTTAATTGAGTGTTTTGTGCCTTAATTTCATGCTGATTTCTCACTTTTCTAAACCGCCTAGTAGTGACAACTCGTGATAAGCTTAAAACAAGTCTTACCTAGTCATTTTCGCCTGTGTCGGG
The DNA here is from genome assembly GCF_902827165.1 of Trematomus bernacchii. Lineage (NCBI taxonomy): Eukaryota > Metazoa > Chordata > Actinopteri > Perciformes > Nototheniidae > Trematomus > Trematomus bernacchii. The sequence continues at coordinate 109,485 of NW_022987612.1, forward strand.
ACTAAAAAACTAACATCCATAGATAAGTCTGGTCTTATTTTTATCTGGAGCATCTAAAGATTAATTACATACCCAATTTGCAATGATCCACAAAAATAAGGCAGGACTAGAGATAAACAAATCTGTCTTTGGTATCTTTCTGCCATCTCGACTGTGAGGCAGCCGGAAGGGACGTTGAAATGAGTTCCAACCCTTCTTTGTTTTGGAGCAGTGATAACGAGACACACATGTGGTTGAGATTAGCAATGTACTGTTGCTGTTTTGTAGTAATTCTTTTTTCTCCCCGTTTGGTTATTGTTATGTAATCCTTGCATGTAAAACCCTTTACCCTCACTTTACCTTGTTAGGGTTCGGGTGTGCTTTTATAGTTGCTATAATTGGAAATATAATGTTTCTCGAGTAAAGCTGGATGTAAAGCTGCAATAAAGTCTAAATGCTGATCATCTCCAGCATCCACACTGTGGGGAAATACTTTCAAGTGCAACCTATAGTTTGTAATTTGTTTGCTGAATCTTTGCTTTGGAAGTAGCCTGACGTACATACACGTTAGCAGACAAATTAACTGTTCAAAGAGTCCCTTTTATGCTTTTGGGGGTGTTTTGTATAGGTTTTTTTGCATGGAAATGGTCTGCAAAGGCTACAATTCCAAAGTGCCTGAAACGCGTTAATCGGACTTCTTTGTTTACTTCTTTAACATAGTGACATCACTATGTAACACTTGTGTTTCTATTGGCTAGTGCTCTAGCACATTGTACGTGATAGGCTAAGGGGCGGGACATCTCTAAGAGGTTGACTAACCTGGCCAGCTAACGAATCAGAGCAGACTGGGCTCTGGTTTCAGACAGGGTGAAAAGAGGTGCTGCAGCACAGGCAGTATGAGAAAAAGAGAGAGCTTTTTTAACATTAAAGCATGGAGACATGTCACAGTAGTAGAGGAACAAGATACTAATATGAACCTGAACATTTGAATAATAGGGCCCCTTTAACGTTATCTGGCTTAACTAACTAACAACGTTGGTTATCAACTTTGTAATTAAACCCAAGAGAGGCTTCTCAATACTCTAATTTCCCCTCCTCGACTCTTCGGTCCTCCGGTAGTGACCCGGAAATGGTTTTCCGCGCGCCATGTTGAAGGACATCTAATTTCTCTAAATGCACATCGAGGACCGAGCATCAAGGAGGCTCTCTGGAGGAGCTATAACCAAGGATACACTGATGGTGAGGCTGTGGCTCAGTGGAATAGTACGCTGAACTTAGTACGCTGAACTTTGAATCAGGGGATAGCAAGTTCGAGTCCCACTGCAGTCAGCATGTCGTTGTGTCCCTGGGCAAGACACTTCTCCCCAAATTGCTCCTGTGGGGATTGCCCACAGTATTGAGTATGTAAATCGCTTTGGATAAACGCATCTAACAAGTAACATGTAATGTAATGGTTCCTCCACGGCTCCTCCGCGGATGCATTTCCGGGAATGGTGGAGTACAAAAGAGGCGTGACGCACCGCTGGAATCATTTAAAAACCATGGCGGGAGCAAAGCACACATGTAAGTGTTGATAATGAACAAGTGAAATGCGCGATTAAACTGCATTCCTTATTGACATTTCACCTGATATTCGTTATGTTTGTATCCACATTTTAACTACACCCAATCCTGCTATAAGCATGCCATGATGTTTAAAAGTGCAAACGTTTATTTATTGTTAAGAGTATTAAATCTTCATTCGTTTAGCATTCAGCACTATCATTTGGTTTGGGCTATGTTGTATACACTAGAATCGCTCATTACAGAGTCTGTAAATCTTCCAAAAATATTTAAGCTACACCTTTTACTTTGTCTTTTCACAGAGACAGAGGAACAAACTCTGACCCTCATTAAAGTGAGGGCAGAGAATGACCAGCTTTTTACAGGCCGAAGGCACACTGCAAAGAAAGCCTGGGAGTGAGTGACATTTTCCTGGTTGGGAACATATGATCCTTAGTATTTACGTATTGGTGGTTACAATTGGTATTTTAATATTGTCTGCTGAACCTGTGAGTTTAAATATCAATTGCTTTGTTAGATGACACCTGTTGCTGCAGACCTTATAAATTGCTGACCATCTTGAAACTTCTCTTGTATCACTCAGGGAAATTCTAAAGGCCCTTGGGCTGTGCCCCACACAGATCGGAAAAAAGTGGGACAACTTAAAACGAAAATACAAGGTAATAATTATGTTGTCATTTTTTCGTTTACTCTTGTGTGAAACCATGGTTGTGTCTGCTCAGCATGCTGATGTATAACTTTACTTCTTGTTTGTGTTTTTGTAGGAGTTGAGATGCCCCCCAACCGACAGGGGAGAGGCCACAGCAGCCACATGGCCGTATTTTACGGCCATGCATGAGGCCATCGGTGGGAGGCCATCCATCGACCCTCCCACCCTGATGGACTCGGCCACTGCTGCTGTGGCTTCTGGCAGTGGCTCAACATCCACTGAGACTGTCCAGAGCCAGGCCACAGTGGAGGATGAGGAGGCCGCCAAGTCTGGCTCGGACAGCCAGGAGGATGTTGAGCCATCCACCTCTGCCGGTCCCCCTCCCCGGAAAAAAAACCTCAAACCTCAGCTGTTGCAGTTCCTGGAGGCGGAGGCGGCCAAGGAGGATGAGAGGTTCAACCGCCAGCAGGCAGCGAGCGAGGAAACCTCCAAAAGGTTCGTCGAACTATTTGAGCAATTAGTGCGTAAAGAATAGTTTCCGTTCTTTTTTGTTCGTTTGGATTTGTTTTATTGTTGTGTGAAGTTTATCAAAATATTTAAGTTTGTAATAAACATTTAAGTTTGTCGTTAAATCAAGCATGTAGCCTTCTTTACAGTTCGAAATACAGAACAAAAACCAACAAATGTTTACTGAAAAGATAGGAGATCTTTATTTTATACAAAGCTGAATATACATTTTATGATTGTGACGTGACTAAAAAGCCAACGTTTTTAAACTCATTGTGTAACCCAAGGTATAACTGTTTATAGTCATACTGAAACTCATAATGACCACTTTAATTTCTGAATTTTAAATCTCCACCTCAAATAATTCTGCGCCTAAACCAACCGTGTGTAAATGATCTAAATGCAATATCAGGGATGTTATATTAATAAAATAATAAATCAATACAAATTGAGTCAAGTTACTGCAGCTCAAGCCCCATAAGTACAATTACTAACACATGTACCTTCTTTCTTTTTAAGTTCAGTCAAAGCATACCAATATTTTATCACTGAACATGACTCCATTTCAACACTAAACGTAACACTTTCAGACGAAATTGTGTGATGGCCTATTTCACATCCCATACAATTTGTAATAAAGACATGTGTCTGTAAAGTCCTTTGCTCTAAATAAACTTAAGCAAGGGGAAATTGGAAATAAGGCATATAAATGGCACAAACAAAAGAACAGAGTAATGCATCTGGCCAGTAAATGCATTTTTAACCAAACAAAACTAATGGGTAACAAAAAAACTGGCCATAACAAAACATCCTCTTAGCAGTAATCGTGGTCGTGCAGCTGGACCGGGTTGTGGTCAGGAGCCGAGATTTGGTCTGCCAGTCTGTCTCTCCGGCCCTGTCCACCTCGCTCCCCCCTCACAGGACGAGGTGGAGACCTCTCTACCCCCTCCTGCTCCTCCTCCAACACTTCAAGAATGTCTCCTGCAGTAAGGCAGATGTTGTGTAGGACACAGCAGGCAGTGACCACAGCAGGGACAAAGTTATTGTTCACCTCCAGGGCCTTCGACAGGAGGCACCTCCATCGCACCTTCAGTTTCCCGAAAGCGTGCTCGATTATGCTGCGCGCTTTTGCATGGCAGCCGTTGAATCGGCTCTGTACTCTCCCCTGTAGTGGCTCCCGATACGGGGTTACGATCATTATAGGGTATACAATGCAGGGGTAGCCACCATCCCCCACAATGAAGGACCCTGGAGGAGGGTAAAGAGCCTCTTTATACAGGGCACTGTGTTTTAGGACACAGGTGTCGTGGACTGAGCCCGGAAATCCAACGAATGTTTGGAGGAATTTCCCCTTCCCATCCATACAGCCTGCAGCTGTATGGATGGGAAAGAGCTTCCGATTGACATAATCCTGGCCACAGGGTCCGGATGGGGCCCTGATTCTTATGTGGCACCCGTCTATTGCACCCACACACGCACGGAATGCCGGGCTGTTGGCCAACTGCTGGAAGCCCTGCCCGACCTCCTCCAGCTCTGGACCAGCAGGCAGCTTGATCAGGGAATGCCTGAGAGCAGCCATGTCCTCCACTCCCTGGTGGACCAGTCTGTGGACCGTGGAGAGGGGTACCTGAAAGGCCCGGGACACCACACTGTAGGACAAACCGTGTGCCAGCCAGTACAAGGTCGTCAAGATAGTCATGTGGTGTCTCCTCTCAGGCCCCAGACACCGCATCAAGGCCCCCAAGGAGTCACGGCTGATCCTGTAATCCTTGAGCAGGCACCCATCACCCTGGAAGTACAGCTTCAGCAGGGGGACACTGCTGTTCAAATGTCTGTAGATGGGAGAGTGTGGGTGCTGAACCTACAGGAAGAATAAAATGTACAGAGGTCATATCTTTGTCCAGCAAACTAAACTCCTTTATCCCGCAATTTAAACTGCACATAAATATTCTGTCATAAGAAATGAAGCCATGGCTAAATCTGGTAGGCTACATTTGATGGTCTCAAGTGCTCGTGTTAACTAATGTGGATGGTCCCTTCTTGAATAAATACAACTACATAATAAAAAAAAAAACTTTCTCTCTGACAAACATGCTTTTTCTGTAACTCCAAGGCTTAGGCCTATGTGCCATTATTTTCTTGCTACAAGTAGTTGGTCATTTTTGTATTCCAGTGAAAAAAGCCAGCTATTTTTCAACCATTTAAAACATTTTTAAACAAACACTCATAAATACCTCAAGATGAAGCAGGATGGCATTGCGAATTCTCGCTTTCCAGCGCTGGGAACGGCGTCTTTCCTCACGGGATTTGTTTGTCTGCAGCTGGTTCCACTGCCATAAGGCACACAGTATTGCGGTCTTCATACCAGCCTATATCTCAATATCTCCGTCGTGGTTGAGATATAAATCAGAGGTGTGCCTGGACCTTATATAGCCTGTCAGGTCCCTCATGATTCGGTAATTGATTAGAAATTCGGTACAGGTGTTTTGTCAAAGAAATGTGACATGATGTCATTAAGCCTACTAGTTTAAAAAGGTAAACATACTGTGTATAGTGCAGTGGCGAGCCGTGACTTTTATACCTAGGCCCTCTGACCCCCCCCCCCCTCCCTCGAAAAAAAGTAGAGTTATTACGTCACAGCGTATACTTCAGCGGAATATCAAAACAACGGCCCGGGGTGCAAAACGCATCAATGACAGCGACCCTCTACCACACAAAACAACACAATTTATATAAACATCTATCATGACAGGGCACCCACAGCCAAGTAACAATTCAAAATGAATGAAGTCGGCACGGCGGCCCACATTGAAAATGACTTAGGCCTACCTTTGATGGTCATATCACTTAAACACAAAGTCCATCCTCCTGTCCTTTTGGATGAAGTACTTGATGGCGGGGTTATGCAGCTGATCCTTTGCCACTCCAATTTATCATTGTAACTCAATCTTGAAAATGACTCGGGTTAATAATTTCGCAAAAATGTCATCACTATCACTGACATGAGCCATCATGAACAAACTTATGCTAATCAGAAATCTATCGATCAGAAATCTATCGATTAGATTTATGATTTGAAAATTATAAAAGTAGGGTGGAACTTGTCATAAAGTCCGCGAAAATAAAGCCCACCCATTTAGAGGGAAGATATGATTGGTCAATTATACTGTCATTTGACATTACTCTCTCGTTGAGTTACTATAGCGGGCCCTCTGTGAATTTACAGCAGGACCACCAAGCTCTCCCGTCTTCACATAACTCGCAGAGACGGCATTTAACCCTTCACATTCCAACAGAAACTGAACAGGCAGATTTGAAGGATTTATTTCTTTGGAAATGTTATTTTAAATACAATTAAATGTTTTCAAATATTATTTTTAAGAATATCTTAGGCCCTCTCTGAGGGCCTAGAGGGCCCTGACGGCTCGCCACTGGTATAGTGTATAGACAGTCATTGGTTTTTTTAGGCTTTTGTGTGTGTGCACATGTGAATATATCAAACGTATATAAGCCTAATGTATATGTCTCCCTTTATTGGTAGGGTACTTTTCATACTAATGTTTTAGTGCGGCACAATACAGAAGAGATGCTAGTAGGCCTATGTGTTGAAAATATTCATACATTCTTGTCATACTATGCCTTGTTGCAAATTGAATTAAATGTACATATGTGGGGAAACAATTTTCAGCTGATCTAATAGAGATTATAAAATTCAGCGCTATGACAAAACACTTGACAGCTGATGCAGCTGTTGCCACGTAATAATTAACGGACGTTGCTTTAATATGACCGCTCAGAGGAGAGGAGTTCTCATTTCTCTAACCGCCTGCTGCTTCCCCTCCTCTCTCCTCGGTTCCCCTCCTCGAGTCCTCCGCTCGCATCTCCTGTGGGTGGGACTAAGTCTCGAGGATAGGAGTCGAGGAGGGGAAATTAGAGTATTGAGAAGCCTCTAAGGTTTTTTTAGCCTGTAGTTCATAAAAGGGGCAGTGTTTGCATGAACACGTGTAGTGTCAGCAGAGCGTCATATTTCAGGTTATGTTCAGTTCACTGTGGGAGATATAGCCTCTGCCCACTTGGCATACCCGAGGCCCAACGTTTTTGAAGTGGAGAGGGACACATCTCAACATTGCTCAAAGCTAGACATCTGAAACGTCTCCATCCCTCGGGACCTCCCAGTGTGGTTTGAAGCATATCTGAAAAAGTTTTTCTGACAGTAGTGCTGCCCCTCACACAGAGTAGGTCAAACATTAAAGGCTGTCTCATCGGCTTTTCACAACATGGCTGACAGATTGTTAAGTCCAAATTTCAGACTCCTGGACCAAAGCACTTTGAAGTCAGACCCTGTCCACCTCAATACTTTACTCCAGGGTAGGACAGGGCCTGGAAATGTTTACAGTGCCACCCTGTCCCACAAATGAATAAAGGCTGCAATAAAGAAGATTGTAACAAGTTGTATGACATTTGAATCCAAAGACGCATTAAGGTTTTTATAAACAGCCAGCACAAATGCTGTTGAAATGTATATGGTTCATTGGCTCAGGGTAGAAAGGCACTCTTTAGAGCAATGGAGCTCAGACCATTAAGTAGCATTTAATCCAACTGCAGGGAGTAAAGTAGATAGTGAATTTCAACATTCTCGATTTGTCAACAGGATAAAATCTTAATCCCTGTATCTGTCTGAGAGAAATGAGAGTAGAGAGGGTGAGATTGATTGTGGCGTGTGGTGAATTCCTAGCAGAGATTTTAACATTTGCTCTTCATTTGGCCCCCTTGTTTATTTTATTAGTTTCTCATCAACACCATGAGGAAACCTATCATCAAAGACACAAGCTCTTGTCCTTTGCCCTCCTTTGAGACTGAAACAGCAATCTGGTGAGGAGAGCAAGGTAAGCCGGGTTCATATACTGAGGGTTGATGAGCTTGTTGAAGCCAGGTGTGTTGAGAGCAAGATAAGAACAGGCACACACATGCACATTAAGAGGCAAACCGGGAACACGGAGTACACAAAAAGAGAAGGAAACACACCAGAGAGACTCTGCTCAGAGGTCGTTTTGTACAAACTGTTGCTTTAACTTAACAATATCCACACTTGATTGTTCTAACTCCAACTGCTGAAGCAATTTAGCATCAGATTTAAGGACCCAAACCGGCCCCTACCTACTGCCAGTCCGTCTGTAATCTCACTCCTTTAAGGTGGAGGGTGTCAATACAGCAGCAAGCTTTAAGGCCCAGACACACCAGGCCGAAATCGGCCGTCTTCGTTAGTCGGACGACGAAGCGTGCCCTGTCGCCCAAACTCAATTTGGTGTGTCCCGAACCGTCGGCCGTGACACGCCTTATTTGGCCTTTCACGGCCGACGCATGGCCGATTCGGACACAGGCAGTCGGACCAAGAAACCACACCGGCACCGCTCAGAGAGAGGCCAAGTACTTAAGTACAGTGTCTAAGTACATGAGATACTGTCTACCGCTGTTCATTTACCTATTGTGAGTCACCTCGGATAAAAGCATCACATGGAAATGTAAATAGCAAGAAGTGGCCATTATGACATTACATACATTACTACATTGCTGATTCTAATAAACTACACACCCGCCAGAACACTGCGATCATCAGAAGCAGGTCTTTTAACTGTGATTTTATAGTATGTCTGCACTTTATGTGCTCATTTCGTCATTCATGTATTTTATATCCTACTAAAACTGAATCAAACCATAAACAAGGTGGCCTGTTGGGATTACAATATATATATATATATATAATATATCTGCATTATTTTATCCCACTTTATGCTTTGCTCTTGCTGCTTGTTTTACACTGATTTGTTGTCTTATTTCTTACCGATGTAAAGCACTTTGAACTGCAATCCCCTGTATGAAAGGTGCTATACAAATACAGTTATTATTATTATTCAGATGGATGTTTCTGCCCCTCTGTTCATTCTCCCATTATCCTCCTCAATCTGCCTAGAAGTATTTTAATGTTGTAGCTGTTACTATAACCAATACTAATGCTAGGGCTGCAACTGACAGTTATATAGGCACATTGTTATTGTTTCTTATCGCTGTGTGATTAAAAGAATAAACACAAATAGCAGGATAGGCAATGCAAAACTTTATTTCGTACCTTCATACACACATAACACAACATTAGAATGAGCTTTTATCAACGCCTACATGATGATAACCTGTCAACATGACAGGAAAATCCACATGACATTAATACAGAGCGGGCAGAACCCAAATCTGCATTCAAAGAATACACTTTACCAAAGCTTGAGGAAAATATCCCAACGCCCCATGAGCTTCTCGCTGTAGTATCCATGATTTCACCCATTTTAGTGTGGTTTCTCCTAATTCTTCGCTTCTGCCTCTTGAGAGACTATTTCTTGAGAATGTCTTGCACAAGCAACACTCCAATGGCTGATAGCTCCAGTACCGCACGAAACATGTTTTCGATGGACTATTTGTTGTTTGTTTATATCACAGTCTGTTCTTCTTCTCTGTCTTCCGGTTGTTGCCTATTTTGAATGACGAATACACACTACCGCCGCCTGCTGGTAAGGAGAGTGTGACGGCCCCAGGGCCTTTGTGCAGGTGTGTTGCAGGTCTTACGATGGGGTGGAGCTGAAGAGGCTACTCAGCGCGATCGCGGACACCTGGCCGGAGCCGAGGTGCTTTTAAGCCCAGCTGCCCGGAGTCACAGGGCCCCTGTCTCTCTCCAAAGCGGCTGCAGAAGGACGAACTCGGCGATCCTCTCCCCTTGACCACCTATCTCTGCATTTACCACAATAAATGTGCCGTGGTTTTGTAAACTCGTGTATGTCTCCTTGTCTTTCCGTTGTGGCCTACGAGCCGGTCATAACAAGAGTTATTGCCACTCACGCATGCGCAGTTCGTACGTGCTCGGCTGAAGTCTTTGCGGTGTGTTCCAGTGCGACACATGGCCAAGACGCAGGAGAACTCGCTGACGCAACAGTCGGCGTCGGCTAGTTCTCTGGTGACTGCCTGGTGTGTCAGGGCCTTTAGGACATAACCCCCTCTCTCCGGCAGAAACAGGAAATGCTGTATCTTTCTTGGAATTGGGCCTAGATTTGCCCACCATCCCTTATAGGGGAACTCCATCAATTTACACGTCAAAATTGGTTTACAAGTTTTAAGAGTGCTACCAAAAAGAAGAGTGAAGAAGAGATGAAGGAGGAGAGCTGGGTCCTATCAACAGAGACTTATGGCAAAAATAAATACTGACAAATATTTTATCCGGAAAAATGAGATATAAGCAGCGTCTGCCCTCTTTCATCCTAGGCAACGTAAGATCACTGGCTAATGAAATGGACGAGCTAACAGCGTTAGCTACGAGTCGGACGGACTATCTGGAGTGTAGTTTATTTGGCTAACCTGAAGCATGACTGCATCTGCCTCGTTCACGTGACTTTAAATGCACATTTCTACCTTAACTTTTTATGTTTATCTACTTATTTATTTATTTTGAGGGATAAAAAAGGTATTCTGATGTTGATACTGAATATGTGAAAGATCTTTATAAAGCCTTTTGTGGCTCCAGAGGGAGCTGTGAAGCCCGATTAATGTAGAGCTGAAGACTAGTCAGAAAAATAAAACGAACTGAGGATGTGAAGCTTTGTCAGACCGGACCTTCCAGGGTTAGTTCAGTTTATTGGTATAGTTGGTGTTACATGTTTTATCTTGTAAATGTTTCTCTAATACATGAACACAGTAACATATTACATATTTTGAAAACTTTCTGTTTAGTGTCCTTGCCCCTATTCAAAGCTCACAATAGCATATCGGGGTTTCCCATTCCACAGATCACTATGTCTGATGATTGTCCTTATTTTTTTTAAACCTTTTTGTGAATAAATGAATTGAATTATATTTGTTGTAAAAAAGATAATACCTGGTTTTGCTTTGGCAATGTTGATCCTTTAAAAAAAAAATGACCAGACTATTATTCAATGCTACCTAGGGGGAGTTCTTTTTTGTACATACTTTCTGAAAGCCCCTTAATAATTTTGTGTACGATCTTGCCAGAGTGAACGTATTGAACACAAAAAAAGTTGTAATGTTCATATGGATGCTGTTTTAGAGAAAGTCTTTCTACTTTTTCTAGCTTTTATCAAACACAGGTGTCAAATTCTCTTGACATTACATGTTACTTGTTAGACGCTTTTATCCAAAGCGACTTACATACTCATTACTGTGGACAATCCCCACAGGAGTAATTTGGGGTGAAGTGTCTTGCCCAGGGACACAACGACATGCTGACTGCAGTGGGGTTTGAACCTGTGACCCCCTGATCCCAACACCAAGGCTCTATCCACTGCGCCACACGCCCTCCCATTTTGTGTGAATCTCTTTGTTTCCTCTTTTGACTACAACAAAGACCCTAAGGCGACAAACAAATGAAATGTGAAGAAACTAAACAAATGGGAAATGAAATGGGAGCATGGTTAAAACACACATACAGTCTGTCTGTATTAGAGAAAAAACACAATCATCTATCTATAACCTGAAGCCTTGCTTTTCTCAAATTGCCTTTAGGATGCTACAAACTGAATATATATCTCTGTGGTAAATCTCACTCTTATTTAATCTAAAAAAACAACAAATGATAATAGCAGAGAAGTAAAGCAGAAAACGATTGAATGGAAATTGAATGATACATTTCCATGGGTAATCATGGCTATTGCTATAATCTTTGCTCATGATTGCTATCTTAAAGAATTTTAACCAACGCTTTATTATTGAAGAACTTAATACAAAAAGAAAGGAAGAAATAGTAAGATCTTACCCTGTGGTGTGTGCAGGGCATCTCGACCGGCCCAAAAAAATAATCAAAAATATATAAGCTGCCACTTTAATGAAAAATATTTGGATTATACCAGTGCTTCACCTTTCATACTCCAATGAAAAAGCAAATGAGTAATTTCAGGCAGTGGTAGAGAAACTCCCTCTGGAGGGAACTTTGGAATTTTAGCTTTTGCAGACCATTTACATGCAAAAAAACTTTTTTATATACCACAGAAAAGAGAAAACCATAATAGGGCTTCTTTTCAGTGATAAACAATTGGAGACCAATGCCTGGGCTTGAGGACCTACTTTAATTGAAGGGACATAAACTAACATGGTCATTTCAAATGGATTGCTAACTTACTTGTTGGCCAATTTGGGTGTTATAAAGAATGCTGATACAAAACATAAAACATACAGCCCCTTAAACAATGAACTGGGCAACCTCCCATTTCAATGGTGATTTTAAGACTCCTCTATTGGGTTCTTGCTCCGATAATAGGCTGTGCCTCCCCATACACCTCACAACCCTGCACATCACTGTTCATATATTTGAAAATGAGAAGGTATTGTCATTGAGATCTGTCTGTGATCAGAGCAGTATCTCATCTTTTGGGCTCCCTTGTTCTCCACCCACTCGTAATCATTTCTCCACAGATTTATTTCCATTCTTTTCACTCAAGCGAAATTTAAATGCAGTATAAATGTAATCAGCAATGAATAATAAGGCCTGATAATTGGGGTGTCTGCAGGCGTACATATACAACAGCCACTTGTCATGTCATGTCGGAGTGAGAAAGATAGCAACACACCTTCTTTGTTCTCATCACTTATGTTTGAGAGTGCTTGTGGGTGTGCATATGTTTTGAGATCTAAGACAAAAAGGATGAATGGACACTTTTACAGTGGCACTTCTGTCCTGTGACGTCAGCAGATTCAGCACAAATATGTGACCTGTTGTACTGGCAAGATGTTATATAACATCTTAATGGATTTCTGATGGGTCTATTAAAAAATTATTGTTTTCCTTTTGACCACAGACACTGTCACAGAATTAGGAGAATTTCATTCACTATCATGTCAACAGAATAATTGATGTACTTTCATTTAAAATACTTGGAATATTCAGTATTTTATTTATACTGTTTATTATACAGATACTTTTCTACTGTAATGTTGTATATATTTGTATTGTATCTGTAGTTAATTCATTTTTTTTCCTTTTTCTTTTTCCAATTCGGGATTAATAGTATCTATCGATCTATCTATCCTGAAAAATGTTAAAATGGTGTACCTCATTGCAATTAAAGGTGGGGTAGGTAAGTTTGAGAAACCGGCTCGAGATACACTTTTTGTTATATTCCATGGAATGCTCTTAACATCCCGATAGCAATGAATATCTTAAGTGCTTTGACAAAAAATCCATAAAAAAATTTCATCTGTGGAAGCCGTAGTACTGTAAAAAGCACGACCAATCATTTTAGCCGGCCCAGCTAAAATAACTGGATGGCCTACCTGCCTGTCAGCCTTCCATCTGTGCACAAACTTATCTCGTGCCCTCATTGGTCATGTGCGCGTCCGTGTGTGTTGGAGGAGGGGCTCTGTAAGGAAGTGGCAGATTTTTTCCGGCTGTGTATTTTCAAATTCTAGCGCACTCGAGCTGGTTTCTCCAAAATTACCTACCCCACCTTTAACCTCTTAAGCCCTGAGCCTGTTTTTCAGGTCTCAGGCTCGAAAATGACATTCCCAGAACAAATGACCATATCTTCCCTTATAAAAGGGTTAAATTAATAATCTTTTTTCTCAAAGTAATGATAAACCTGTGAGTTGGATGTAGAAAAGTCAGAATCAATATAGATGTTTTTTATTTTTAAAGAAAATTCAGATTTTACATAGTAAAAAACTGTAAATGATAGTGTCCGTCCAAAAATTCTTTTTTACTTATAGTGAAAACTACCCTTGGATGATGGGTTAGTAGACTAAAAGCTTTAGCAATCCAAAGTACAACATACAAGTACCCTGTATCAAGATTGATGCAAAACAAGGGAAATTTGACCTTTTTTAGAGAGATTTAGCCAAAAACCCCCACTTCTGGGGTCATTTGGGTGGATTTGACCTATCTCTGGCCCCCCTTGCTCGATTTTGATGAATGAAATCTCTTTATAACCGCTAGAGCCAATGGAATCGAGGGAAAGTTATATACACACCAAAACGTTAACAAATAAGGAGTGAGAGTGACGCGTTACCAAAACCGGAAGCTGCATACCATTAGCAGCTAACTTTTCCGCTCCGATTTTTACATAAAAAATGGAATTATGGATTATAAATAATTTCTTCAAAGGCACAGGTACATTATCAACCTATGGATCAACAGTTGTAGCATTTTTCTTTTTCGTTTTAATGCCATTGAACACGTCTTTTGACCTAATTGACAGCTACGGTGAGACGATCTGCCGTAAATGCTCCGTAAAGGTACGTGTTGTGATGTCTGTGTTTGCTTCCCCTGTCGCAAGTTCGGATCGCTCAGTGATGATACTATACCTAAATAATCAGTGGAGTCTCAGCTTTAATCGGCTATATTGTATGTGCAGCTACGATAAGTAATAAGGGTATTTTTATCTTGAATTGTGTGCCGCAGTGCGTTAGAATTATTTCGCTCAGGGGTCATTTAGACGCTTCTTATGAGACTTGTTTTGTTTTGGTAAAAATGGTTCATATCTTCAGTTAGCTGAGATTCTTCCAGTTAATCTGGTGCTACACATTAATAGTTTCATAAATGTTAAGAAGCCCTGAGACATTATCTTGAAAAAAAAACGGTGGGAGGGGTCCAATGGGGGGATTGCCGTGCTTAAGAGGTTAAGGTTTTGATTAAAAAGTGCAACTACTTGGCACACTTTATAATGTGTTTATAGTAGGGCTGTGCAATTAATCGTATTTTAATCGCAATTACGATTTTGGCCTGCCACAATTACGAAAACAACATAATCGAAAAAAAAGATTATTTTGCTTTGCTAGGTTGTGACAGTGCACTGCAACATATTGGATCTAATTTAATTTTGGTCTCATTTATTTGTATTTATCATATTTATATATGTTTAGTAGCTTGTGGAAGTGCGCTCCAAAATATTTGTTGATCTTGTTTATTGGTATTTATTATTTTGATATTATTTATTTAAATGTATCATTTAATTTATTTTTGTATTGGTTTTTCAGTTGAATTATACGTTCAGGGTAATCAACAGTTAAAAAGATACTGTTCAAATTATTATTTGTATTTGTTTTAAAGTTCAATAAATGGATTTTGAATAATAATCAATAATAATAAGTCAATGAATAATCGTATTTAATAATCGTGATATCAATTATTGACCCAAATAATCGTGATTATGATTTTTGCCATAATCGCACAGCCCTAGTTTATAGTTTGAGTCAAGGATGCAAACTCATCAGATGTGACAAGGATCCGAGGTAGACCCCCCAGATGCTACTACTTTTCTACTTTTACTTGAGTACCATTTTGAATGCAGGACTTTTACTTGTAACAGAGTATTCTATTTTTACTCCAGTACAAGATCTGAGTACTTCTACCCCCTCTGTCTAAAGCCTTAACATAGGATTTAAAACATGAACATTGAATGGAGGGATCTAATATTGAAAGTAGCCTATTTATTACCTACAATGTCAGAGATTATTATGATGATAGTCTCTAACATAATGCCCATGACAAAATAAATTAGAAAAAGTAGGCTAAAGCTAACGTAAGGAGTTAGTGACAATCAGTGGTTGCGTTAGACTTTTTCGTTGTCCGTCATTTTGACGGACAGGATCGTAAAATTTCCGTCATAATCCATTATTACCCGTCATTTTATTTTTCATGTTTTAAAACCTGTTAAGCCCCACGACACTGTGTCTCAGGGCATCTTAATATTAAAAAAACTATGAATGTGTCATACCCTCCTAACGGGAAGAAACTCAGCTAACTGATGATACGAACCATTTTTACCGAAACAAAACACAGGTCTCACAAGAAGGGTCTAAATGAGCCCTGAGCGAAAACATGCTAACGCACTTAGCACAAAACTCTAGGTATAAATCGATCGATATACTTATCGGATCTGCACAAACAAGTTTAGCTAACATGCTGAGATTCCACAGATTATAGAAATATAAGTATCATCACTGAGCGATCAGAACTCGCGACAGGGGAAGCAAATACAGACAACACACGACGTAGCTTTAGGTAGCAAAACACGGAGATATGCTCACCTTTAGCTGTTATTCTGATCAAAAGTTGTGTTCAATGGTATTAAAACGAGAAAAACGCGGCTGAAAGTTAATCCATAGGTTAATCCAATGTGTCTGTCACTTTGAATAAATATTGATAATCCATAATTCAATTTTTATGTAAAAATCTGAGAATTCATATTAGCTGCTAATGGTAGCCACCAGAGTCTATCGCAGCTTTCGGTTTTGGCTACGCGTCTCTCTCACTCCTTATTTGGTAACGTGAAGGCTCGAGTGATCTGTGATCTTGAATAGCGGTGAACGCTACAATATGAACAGGCTCGTGCTTGGCCCACTGGTATTGTTTGTTTATTTATTTTGAAAATTAACTAGCAACGCCGTGCTGTCATAGCAACTGCTAAACTACTGCAGCAAAAAAATCCTGGAGGTAATCCACGAGGTCAAATACAAGACTAAACAATAGCTACTTAAAGGTGGGGTAGGTAATTTTGGAGAAACCAGCTCGAGGGCGCTAGAATTTGAAAATACACAACCGGAAAAAATCTGCCACTTCCTTACAGAGCCCCTCCTCCAACACACACGAACGCGCACATGACCAATGAGGGCACGAGATAAGTTTGTGCACAGATGGAAGGCTGACAGGCAGGTAGGCCATCCAGTTATTTTAGCCGGGCCGGCTAAAATGATTGGTCGTGCTTTTTACAGTACTACGGCATCCACAGATGACATTTTTTTATGGATTTTTTGTCAAAGCACTTCAAATATTCATTGCTATCGGGATGTTAAGAGCATTCCATGGAATATAACAAAAAGTGTATCTCGAGCCGGTTTCTCAAACTTACCTACCCCACCTTTAATATGCACACACTCGCCACCAACTGGACAGGGGTGTGAATTACTAAATAATAGTTACAGTAGAGTACAGTAGATCGCCCTCAGTCGACCTGGCCACTAAGGATGTAATATAATGTGGGCCGCTGGTGGACATTTTGGCGCTGTTCCGAGTTGTGTTCTAATCTGTCAAAATGACGGACTGCTTTCAGATTTTTCCGTCATTCTTGGAAAAATTACGTCATAGACGGAAAATATTCGGTTAACGCGACCTCTGGTGACAATGTATGCTAGTTAGCTAGCTAAACGATTTATAAAACAATATTGTGGAAGTGGCCATTCAAAGAATAACACCGTGTGTGTCATGATGGCAAAGAACAGCACATTACCTGGGGTCAGTTGCTCCAGCAAACCCCAGGAGCAACATCTGAGATCTCTGACCAGGAGAGCGCAGTCCTAGCAGGTAAGATACTGCGCAGAACCCTCAGGCTTCCTTTTGTTTTGTAAATCCTTTTGGTATCTACTGTGATTAATACATTTAAAAATAAGTAAAACATGTAAAAAATAATACTTATGTATTTCTTCATAAGAGACTTTACATTCAATAAAATTGTGTTTCCAGATGATTTATTTCATGAGCCTGTTACATTTGACAGGGCAATAACGTGTACTAGTTTCTTTACTCTCCGGATGTAGTTGAGGATTTAATTTCTGTTCTCCACAACATTATCCTTAAGTGATATGAAAATGACTTTCAATATTTAGAACACTTTATAATTGACAACCTTCTATATATATACACACAGATTATGATGCATGATGTACCATGGAAGATGACTGAGCTGGGACATTACAGCTTATGTGTGAATGTAATAGATTCTTCATGGTTTCGTGTTGTGGCTGAACAGCTGTGCAGTTTAAATGTCACAGATGCCGGTGGAGTCCTGCTAAAATATGTTATCTGTAATTCAGTGAGCAGGGAGCTGGAGATTCAGGCTGACTAAAGACTTGTCTTGATGGAAAATCTACAGTGTGTCTACAAAGAAAGGGAATTCATGCTTTTCTCTGGGCCGAGAGCCAAGAAAGAGTTTTAATTTCTCTAGTTTATTGAAAGCTCTGGGTCATTTTTGTTTGAAGACAGGAACACCAAAAACTGCAGACATCCATTAGCTGTGGGGATCAGCTCACTGCTCCCTGGGTGTGCTCTGTTTGTGTTTCCTTTTTACTAATTTCCTCCATTTCTCCCTTCCGAACCACCTACCTTGTTAGCAGTGACGTGCGGTGAGGTTCATGGCTGGTGAGGCACTGACTCTTTCAGAGTCAGATTTACAAATATTATATTTTGACCTTAATCGAAATATTGGGTTATTTTCAAAAGCTTTTTTAGTCTGATGCTTCGATTCATTTTAAACAGACCGTTCAACAAAAGGATACCCAAAATCGAAATATTGGATTGTTCTTTCTTAGTAAGATCCCATTTTCATTACAAATGTGGTCTTACCTTGACTTGAAGATGAAGTCCATGCTATCCTTCTGGACAACAATCTCTATTACTTTTTTGTAAAAGTCCTCCTTATCTTCCTGTAGTTTCAAAAGTCTAGTTTGTTGTTTGCGTCTACCGTCTCTGCGTAGAATTACAGTAGCAACAAGAACCTGTGGGCTCACGTGCGCCCCCTTCAGTGCGGCAGAGGTTATGGCTGCCTCCCCTTGTGCTTTTTTCATTGCCGTTGTATGATGAGACCAGCGAGCCTAAATATCATATATACGTGAAATAAGTTATTTAGAGACTATGGATGGCAAGGATAAATATAATAAAGGGATCTACAAACATTACATTGGTGACCTACAGTGAGATGGTAACAGGCATGCGCTGAGTGCCCGCTTTCCAGCCAGTTTCTGTGGGGTGACGCATTCTGAGGTGAGGCAGAGCTCATCTGTGCCTCACCTCACCCCACAGTAACTGGCTTGAGCGCGCTCACAAAATAAGTGCCCGTGCTAAATTAGTGCCCGCGCTCCAGCAAGTTACTGTGGGCTTACGTGAGGCAGAGCACGTCCCTGCCTCACTTCACATCGCTCCCGTAGCGGAGCTCGGCAAATTTGCTGATTTTGACTATAAAAAGCGATTGGAATCATACATAAATCACACTTACAACACAGATCAGTGGAGACATTTTATTATTATTACTATTTAGTTTTTCTTTAGTTGTTTTTCCGTTACATTGGAGTATGACAGGTGAGGCTCTGCCTCCCCTGACTGCACGTTAGGTTACTTGGAGAGAATGAAAAAGGAAGTGAGGAAAATGAATGACCAGAGAATTGAGGTAATGATGATTGGAACTGTGGCTTTCATTCATTGTGTGATAATGTACAACATTACGATCACAGCTGGGAGCATTATAACACACTTGGACACACATTTTGTTTCTTTGGTTACCTTACCTGTTAGCTTGCACCACTATATACAGCTGTTATCTGATTGGTTGCGCGTTCAATGGTCAGCGGAAAATATAAGTCAAGGTTGAAATAATTAGATTTTTGAGCGGTGGACGACAACGATGGCCCATTACCTACATACTTAATACAACAAAAAAACGTTTTGGCCATATTAGCCTTTATTGTATTATTGCGTAAGCGGAGAACAAGGCAGATTCAAACCTGTGTCCGCTGCAGAAGTTAGCGGGCCCATAGGCCGCCAGCGCTAACTAACAGCAAACTACAAAAGTGCAAATGACAAATTATACAGTTTTCATGTTGAATGACATTCCACTCTCCATAGGCCCAACACATGATTGTGTGGAATAATAAGCCAACAAAAGTTTATGGAAATGTTATTGTGTGCAAAGGTAAATAAAATCCCAGGGTGACGTAGAAAGACCGGATAGGCTCCATGAACTACTGTGACTCATGAGGGCCAGCCTGGTTGGGCCAGCTAGGGAATCTAAATCCATGCTCATGTTTCAAGAAGCAGTTTCAATCAATAATCTGTGATAATGAATTATCAGAAGTTTGAAATACTATTTACTTTTCATAATTCAATTCAATTCAAAACCTTTATTTATCCAGGTGAAATCCCATTGAGATCATTGATCTCTTTTTCAAGGGAGACCTGCAAGTAATTAGAAGTAAAACAAATACAAATACAAATACACATGTGGTGTTGTAATAAAGAAATGCATTACAAACTGGATAGAGAAATCAGAGGGTTTTACTTACAGTAGCATGATTTCTGAATTATTGGCATGAATTCTGAAAAATTTCCGACACTTAGCTTCGACAAAGCTTCTGTCTCAAAGAGCCGCTGTGATCACCCCCTGTATAATGTGCGCTACACAGGGCATATTCTCTCTGCTGCTATCATACTGCAGCTCTATGTGTTCCTACAGTGGTGACCCTGTCCAACTTGTTGCATTTCACAAGAATATTAAACTAACGTTACATAAACCTCCGCTATGCAAACATGATCTAACAACGTTTGGGTCTCAATGCTTGTTTATTGCAGTATTTGGCTTCTTACACTTGACTGGGTGAAGTCTTCAAATTATCTGTGCACAGATAACTTATTATAAGTTATCACAAACAGAGCCTGAAAACCATGACGAGTCCGACCGATGAGTTTGCTGTTTCGCGCTGTGTGGAGTAATCCACTCATTCAGTCCGCTCACCGATCTGTGTCTTTGAAGTTCTGCTGACTCACTTGTCACTCGAGTCACTCCGTCAGTATCAGCGATTCAGAGTCTGCTATGTTTTGCACATTGAAGGAAGTTCCCTCGATTCAGTCAGTCAGGATTATCAAATCTGAGTCTGCTGTTGACTCGTGCATGATGAGTCTGGATCTCTGGATCTGCTACGGTTACGGCTCTGAGTTGGCAACAAGTCTGCAGGAAGTTTCACTGAGCCAAACGATAACTTCTGGCCAGCCTGTCCTCCTACAAAAAACGACCATATCGGTCGATTGTTCAGCAGCTTAATACGACCCAGAATCACGTTTTAAAGTGTAGCACCTCTAGTGGTCGTGTAAGAAACAACATGCTCCCGTTGATTGCAACCCTCTGGAAAATCCTAAATTGTGGAATAGTTTGGCCATTAAAATGCTTTTTTCATTAGATTTCTAGCGAGAAGTGTATATTGTACTTTTGTAATCTACGTCCAGTGGATGTGTAGGATCTATAGTTTTGATAGATATTACGAAGATGATTTGAGGTCTCGTCATAGCGGCAGCTTCCATGTAAAGTTAGCGTCAACCCTCACGGGGTGAAAACAGTTTTTCCGGTCTCGAAGTTTTCATAATAAAACCAGAAGTATTCTCCTCACTGTCAAATGATTACACAGTGATATCTGCATTACTCATCCACTAAAAAACATCAGTTTATCCTTGTTAATTACACAATATTGATTGGTTTAAATTGTGTACAATGCTTTTGTGTTTTTAACCTTCGATTCGGAGAAACAAATAGTTTTTTCGGAGTTTAGACACTACAGAGTTTCCGAAGACACTACACTACCCAGAATCCCCAGCTATCGTTTGGAACTACAACATCCGCCTTGCTTTACAAACCCCGTGATTAGTCCTCAAGCTCTGTGATTGGATGTTGGAGTGGCAGTGCGACGTGGGTTGCGGTCGGATAATCCAAAAATCAGCTCCTAATGTCTAACCCTATCGTCTATTCCTTGACCTCTGAGTGAAACGTCACGGGGTTAAGGGATAGTGGATAGGAGAATTCAAAAGGATTTAGGAGAAGAGACTGCGGTACTTTAGAGAATCCGACTGCCCTTTCACTATCCGACATGTTTATGATGCGCCAGCGGACGTCATAAATGTGCGTCTGCTGCTGTGGGGAAACTATGGAAACTACAGTTTTCTATACAGCGGACTACAACATGGATGTTTAATAAGAACGAGGGACTACTGTAAACTCATCTAGAGAATCTGCACCGTGCTCTGATGCTGTTGTTTTATGCTTTATGAACGGGGACAACAGAGAAACATATTCTTCATGACCAAAGTTGGAATTGAAATAAAAAAGGAAGTGAAACTTATGCTCGTCACCCTCTCCCTCCGGTCCACATTAATACAAATGATCCCAATACGTATGATTGTATGAACTATGAAAAGATCTTAAAATCAATGCAAATGTATTTATTATAAACGTTAGTCCTTAACATTTATCACTGTGTATATCACCATTCAAACATCTTTTAGAAGTTGAACAAACCCCACACAGCTCAGTAAAGACTGTGAAATGTTGATTTTATTTGATCATTTCAGTAAAAACTAACGTTCTTATTTCTCTTTTTGATTATAATACTGATGAACGTTAAAAACAAAGCACTTTGGCAAGTTACCACATACGTTTTAAAATGCTTAATAAGCACCGTAACTTTCATGATATCATTTCTCGGTCATAATCGGTTGTTTCCGTGAACGGCCGACTGTTGTGTGACGGCAAATGCTGCGGCTGCAAGGCATTGTGGGGCAGCATCTTCTCCTCTCCTTTCGGTTAGGGAGGTCCAGTGGTTTCTAAGCTAAAGGAGGTTATAAAGGAAGTTTGAAACCTCCTTTCCTATCATCTAGAGCAGTGGTCGGCAACCCCTGGCACGCACCGTAACCAGTGGCACACGAAGAAAAAGTGGAATAAGTGTGCAAAATATTTAAATTTTATTTTCGGATCCTGAACGAGACCGCCGCCAGAGCGCGTCTCCCCGTTACCTGCAGAAGGAAGCCATGCACGCAACGCAGCCCCGCTCTCTTTAACTCCTGGCGACTTTCTGCCGCTTTCCTCAGTAGTGCAGTGCTGATCGTTTCACCACAGAGGAAAGCACTTCACAAATTGCAGTACCCATAAGGAGCTGTACAAATGCCGCAGTTTTTGCGTGGCTGTGTCTTTAGTTGAAAGCCCAGTGGCGATCTGCTCATCTCTCATTGAAATAATATGCTACAAAGGGGCGGACTGGCCATCTGTGTGTTGAACTTTCCTGTCGGTTCCCAGACCGTAGTCGAGGAAACAGGGGGGATGACTCTCTTCGTCTCCCAGGGCAGAAGCAACAAGCTTCAGGTTCAATAACCTTAAAATGACTGGAGAGAGGCGAGCTCTTCTTGGGAGGCCGTTGCATTTATTTAGTTGTTTATCTGTTTCACAAAATATCACAGACCTCTGTTTTTCTGCTGCCTCGTTTCACTTCCAGAAACATACTCACGCTCGCTCACTCTCACCCCTAGATTCCACCGGGTCCGTCTGCCCCGCGTTGCGGTTTTGGTCCGGCCTCCTCCGGCGTCATACCCTACCAGGCGCGTTTCAGAAGCATTTCAGAAGCGGAGCGTCTTGCCTGCCGGCTCGCAGTTTTTGTTGATTTGGGCATATTTCCTGGACAGGCTACAGACAAAGTTAATAATAACTGTAATATTTGAAGTAAAAAGATATGATTCTAAATTGTATTTTAGTGAACATGTATTGTTTTAACTGTTTTAAGTAATCACATATATAGAAATTATATTCTCACTTACAACTCACTGACCCAGAGATCCTGTTTCACACACATACACCTCCTTTTCACCAGCACACACACACATGTTCTTTTCAAGGTTCTTTCTGGGTATCATTATGTTCTTTCTGGGCTCATTATATCTGTATACAATGTTTAATTTTCTGAGAGTAACAGTTTATGTGAAATATTCCATGGGAAAATAAGGGAGTGGATATCGGGGCAGAGATAAGATTGACTTTGACCTTGTGGAACCTTAGAATCTCACGTTCTGGTCAGAACTCTGATTCGCTGTATTGAACCCGACCAGAAGTGAATCCAACCAGTAAAAACACCTGGGGGATGTGAGCAGCTCACACAGCTCCTCCTCACGGACTCTCTAATTGGCTTCGGAGTAAAATGGGAAGGGAGAAGTCAACACATCTCCGCCCCAAAATATGAATATGAATACAGTTGTTTTTGTATGAAAAATACTTCTGGTTTGCTGAAGGCTGGTCTAGAGACGTGTAGACCGCATCACAAGCCTGAAGCCCGGAGTACTCTGTAAAACTTGTATACGTGTTTTGTTTCCTACCAGAGTAAACTCAGATAATTGTTATAACTTTTGATTCCGGTGTTTTCAATTCCTTTCTTCATTAAATAGAGATCAGCCTCATCCAACGAACGGCGCAGAGCAGAAGGGGGGGGGGCCTATCAGCCACCCCCAATAGGTGTTCTGCTCCAACATATTCCAGTTATAAACGACATGAATCAAAGATGTGTTGCTGTATTTTAGTGGTAAAAAAATGCATTCATCATCATAATTATTCTATATATATCATTTACACAGTGCCTGTAAACCGGAGGAGAACGCTGGCATTTCTCCTCCTACTTGAAAGACTACGGAGGGATAGGGTCTGCACAATTAGTTTGTGTGTGTGTGTATATATCTATATATATATATGCTAATATATGCTCTGAAGGTTCCACTTCCTGCCTGCCCGACCTTACGTTACGGCTGCGCCGCGACAAAAATAGGATTCGATCCTAATTTTAGAGGAGCCCTGCGCCGAGCCGCTTCTGGGACGCTTCTGAGCCGTAACGCGCCGCGTGTGGTGGAATAGCACCCATTGACTAGAGTGGCCGCGATCGCCGTGAGCACCGCGGCGCAGCCGTAACGCGCCCGTAACGCGCCGCAGACGGTGGAATCTAGGGGTTACTCTACCATCCACACACACACATGCACACGCCACACCCCTCTCTCTCTCTCTCTCTTAAAGGGACAGCGATCTCATCTCACTCTACATGACCCTAATATCAACATGTGTGTTCTGGAGAATCACAGAACGGACGATCGTCCTTATTATTATGCCGTTTAAACCAATTATTTAAATTTGTTTGTTAAACTCGGCATCATGTAAGTTGCGCTGACAGGTCCACACGCTGCTTCCCCGCAGCGAGGCTCCCCCCACCCTCCTGTTGACAGTTCACAAGCGTCGAGCTCCTCACCCCCCCTCCCGTTGATAATTCACGATCGTCGGCACGCTGATAACAATTTTTTTTTGTAATGGCACTTCATATCAAAAAGGTTGCTGACCCCTGATCTAGAGAATTCGAACAGCACTTATCATGGCTGCCACTGAGGGACTTCCGGGTCATTTCACTCCGTTAGGAAGGTTCCTAAGCTAAATGGACTATTCGACTTCAGCCAAGGTTACGCCGAACGTCAAACAGCTCTTTGAAATGGAATGGAACCACGGCAGACTATCCAAAACTGGACTTGGACGGGTCCAGCTCAGCCCTCCCCCCCAGAACTACACATGCTGGCTATTGTGTGTTTCGCAACATGTTCTTTGGTACGTCTCTACTGGGAATTGTAGTTTTAAAAGACGTTTTCGTATTTCCCACAATTAGAAGTTGCCAGTATTAAACTGTATACATCCCTGGAGGTTTAGGGGATACGAAACACATTGGTGTTATCAAATTTAAAACATATAATTAATAAATGGGTGAAAATTGCTTGTGTCCATAATGGGCAGCATTAATATATACCCACATGACAGCTCAGGTCAGAAGAGCTTTATTTAACAGCTGGTCTTATGTCTGTGACCCCTCCTGTTGTTAATTGATAAGCCTGAAACATGCACTTGTATAGGTTCAGAGGCAAATTTTGCAAATATGGCAGTAGCCATCGATCATCTTAAAGGGCCCACGTCATGGCCATTTCCACTGATCATAATTACATTGTTGAGGTATACTAAAATAGATTTATACTGTGCAATTTTCCAAACTCACATTGGTTTCGCATACAGCATCTCTGTAAAGTATGTGTATTCAGCAGTATTCACTCTCTCCACTAAACGACTCGTTGGAGCTCTTGCCCCCACCTCCCTGTGAGCCTAGTGTGCTCCGATTGGTCAGCTCGGCCACTCTGTTCTGATTAGTCAACTACCAGAGAGGCTCCGCCCATGTCTAACAGTGCTTTTTTCGGCTCGCTCTCGGAACATCAGTCTTATAATGGCGTCGGTACAGCCGTATATTTTATACGCTAACTAACCGAACTGTACCTACAACTGTTGTTATAGAAGAGTGTGACGGCCCCAGGGCCTTTGTGCAGGTGTGTTGCAAGTCTTACGATGGGGTGGAGCTGAATAGGCTAATCAGCGCGATCACAGACACCTGGCCGGAGCCGAGGTGATATTAAGCCCAGCTGCCCGGAGTCACACGGCGGCCCCTGTCTCTCTCCAAAGCGGCTGCAGAAGGACGAACTCGGCGATCCTCTCCCCTCGACCACCTATCTCTGCATTTACCACAATAAATGTGCCGTGGTTTTGTAAACTCGTGTATGTCTCCATGTCTTTCCGTTGTGGCCTACGAGCTGGTCATAACAAAGACTAAGTTATTTTTACCTGTAATAAACTACTACTGTTTGATGAGAAATCAAATCATGGTTTGCTATATATGAATGATATGTTATAGGTATATACACGGTATATCATCCATTCCTCCCCGTTGTCGGCATCTTGCCTATCGCAGCCGGGGCTTTTTAGGACGATGCATCAGTGTGGTAGTCCCGTCCCCGTCATGTATTGTCCGGCAGGATCTGGCTGGACGAAATCAAATGCAAAAATATTAGAGAAACGTAGTTGTTTTAGATTCGTTAGTAGTAGTTGTGGTAGGAGTGTGGATCTATCTAATCCAGGGTTGCCAACTTTGGGTACCTGGCTGGAGTGAGATTTTGATATCATGGGTTTAATTCGGTTTAATTACACATATGCGCACGAAATGACTGCTATCGTGTCAGCAGCGGGACCTTAGCATATATATAGGATATATATACAATATATACAAATACACAATAATGGACACAGACTATAAAGGGCACACAGTTTCATTCACTAATGAAAGTCAAACATGTTTGTTTCCACTGTTTTATTGTGTGCCTGTCGCGATAAGCAATTAATTGACTTATCGTACGATAAATAAAAATGAACTCGATAAATTGCCATTTACATGAGGATTTGACTAGCAGTTTGAAAGGATGTACTTGAATTATTATTATATATTATCATTATGTCAGTGGTCTAAAATGGTCATACAACGGTGCCGACAATATTATCGTTTATCGCAATAATTTCCGGGAAAATGTATCCAACAAAATTAATTATCGTGAGAGGCCTATACATGAAACACACACACAAACAAATCTACAGACTTACTCCAAACTGCCAAATATATTAATTAACACACTCTCACTCTCATATACTCTTTGACTCTATTTTGGCCTAGTAGAACAATAAGCAGCAGACTTTTACTTTTTTATCATTTCTACTGGATCTTAGATCTGCGCATGCGCTCCAGAGTATTTTTGTTGGGTAATCTATGGTAGGGCTAACCCATACAGTGGTGGGGCTCAAGTCAGTATTTGCAATGTAATTACATACACGCTCCCCCCGACAGTGAAACGCCACGCGTGAGGTTTAGATTATTTTCCTGTCTCAATCCAAATTGAACTGTATGAAATAAAAAGGCACATTTGTCTTGTTGTAATTAAAAAGGGCGACCTGGAGCCAATCCTGCAATTTCCCCACAGGTGAAAGAGTTGACATGCTGAAAACCCAACCCCTGCAGGGGGGTCTGGGGGGATTCTCCCCCAGGAGATTTTTAAATACTAACATAAAATACACATTCTGGTACTCTCTTGAGAAGAAAAATAAATAAATCTATTACTACACATTTAAAAAAATGAATGCCATATTAGTTTTTTGTTACTTTGTTCTGAAAGCTGAACCTGCTGCAGCAGTGCTGCTCCTCACAGAGAGAAGAGGGAAGAGGCTGAATTACTTTACATTGTGGATAAGGGTGGATAGCCCCCATTGTTCTGTGTGTCAAAATGAAAGACAGCCCACACACCTATCAATCATCAAACCGTGGGGTCTTATTTCATTACGTGTTGATTTCTATCAACACGTAATGTTGTATCGATGTATAGAGATGTACTACCGCAAAAGTATTCTCCGTCGGGACTTCCTGCAACAACACCACGCCGTTATCGTGATTCTGATTGGCCAGAAGACATTATCAAAGATGTTCTATTGAGAAGACGATCACGACGTGACAAAAGTTTTCAAAACCGTTTCTAGTCTTCGTATTCTTGTTTTTGGCGTGAGAATAGTTTGGGCAGCGTGATAGCGTGAGATTGACAGTGAAAGCGCGTGTCACACGCCAGATGCGTGAGAGTTGGCAACCCTGATCTAATCCATCTATCTTATCAACACAGTAAGCTTGCCAGCTAATATGCTAACCTAGCTTTCTTGTTTACCTTTGGTAGCAAACACGATATGAACGCTAGCTCGGAGGAACGGCAACTATAATGTTGTGTAATAAAACTACTATGAACAAAAGCTAGTGGTTCATATTAGGCTAGCAATAACGTGTTTATAATTGCAATCTTATACGGGTAGTCTGCTACGTTCGGTCATTCATTGTAACTGGCATGAATACATTGTTTTCCGCTAGCATGTATAGCTAGCCTCGTTAGCTATACATGCAGTATGTACATGTACTGTCACAATGTACGGTAAATCACCCAGAGTATACTGTATGAGTATTCCGTGTGCAGACATTCTCCTGCCATGACAAACATGTAAGGCCATCTGCTGACATTGTAGTTGATATATTTAAACGCTAGCAACGTCGTTAGCCCAGTAAGCTGGGCTTGTTTAGTGTAATAAAACCACTATGAACAAAAGCTAGTGATTCATATTGGGCTAGCAAGAACGTGTTTACAATTGCAATCTTATACGGGTAGTCTGCTACATTCATTGTAGCTGGCATAACACAAATGTTTTTCCGAGCAAACCCATGTCTAGCTCCGTTGGTTAGCTCGTTAGCATACACGCTAAGCCAGCTATAATGTAATTACGTTTCGCGACTGACCGTACGGCAAATCACCCGGAGTATACTATCTATGAGTATTTTGTGTGTGAATGCAGACATTCTCCTGCTATGAGATACATGTACTGTATGTAAGGCCATCTGCTGATATTAGAGTTGATATATGGAAATGCTAGCAACTTAGTTAGCACAGTTAGCACTGTGTCAATGGCTTAGCAGTCCGACAGTTTACACATTTAAACAGTCTTGTTTGATAAATACACAAATAACAATGCAAACTTACAGGTTGTGTACCCGAATCTTCCCCTGCTCCAAACGGTCCAAACAAACTAGGAATAGCATCGTCCTTCAGTTTCAAATGCTGTGCATATCCGGCCTCAAACTGGGCAATGTTTTGGAAGCTTTCGTCTGTGAAATGCCGCGCACACAGTAACGTTCTTCGAACCTCTGAAGGAACAGTGTTTAACAGAAATTTCAACCACTGACTTCGTTGTGGTTCTTCCGTCGGTAGGACAAACAGCTCAGATTTCTCCTCACAT
Organism: Trematomus bernacchii; assembly: GCF_902827165.1. Taxonomy (NCBI): domain Eukaryota; kingdom Metazoa; phylum Chordata; class Actinopteri; order Perciformes; family Nototheniidae; genus Trematomus; species Trematomus bernacchii. Next base: position 138,462 of record NW_022987612.1, read on the forward strand.
TTCAGGAAACAAGTCCTTGGCATTGACATGACTGGATCGATTGTGAACTGAACCAGAGCTTCCAACAGTAAATGTTAGGCTGGCAGAGGGTGCGGCCAGCGCCGCTGGGTGTGGCCATAGCTCTTCCGGATTGGTCCATTTTGTTCCGGGTGCCGCATGACATCATGCGGTACCCAGAAGAATCAAATGGACAGTGGCGTATCTCCAACGAGGCGTTTTGGGGAGGTATTTTCTGTGTTAGAGTTTTACTCGCTACAGGGTGTACTTTGAGGGTTTTGACTCTGCACACCGTTTACATGCATAAAAACCTTCATAACACACAAGGGGACGGGTAATAACCGGAAAAGCATGACATGGGCCCTTTAAGAGAAGATAAGATAAGATATACTTTATTGATCCCAAGTTGGGAAATGTTTTTGTTACAGCAGCATGTACTACTTTGTTCTACTCTATTATTTTTACTCCACAACATTTATTTTAGTTACTTTGCAGATTCTGATTAATGATGTGAAATATAAACAACCCTTAAATCAGACTTTAGTTACACCTGAGTCAAATTCAGTGAAGGTGATTGTCAAGTGCCAAAATAAACTATGCAATATATTAGACGTTAAGTACTTTGTCAGACTTCATATTTATCTGTGGATACCCCCAACGTTTTTTTTCTTATTCAAAAGAAGACCTTAACTTAAAGTATTCTTTAATGTTTAAATAAAGCCTTATTAGTTTGTCTGTTTTGCACATCCTCCTATTAATATCTTTGGACGTCCTCCACTAGATGTTTTATTGTAGAGAACACTACAGTATCTTCTTGATATTTTCTATTCTATATTTCTATCATGCCTTCTACTTTCCCCCTATTTTGTGTGTAGGCTACTCTTAATATTTAAATGTTTTCATCAAATAAAACGTATTCAACAACTAAATTTAATAACGTGCTTTAACCACTAGACGGTGCGGGTTAAAAAAACAGTGGTCTAGTTCAGCGGTTTTCAAAGTGTGAGGCGCGCCTCCCCTGGGGGGCGCCAGAGAGCTTCAGGGGAGGCGCAGCGTGAGACAAAAAATAACGAGAAAAGATGAGAAAAGTGACACTTGCCCACTTTTGGCTGTCTGTGGAGACCGAGTTCCCCCACCTCGCCAAAAAGGCTGTAAAAGTGCTCATTCCCTTCACCTCCACCCACCTGTGTGAGTGCGGGTTTTCCGCATGGACTTTGATCAAAATCAAGTGCCGAGTATGATCTGCGTTTATTCCTGTGTGCATCAAAGACGCAGACTCATTGTTCCCACTAAAGTAGGGATGAGTGTAATAAGGAGGCAAAATTGACGTTCAGTGTGTTGCCGGGAACATATAAGGATTTATCCACGATGTTGAAAATGTTTTAAAAATATGTGTTGAGAACACGGCGTGCGAAAATATACGGGTCTTGCTGCAGCTAGATTTGCCTGTCCTCTGTAAGAAGGTGTCGGCGACTGACATGCAAGGAAGAACGGCTGTCCACAGGCTGTTCCAACTTTAACAACTTTATTAACTTCCAGGGTAGTGAATTGAACATGCTATTGTAATTGGGTGTGTGGTATATTTTCGTGCACGGACACGCATGTTCCACAACACACAAACTGAACAACACTCAATTGTCCGATCGCTACCAGTGTTCTTGCGATCTTGTTATAACGATAACAACAAAGTGCACGTTACTGATGCAATATGGTTGAGACCATTCGGGCTTATTCTAGAGGGGTGCAAGGAATAGTCCAAGTAGTGGGGTAGTTGTATACAATATGTTTAAAACATAAAGATAAAAAGGTTTAAAAAAGTTATTGTTTAATGTTTTAAGGAGGTGACGCTACTCAGCCAATCACATCGGTGCAGTCAGTGAGCCAGCACGATAGATTCAAACACACACACAGAGACGAGACAAGAGGAGAGAAACAGTCTTCATTTTATCTTACTGGACCTCTTTGAAATGCAATTGAATACCCCTGCATTATAGCAACAACAACAATGATAATAATAATAATAGCAATAATAATTGGGAGGGGGGGCGCGGCTGTTCTTATGTTCTCTGAGGGGAGGCTCACCTTCCCACACTTTGAAACCCCTGGTCTAGTTAATAAAACATAATAATATCAAACATAATGTGACTATTAACTTTATTGTGAAATTAAAACAGAACGGCAAAGGAAAATACAGTTTCAGTCTCTCGATTTGAAGCTTATGCATTGTACCATGAACCTGAATAGACCTGTAACAGTCAACTGCATGAGGAGTTGGAAAGGTAGTTCAGTAAATCAGTAATATCTTTAAAAACTACAAGTCCCTTTCTATCAGCTGTGCACCGTTATGGTGTAAATACAGACTATCTACTAATTGGATCAAATATAAAAGTCAGCCGAATTAGTGTTGATACTGCAAGGAGACGTATTGTGTGAAAAGAAATGGAAGATGTTGTTTAATTGCTGATATATTTATGATCCACGTCACATATTCAGTTTTGGCGGCATTTTTTCCAGTTTGTCAAAAGGTCTTCTGATCAGGGCTCTATAAATAAATAACTACGGCAGATGTGTAATATTTAATGCAGCCGAACCGTGTATTACAATGCCGTTATGTGATGTCTTCCAAAGAGAAAAGCAAGAACACTCGGAATAAAGTATTATTTTATTTAAAAAAAATGTTTTTCCGATTTCATATCGCATAAACACCATATCCCAACGTGCATTGCGGCTAAAACATCCAGGATTATGGGTGTAGTTCGATGTTTTAGCCTATCAAAACCTCTGAAAAAAGAAATGTGTCTCTCAGAATCGAAAGAGAAAAACCTATGGGAAAAACAAAAGCATTGTACACAATTTAAACCAATTAATGTTGTATAATTAACAAGGATAAACTGATGTTTTTTAGTGGATGAGTACTGCAGATATCACTGTTAAATAATTTGATCATTGGTTTTATTATGAAAACGTTGAGACCGGAAATACTGTTTTCACCCCGTAACTTTACATGGAAGCTGCCGCATACCTCAAATCATCTTCGTAATATCTATCAAACTATAAATCCTACATATCGACTGGACGTGGATTCTAAAAGTACAATATACACTTCTTGCTAGAAATCTAATCAAAAAGCATTTTAATGGCCAAACTATCCTACAATTTAGGATTTTACAGAGAGGGTTATGTGCAGGGGTGCACATAACTGGTACGCAGGTACGCATGCGCGGCAACAATCTGAAATGCGTACCGTCACTTGTGTCACAAAGCGCATTTGCGTACCGACGTACTTGTGAAGCTTTTCCAGAAGGCGGTTAGATCACCGGACGACAGAGTCGGTCTCCGTGTACACAGACAGGGCTGATGTTAAAGTCGGTCTGATTGGTGTTGATCCCCCGTCATACTCCAGCTCTGCCTCTACTATAGAGGGCGGAGTTGTCGGGTTCAGGAGTTCCTCAAAGTGTTCCTTCCAACGCCCTAACACTCCATCAGTTGACAACAACGTCCCATCCTTACTGTAAACAGCTTGGATGGCTCCCTGCTTCCCCCTCCTGAGGTGTCGGACAGTTTTCCAGAACAACTTTGGTGCCGCCCGAAAGTCCTTTTCTAGCTGCCAACACTCACAATCATAATTTACCTACATTTTATTGATTTTGCTAACTTATAACTGAACTGAGGCGATATATCTCTAGTGAGTGGCCCAGCCCTTCGTATATTTTTCTGTATGTGGCCCTCGGTGAAAAAAGTTTGGACACCCCTGGCGTAAAATCTCAACCAAACCAAATAACAAATATTTTATTCAGGAGGCCTGTTACCATCTTATAACGGATAACTTTAATGAGTTTTCCCACTATAACTGGAGGCTTTCCAGCTCAGCAGTCCAGATCCATTTTGTACCACTTTGTTTATTGTTAACCAGAATAAAACTAGAAAATGCATTTCCTGCAGAAAATGCGTGCGAATGCTGTAAACTGTGAACATTTGTGGCTGAATTTAGCTGAAAAAGCTGAATATGTTATTAGCTGAATGGTAGCTTAAAGAGTTAAATATCAGATGTAAGTAGTAGTGAATGAATTTGTATTAAGATGAGAAAAGAAAGTAAAAAGGCTTGGGAAAGCAGCAGAATATTTGAACTGCAAACTTTTGAACTAACTTTGGTGAATTATCTGTCGCCATGGCAACGGCATTTGATGACACCCCATAATACGCTTAGATGTGTTGATGGCTGCATCGTTACCAAACCTGTGAAGTTTTGGGCCATTTCGATCATTTTCACTGAAGTTATGAGAAAACCGTGTTTCATGGTGAGCATTGTGTTGCCATGGCAACGGCATTTGAAGAAATCTCAAAACTGTCCCGTAGATGTCTTCACAGCTGGACTGTTAGCACACATGTGAAGTTTGAGCACTTTTTCATAGGAGTTATACATTACATTAAGAGGTTACATTACTCTCTCTCTTCTCTTGATCGCCCTCTCTCTTCTCTTGATCACCCTCTCAATCTTCTATCGCCCTCTCTCTCTTCTCTTGATCGCCCTCTCTCTCTCTTCTCTTGCTCGCCCTCTCTCTCTTCTCTTGATCGCCCTCTCTCTTCTCTTGATCGCCCTCTCTCTCTTCTCTTGATCGCCCTCTCCTCTTGATCGCCCTCTCTCTCTCCTCTTGATCGCCCTCTCTCTCTCCTCTTGATCGCCCTCTCTCTCCTCTTGATCGCCCTCTCTCTCTCCTCTTGATCGCCCTCTCCCTCTCCTCTTGATCGCCCTCTCTCTCTCCTCTTGATCGCCCACTCTCTCCCCTCTTGATCGCCCTCTCTCTCTTCTCTTGATCGCCCTCTCTCTTCTCTTGATCGCCCTCTCTCTCTCTTCTCTTGATCGCCCTCTCTCTCTCCTCTTGATCGCCCTCTCTCTTCTCCTGATCACCCTATCACTCTTCTATCACCCTCTCTCACTTCTCTTGATCGCCCTCTCTTCTCTTGATGTGTCTGTGAGAGAGAGGGAGAGTGTGTTTGTGTGTGTGTGAGAGAGAGAGACGGGGTGTTTCTCAATCGCGAGTACGCTTGCTTGGTAGCACATGTCAGCCGAGCATCTTGCTTCAGAAGCGAGTCAAGAATACTTCCTGACATTCGGAAAACGAAGTGTGGAACACGCTAGCAAGTGTGCGTCATATGAGAGGCCCCGCCTTACATCTTCCGCCACAGATTTGGGGAAATTGGTCCGTGCGCAAAGCGTGTCAGAGAGAGAGAGAGAGAGAGAGAGAGAGAGAGAGAGAGAGAGAGAGAGAGAGAGAGAGAGAGAGAGAGAGAGAGAGAGAGAGAGAGAGAGAGAGAGAGAGAGAGAGAGAGAAACTGACAGTTGGAGTGATGACATCATCGTGTTCAAACACAGGTGTTGATAGTTGCGCTAACGAGCTATGTATAGATCAAAGGCTTCATTGTTTTGAATGAGAGATGAACCTCTTACATGTGAACGTTTTGTGGAAGAACGATAACAGATATCTGTGAAATTTCAAAACGTGAAGCATGTCAAGGAAGTTGAGTATCTGAAGTGTAATTTTTGTTTACTTTCGGGTTAATAATGTGGCTTTTTTGGCTGTTTAAGAAAGGTTTGCGGCTGCTGCTGTGAGGAAATATCTGCCTGAAATTACAATGGGCTTTAATGGAGACATGTTGAACGTTTTTGTCACTTCATGCCCTCAAGAGGCATTTTGTTTAATTATTTGTCATTTTTCAAGCTACGAGATGTTTTCCTACGTTTCTCATGAAAAATTATGTCTGAGGAGTGTAGGGTTTGGGAATTATGGCAGGTTTAAAACATTTTTTTTAGGAGAATTTCAAGCACTCTTCCACTCTGTTTTGAGATCAAAGCACTCTAGACTTAACGAGCTGCTCCATCCACACTAATGTTAAAATCTGAAGAAAGCCTCTTTACCAAGCTCCAAACTAAGTTAAATATCTCAAGAAGTGTAAAAGATATGAAGAATCTGAAAACAGCATTCGCACTAAATATGATTCTGCATCCTCAGGAATTCAACCCGAGACACATTATTTACTCTCCTAGGCTGCTTGTACAAATAGCTACGATACAAACATCATTTTTTATTCATCGGTTAGACTCATGCCACCTTGCATGCTGTCTATCTTCCTCATTTCTGTCATTTGTGAATCTGCTTTTGTTATTTCCTACTAGATTTGTTTACGCAGAAGGACATATGCGCTGGTTGGTGAACACAACGCGGAGCCACACAATTCATCACGCCCGGTCCCTGTCTCATTAGTGCCATGTGAATGTAAGATAGACTGCCACAGTGAAGGTCAACCAGGCATTACAAATCCAAGGGTTCTACAGGACTTGGCAGGAACGGGCCTCTATAACTAATTGATGGGTCATTGCTTCATCAGTCTTCTTCAATCTGTTTCCCAGTCAATCCAATCTTTGCGTCGTTCCAATCTCTACACTGTTGATGCTCAGATGAATGCACTTGATTGGGATTAATTACATATTCACTCATGCCTGTTTATTGTATTGAATGGTCCCCTCTGTGGCTTAAGCTCCACATGTAAAACTCACTGGATCAAATCTCAACAGTATGATAACTTTACCCAGTACCCATCGGTAGAAAACCATTAGGTCAGTAAAAATTACAAAAGGTCGTTTTGATATAGTGTTAGTTTAGTGGGAATGCTGTTAACAGCATTCCAACTATCTGTTCTTCGACACACAAAATTCTTTATTATTCCGCCTGTTATTTTGGCCCTCTTCTCCTCCCGCATTGAACATCGCAGAAACTCCGTTGTTGCAAAATGTTCAGCTCGGTCGGGAATCGATGGCTATTACTTTTATCATTCAGGACTTTCATAATTCCAGAGATACATCCCATAATTCATCACATTTTTAACATTTTAACTTTAACATTGCGCAGCTCGTTAAGGCAGAGTGCGTGATGTCAGAGTTAGAGTGGAGGACAGTTTGAAATTTGCCTTCATATCTTTTTTTTAAACTGCCATAATTCCCAAACCCTACATTCCTGAGACATAATTTTTCATGACAAACGTAGGAAAACATCTCGTAGCTTGAAAAATGACAAATAATTAAACAAAATGCCTCTTGAGGGCATGAAGTGACAAAAACGTTCAACATGTCTCCATTAAAGCCCATTGTAATTTCAGGCTGATATTTCCTCACAGCAGCAGCCGCACACCTTTAGTTAATCTGCCAAAAAGGCCACATTATTGACCCGAAAGTACACAAAAAGCACACTTCAGATCCTTGAGATGCTTCACGCTTTGAAATTGCACCGATATCTGTTACGGTTCTTCAACAAAACATTCACATGTAAGAGGTTTATCTCTCATAAAAGACGATGTCGCGTTACATTAACTCCTATGAAAATGTTCAATACACTTGCTGCATACACTTTTACCGTAGAATGAGCAAGCCCTCTGTCCACCAATAACTGTAAGAAGGATAAGATAGAGCCCAACTCACAAGATAGGGGCTCTATTCCCCGCTCCTCACACCATCGCTGGAATCCCAGCCACTTCGGCCTGTAACAGGCTGTGGTGGATTCTGCTCTAGCTGCCTGGATAGACTGAATAACGCTGTCAGACAATCCACCCTGCCTCAGCCTGTCCCTTTCAGGAGCCAAGCCTGACGAGGACGGCCCAGAGTGGGTAACGCCCCGATTGCACCTGCCTCTTGAGACATCGCCCCCCAGAACTGGTGAATTGCCCAGGGCTGGCCCACCTTCATCTGTGTCATCTCTGAGTACCACGGAGCCCCGACGCTAGGGCTGTGCGATTATGGCAAAAATCATAATCGCGATTATTTGGGTCAATAATTGATATCACGATTATTAAATACGATTATTCATTGACTTCCAAATCCATTTATTGAACAAATACAAATAATAATTTGAACAGTATCTTTTTAACTGTTAATTACCCTGAACGTATAATTCAACTGAAAAACCAATACAAAAATAAATGATTCATTTAAATAAATAATATCAAAATAATAAATACCAATAAACAAGATCAACAAATATTTTGGAGCGCACTTCCACAAGCTACTAAACATATATAAATATGATAAATACAAATAAATGAGACCAAAATTAATTAGATCAAATATGTTGCAGTGCACTGTCACAACCTAGCAAAGCAAAATAATTGTTTTTTTCGATTATGTTGTTTTCGTAATTGTGGCAGGCCAAAATCGTAATTGCGATTAAAATACGATTAATTGCACAGCCCTACCCGACGCGATCCGGTGCTACCAGAATGACTGCCAGACGTTCTCGCCTCCCTCTCCCCAGGAGAGGGAGAATAAGACGCAGCGGTGGAAAGGTGTATAGCAGCTTCCTTGGCCATGGCTCGTGTGCAAACGCGTCCACCCCTAAGGGCGGGTCGTCGCGCAGGGCCATGGAAAACCACAGGGCACAGTGGCTGTTGTGCCGGCTGGCAAACAGATCCACTTCCGCTCTCCCGAACTGGGCCCAGATCTGCTTCACCACCTCTGGGTGAAGCGTGCATTCGCCTGGCAGGGGCCCGCCCCTCGACATGAGGTTGGCCCCCCTGTTCTCCAGTCCCGGGATATGGAGGGCTTTCAGAGATAACACCACCTCTGATGCCCATAACCACAGCCTCTCCGCTGTGGCCAACAGAGCGGCGGAGCGGACTCCGCCCTGCCTGTTGATATAAGCCACTGTGGTGCTGTTGTCGCTCCTGACCAATACATGTCTCCCTTGAATTAGGGGCATGAAATGCTGGAGGACTAACACTACCGCCCGTAGCTCTAGGAGGTTGCTGTGTCGTGTTTCTGTTAGAGACCAGCGCCCACCTATAGCCCTCTTCAGGCAGGTCCCTCCCCATCCTGTTCTGGATGCGTCCGTGAACACTGATGTAGGAGGTTACCCGTCCCATTGGAGCCCCCCTCCGGAGGCGCCCGGGAGACCCCAGAACCGGAGGTTGCCCTCCACCCTCCCTATCTCTCACCAATTTCCAACTAAGGCTCCAGTGGGGCCTTTGTTCCCTGCGTGTGCCTCTCCCCCCCTGTTTCTTACTCTCTTACTTGCTACCCTTTTCCCTTAACCTATCCTAAGGGAGTGCTTGTTCTTCCTTCTGTCTGTCTGTGTCTGTGTATTCTCATGTTCCGATTAACCCAGCCAAATTTTTCTTTTTGTGTCTATATCTACGCCGGGATGCGGAGTCGAGGCTGATCCTCTTGCTGTGGTCCTGTGCCCTGGATCCTCTATCCTGAGTTCTGGATTAAGTCGTGGACTTCGGGTCATGGCTGGGCCTGTCTCTGCGGTCCTGCCTGGGTCTCGTCATGCTGCTTCCCTGATGGCTCCCACAGGATTGTTGTTGACATCTTCGTGGATTCATCTTCTTATATATATATATAGACACATGCATTTCCTAACATTCGGTCTATCTACCTACGCTGTAAAATGTATTATCTCTTCGATTTACACACGGCATCTATTGCACGTCTGTCCGTCCTGGGAGAGGGATCCCTCCTCTGTTGCTCTCCCAGAGGTTTCTCCCATTTTTCCCTCTGAAATGTGGGTTTTTCTCTGGACGTTTTTTCTTGTACGATGTGAGGGTCTAAGGACAGAGGGTGTTGTTTTTCTCATACTGATATTCTGATCAAACTGTGCTGTTGTATTTGCTGTAAAGTGTCTTTACTGTAGGGTATTTTTATTATATGTACAGCACTTTGGCTCGACCAAAAATCGTTTAAAAATGTTCTATATAAATAAAACTTGATTTGATTTGACTGTCGCCCCCTGTCGCAGCCTGTGAACCGCCCGGAGAAGGGACGCACTTCTGCTCTCTGACAGGGTGGCGCGTAACGCGCCTGCATCGAGCACCACTCCCAAATACAGCGCCTGTTGGTGAGGTATGGGGGTGCTCTTTTTCCAATTGATTGCAAAGCCTAACTTGATTAGGTGTGTGATCAATTGTGCTGTGCAAAGCATTGCCTGTTCCCTGGACCCGGCCATGACTATGAGGTCGTCTAGGTAAAAGAAAACTCTCATGCCGTGGGCGCGCAGCGGTTGAAGCGCAGTGGCCACACATTTGCTGAACGTGCGTGGGGATAGGGAGTAGCCGAACGGGAGTCTGTTGTACCAACCCAGTCTCACATCTAAACGTGTAATAACTACGTTGGTCCACAACTTGGGACGTAGTATTTCTACAAAAACGCCTCTGAAATTGCAGGATCCCTACATTTTGTTTCACCATTCATTGCCAATGGCTGGCGTCTATGTCACGTGATCTTCAACTTTCTCCCCGCAGAAAGAAAAAAAAATATGGCCAACCTTAATTTTATTCTCGTGGAAAATGCCTATTTTAAGGTTAGTTTGGCCATTAAAATGCGTTTTGATGTAATTTGATGCGAGAAATATGAGTTGTTATTTCAGATTATGTGTGCAGTGGATGTACATGGTCTTTAGTTTGCTAGTTATTACGAAGATTACTTCAGGACATTGTACACATTCAACGTTTTGATGGTTGCTAAGGTGGTTGCCATGGACGCTGCTATCGAGTGCTGTTACAACCCTGTCTCCTAAAAATTACGTTCCCACAGAACTACTGTAAACTGCATTCTCAATTACGTTTAGCTAGAAACGTATTTTCTCCCACGTTACGTTTGTTATAAACGTATCTCAAATACGTTTATTTTCTACATATCTTCTAGAAACATATTTTCTCCCACGTTACGTTTGTTATGAAAGTATCTTAAATACGTTTATTTTCTACATATCTTTGCCATTTATTGTCTTGCTTATAATAATGATAACAGTCATTTATAAATATCATTTTACAGCACACATTTGAAATCCAGAATCGGGCTCGATATATGGTTAAATTAAAATCAGTAGGCGAGGCTGTCATTTCGCCAGCTGTTACTCTCATGAGCGAGGCAGAAAATAATAGTTTTAACATGCCAAAAAGCTGCTGTGTCGTTTATTGCACCTCAAACATTAAAACAAATCCAGAGTTACGTGTTTCTGTACATCCTCTAAGAAGAAAGGACAGTAAATGAAGAGCTCTGTGGCTTCAGGCTTGATCGCCGTTCAAATGACAGCGTTGGTTTCCCCAAAAGTGGGCGGGGCTGTAAAGTGACGTAGATTTTACTCTCATCTATTATTCAAAACTATTCTATTTATTCTAACGTAAATTACATGCCAGTGTTTTATCTTTTTATTTAGCGATTTGTTTCTGTTGTTTAACTGGGAATGTTTTCACATTGAACCGGAAGTACGTCACTTCACTTTGTCTTCTTCGTCCCTTTTACGTTCCAGACAATGCATGGCTCAGCGTAACAGACTGAACAGCGACCCCAGGTGTGTCTACATTGGAATTACATCTTCATTACTGAAGGAAAAATACTTTGCCTAGTGTTTGTTAACTGGGTTTTTAATGCAGTTGGCTTTTCTTAATGGTTACAATATTGCTATGAGTTATATCTGAAGCAAATTATGTTTCTGAAGATGTGTAGTCAATTCCACGCTTCAATGTAGCATAAATGTGAACTCGCATTACAGGAACAATACCGGAAACAGACGTAGGAAAGATCCTCAGCTCGCTGATTGGATGTTTTAGCCGCAATGCACGTTGGGATATGGTGTTTATGCGATGTGAAATCCAAAAACATAAAAAAAAAAAAGCAATAATACTTTATTCCGAGTGTTCTTGGCATTGTAATACACGGTTCGGCTGCATTAAATATTGCACATCTGCCGTAGTTCTTTAGTTATAGAGCCCTGATGAGAAGACTTCTGGACAAACAGGAAGCACTGCCGCCGAAACTGAATACGTGACGTGGATCATAAATATATCAACAATTAAACAACATCTTACATTTCTTTTCACAAAATATGTCTCCTTGCAGTATCAATAGTAATTCGGCTGACTTTTATATTTGATCCAAGTGGTAGTTATTTTACACCATAACGGTGCACAGCTGATAGAAAAGGACTTGTAGTTTTTAAAGATATTACTGATTTTCTTTGAATATAAGAATGTAAATACTGAGTTGAGAGAATAGTCAGGGGATTTGGGTGATGGGAGACACATTTATGGAATCAGAATTTCAATAGCTTACCATTAAATGACGGATATACCTTTCTATCTGTGATGTTTTACAAATCAGATATTAATATGTAGAAGTAAAACATGAGAAATAGTATAGCAATATCCTGTAAAATTATGTAAAAATATGAATAAAACTACACATATTCAGATGTTATACATACATAACGGCCCGTCCACACAGCGGCTTTGGAAAAAGCTTGCCGGCGGGCGTGTCTGAAGCTCGACCAACAACCAATCACATGAATCTCCCGCCCCTGACACACAAGCAGCGGTTTGATTGGCTAGAGCTTGTACTGGCATATGATTTGATTGGCTGACGCTTCCACCGAAAGCTTCAGAAGCTTCAAAAGTTGAACATTGCTCAACTTTTGCAGCCTGAAACGCCAGGAAAGCTCCGCTCTGCTTCCCACAATGCAGTTCGGCGAAAAGTGACGTCACCCCATTCAAAGTGAATGGGCAGAAGCGTTAGAAGAAGCTTCCAACGCCGCTGTGTGGACGGGCCGTTAGTGTCCTACACTAATAATACAAAGTTATTATTAGTATGCTGTGTGTACCTTGTGTGCACCGCCTAGTGGTTAAAGCACGTTATTGAATTATTTTTGTTGAATAATGTTATTTGATGAAAAAAATATTAAGAGTACATAGGGGGAAAGTAGAAGGTCAGTGATAGAAATATAGAATATAAAAAATCAAGAAGATACTGTAAGTGATCTCTACAAAAGGCAAGGCAAGGCAAGGCAAGGCAAGGCAAGTTTATTTATATAGCACCTTTCAACACAAGGCAATTCAAAGTGCTTTACAAAAATGGAAGACATTTTAAAAATGGCATTTAAAATCAGTCATTAAAAAGAAAAGATAATAAAATAAACATTAAAAGAAAAAATACATGGATAAAAGTTAAAAGTTACAGTGCAGTTTAAGATATGAATAGTTCAATTAAAAACAGCGGCAAAAAGAAAAGTCTTCAGCCTGGATTTAAAAATAGTAAGAGTTGCAGCGGACCTGCAGGTTATATCTCTCACAGGCTCCGCCCTCTACTGGACTCTATGGGTACTACTCTCTATCATGCTGTGCGTGCTTTCACCTACTGAATTACGTAAACGTAGCCGGCCAATCGGGGCGAGCGTACCTGAATGCGCGCGCAGGCCCACAGTATATCAGGCGGCTACAGCCGCCGCCCCACTATCCTTTTTCTCTTCAGACGAGCTGACAACCGAAGAGTTAAATAAACGTACGAAGATTAGAAGAAACGAAAAATGGACTCACCATTACTGGAATCTCGGCCATGCCCCACCTGCCTTGGTTTGATCGCGGGCAGCGATCTCCACCACCTCTGTTAGAGTGTTTGGGGGACCAGGATATGGCCGAGGCGGTGCCATTCACGTTCGCCATTCCAGCGGGGCGAATGGCTCCGTTTGCCGTTGTCGGGCACTTCCGGGTTCGGTCCATGGAGGTCCACCACCTAGGTGATGACCATGGCGGCGGAGCGCAGCTGCTCCCAGCGGGCAGCAGGCTGGGCAGGGAGCTGAAAAGAGCTCTGCCACGCTACCGCGGGACAGGGCGACTGCAGATAAACACGGGTGTGTTGGGCATCTCGCTCATTGCTGGAGATGCCCCCACCTCGCCAGATCAGAGCGATGATTTGTAGCTTGATTGTGGCCGCCGCCGTTGTCTGCCGTGTGGTATCCCGGTGAGAGATCACGCCGCATGGCACTTTTCAAAAAGGACCGTGTTGATCTCCTGGGAGCCCCCATGTTTACGGAAGGGCTCTTTGGATCGGAAAGAACACTGTCCCACACTCCCCGCCCCCTCTGTAAACTCCAGTATAGGAGCCAGCAGGTGGGCGCGTGCACGTGAGTGGAATAAACCGTAGTGCTGTCAAAGCACTGTGCGGGTTCAAGAGAGTGATGTGTGTGTGAGAAATGCATTCAGTGAAAACGATTGCATTTATCCCAGAGTAAGAGTCATCTCTCTCCACACCTCCATTTTTCACCATAATGTCCGTTTCAAAGAGATGGCAGTTGACAGAGCCGCGGCCCCACGGGAGCTGCCGCGGTGCGTTCAAGAACCTCAGTAGAAAATCGGCCCCTTTTTCTGTGTCAGCCCCCATGTCAAAACTCCCTTTTATGGAAGGTTTGACAGCGGAGTAGGCCACCAGAGAATACTACAGCTTCTTAGCTGTGGCTCCAAAGTCGAAAAGAGGCCCTGTTGCAAGAAGTGTGTGTGAAAAATGCATTTAGTAAAAACGATTGCATTTATCCCAGAGTAAGAGTCATATCTCTCCACAATTCCACATTTTCCCATAATGTCTCGTTGAGATCGGCAAGGCCGCTTTCATACGATGTTAATTGGACACCCATTATGAGGCGCGGCCCCCGTGAGAGTGGCCGCGGTGCGTTCAGGGACCTTCGCAGAAGAACAGTGCGTTACGTAGTGTAACTCTAGTTCTAAAGTGATATGTGTGTGTAAAATGCATTCAGTAAAAACGATTGCATTTATCCCAGAGTAAGAGTCATCTCTCTCCACATTCCACATTTCCCCATAATGTCCGTTTCAAGGAGACGGCAGTATGACGACGCGCGGCCCCCCCCGTGAGAGTGGCCGCGGTGCGTTCAGGGACCTCCGCAGAAGAACAGTGGGTTACGTAGTGTAACTCTAGTTCTAGAGTGATATGTGTGTGTAAAATGCATTCGGTAAAAACGATTGCATTTATCCCAGAGTAAGAGTCATCTCTCTCCACATTCCACATTTCCCCATAATGTCCGTTTCAAGAGACGGCATTATGACGACGTGCGGCCCCCCCCCCGAGAGCGGGCCGCGGTGCGTTCATGGACAGAAGAAGCTCCGATTAATGCTTATTTCTCTCTAAGAGAAAACAGCGTTATGGTGGAGCGCGCGCTCTCACGGGAGCATGCCGTGGTGCGTTCAGGGACCTCAGTTAAAAATCGGCCGTTTTTTTCTCTGAGTGGAAACTACATTATAGAAAAACGGCCCTTTCTGTGTCAGCCCCCCATGGGTCAAACTTCCTTTTATGGAGGGTTTGACGGCGGAGTGGGCCACCAGGGAGTACCACAGCTTCATAGCTGCGGCGCCGCAGCTGATTGCACATCCCCTAACACAATGTTATGGGGAATGGAAAATCAGTGGTGTATTAACAGAGCGCATGGACAGGACACTGAGACTGGGTTATTCACTCCAGTTTTGCAGCATCCCTTCTCATTCAGAGGCAGGAGAGAGGCACATCTGTCATCCCAGGAGGAGGTTTCCTCTCAGCATGTGCACTCTCAAGTCAGAGAGAAGGGGCATTATTCCCTGTACTTCCTGGTTCCCAAGAAGACAGGAGAATTCAGGCCCATTCTGGATCTTCAATGCCTGAACCAGCACATTGCATGCAAGAAGTTCCATATGTTAACTATGAAACAGTTACTGAGACTGGTGCAGCCAGGCGATTGGTTCACAACCATCGACCTGAAGAACGCTTACCTTTCATGGCGAAATTGCTCCAAGAGCACAGAAAGTATTCGCGTTTTGCCTTCCAGGGGGTAGCCTACGAGTACAACAGACTGCCGTTCGGCTACTCCCTATCCCCACGCACGTTCAGCCACGACGCTGCAACCGCTACGGGACCATGGCATGAGGGACGACCTCATAGTTATGGCCAGGTCCAGGGAATGGGCAATACTGCACACAGCCCAATTGATCCTACACCTAACCAAGTTGGGTTGAAAAAGAAGTTGCGGTCAATTGGAAGAAGAGCTCCCCCATACCTCACCAGCAGGTAGAATATCTGGGGGTGATGCTCGATGCAGGCAGACTACGTGTCACCCTGACAGAAAGCAGACAGGCATCCCTGCTGAGCGGGCAGTCTGCAGGCTGCGTCAGGGGGCGACGGTGACAGCTTTGATCATCATGCAGACTTTGGGTCTCATGACGGCTGCTCACTCCGTAGTGCCACTCGGACTGCTGCATGCACGTCGCATGCAGATGTGGTTTACCGGCCTTCGTTTAGATCTTAAGACACAAACGACGTCTGGTGGCCATCCCCCCCCCTCAGTAGAGAGCAACCTCAGATTCTGGGGGTCCCCAGAGAATCTGCGGCGGGGAGCTCCACTGGGGCAGGTAACCTCCTATATCACAGTCTTCACAGACGCTTCAAAGAAAAAGAAAGTGACAGGATGGGGGGGGACGTGTCTATAAAGGGCTGTGGGTGGTTGCTGGCTTCTGGCGGCACAGCAACCTCCTGGAGCTGCAAGCAGTGATGTTGGTCCTACAGCACTGCAAACCCTTAATACAGGGCAAACAGGTGCTAGTAAGGAGCGACAACCGCACCACAGTGGCGTACATCAACAGGCAGGGCGGAGTCCGCTCAATAGCCTGGTTGACCGCAGCAGAGAACCTGTGGCTGTGGGTTTCACAGATTGTGTTGTCTCTAAGGGCTCTTCACATCCCGGGACGGGAGAACAGGGGGGCCGACCTCATGTCAAGAGGCGGACCCCTGCCAGACGAGTGGAGGCTTCACCCGGAGGTGGTGAAGCAGGTCTGGACTCAGTTCGGTAGAGCAGAGGTGGACCTGTTCGCCAATCGGCGCAACAGCCACTGTGCCCTGTGGTTCTCCCTGGCTCGGTGGGACAACCCGCCCTTGGGGGTCGACACGTTTGCACACGAGCCATGGCCAAGAAAGCTGCTTTACGCCTTTCCACCGCTGCACCTTATCCCCCCCCTCCTGGAGAGGGTGAGGCGGGAACAGCTGTCAATCATCCTGGTGGCCCCAGATCGCCGTGGTAACGCGGGGGTAACACAGATGATGGTGGGTCAGCCCTGGGCGATTCCTCAGGTCTGGGGAGCGCTGTCTCAGGAAGCAGGTGCAATAGGGGCGTTACCCACTCTGGGCCAACCTCTCCAGGCTTGGCTCCTGAGAGGGACAGGCTGAGACAGGTGGGGCTGTCTGATAACGTTATTCAGACTATCCAAGCAGCAAGAGCAGAATCCACCACAGCTTGTTACAGGCCAAAGTGGGCGGGATTCCGGCGATGGTGTGAAGGAAGGAGTCTAGAGCCTCTGTCGTGCACGCTGGGCTCTATTCTTACCTACTTACAGATACTGGTGGACAGGGGGCTGGCTCATTCCACAATTAAGGTGTATGCAGCAGCCATTTCGTCCTGCCATGAGGGATTTGGAGGCAGGTCAGCCTTCAGTCAGCCGCTTATGACGCGGTTTTTGCAGGGGGTCAGGAGGCAGCGCCCAGTAGTGCACGCCTCCGCCCCGCAGTGGGACCTGCCGTTGGTGCTCGAGGCTCTGGTCACAGAACCATTTGAGCCTCTGGAGCTCTCCTCCCTGAAAGCACTGTCATGGAAGACAGCATTGCTACTTGCCTTGACTTCGGCTAAAAAAGTGTCCGAGCTGACCGCTCTGTCGGTACACCCAAGTTGTCTTTTGATCCGGGGTGACCGTAGCGGGGCGACACTCAGGCCGAACCACTCCTTTACTCCTAAGAGTATCAGAAGTTCATTCAGTTAGGTGGCTTTAATCTTCCACCCCATATTGGGGCCAGGGAGGCTAAATTGCACCTCCTCTGCCCAGTGCGTGCGCTAGCATGCTATGTAGAGCACACGGCTGCCATTAGGCGCACTGAACAACTGTTTGTGTGCTTTGGGGATGGTGTGGCTGGAAAAGCCCTCTCAAAGAAGCGCCTAACAGGATGGCTAGGCAGGTGCATTACACATGCCTATGGACGGGCGGGGAGAGCCCTCCCCACTGGGGTCCGTGCACATTCTACACGGGCTGTGGCTGTGTCAACAGCCTTATTCAGCGGCGTGAGTGTAGAAGATATATGCACGGCGGCGTCTTGGTCTACGCCAGGCCCCTTCATAAAATGTTATCTCCTGGACATGTCTGGCTCCTTCTCGTCGTCGGTGCTTGCCGAGGCAACGCATGACTGGTGAGAGGGGGGTGGCTGTGGGTCAGCAGGTATCTGACCCCCCCCCCTGGACATGAAGCACTTGTGTTTTCCCATGCTCCTGAGGGACTCGGGAGACATGGTGTACAATCAGCCCCATACAGGGCTGGAGGACTCTCCCCGCCTGCCGGGCTGGGAGAGCCTTCCTCACTATTGTCCATGCCCACTCTACACGGAGCGTGTGTGAGTGTGGGGGATGTGGTGCACTTATGTTTTCCCATGCTCCTGAGGGACCTGGGGAACATGGTGCGCGGTAGGCTCCAGACGGAGTCTCCGCACAATTTTTTTCCATGCACACTCTACACGAGGTAAGCGTGTGTGAGTGTGCCTTATCCAAGTTGCGGCCCCGACTTCTCCACGGTTACAACCGGATGGGAGGAAGTGGGGATGCAGTGGATATTAGCCAAAAGCCAGTCAGGGACGGTGTGGTGGGTCGATGTTGTTGGACGACAGGGCGTTTATACATCGGGGCTCCGTAACGGGGGGTTACGTATTGTAACCCTAGTTATATAAACACAGGCGGAGCCCTCTACCTGGAGGCCCTGTCTTTCCTAGTCCGCTCGCTGAAGAGTGTATAGGATAGTGGGGCGGCGGCTGTAGCCGCCTGATATACTGTGGGCCTGCGCGCGCATTCAGGTAGGCTCGCCCCGATTGGCCGGCTACGTTTACGTAATTCAGTAGGTGAAAGCACGCACAGCATGATAGAGAGTAGTACCCATAGAGTCCAGTAGAGGGCTCCGCCTGTGTTTATATAACTAGGGTTACAATACGTAACCCCCCGTTTCTGGGAGTTTGTTCCAGATATTTGGAGCATAATAACTGAACGCTGCTTCTCCATGTTTAGTTCTGACTCTGGGGACAGAAAGCTGACCAGTCCCTGAAGACCTGAGAGTTCTGGATGGTTCATAATTTAGCAGTAGGTCAGACATGTATTTTGGGCCTAAACCATTCAAAGCTTTATAAACCAGCAACAATATTTTGAAATCTATTCTTTGACACACAGGAAGCCAGTGTAAGGACTTCAGAACAGGAGTGATGTGATCCACTTTCTTAGTGTTAGTGAGGACTCGAGCAGCGGCGTTCTGAATTAGCTGCAGCTTCCTAATAGATTTTTTAGTGAGGCCTGTAAAGACACCATTGCAGTAGTCGAGTCTACTGAAGATAAAAGCATGGACAAGTTTTTCCAAATCCTGCTGTGACATTAGTCCTTTAATCCTAGATATGTTCTTTAGGTGATAGTAGGCTGATTTAGTAACTGTTTTAATGTGACTGTTGAGTCCATGACTACACCTAGATTTCTGGCTTTATCTGTTGTTTTGAACATTGCAGACTGAAGCTCAGCGCTAACTTTTATACGTTCTGCCTTGGCTCCAAAAACCATTACCTCAGTTTTATCTTTGTTTAATTGGAGAAAGTTCTGACACATCCAGTCATTGATTTGTTCAATGCACTTACTCAGTGTTTGAATTGGAGCATAATCTCCTGGTGAAATTGTTACGTAAATTTGTGTGTCATCCGCATAGCTATGGTAACTTATATTGTTGTTTTTCATTATCTGAGCCAGTGGTAGCATGTAGATGTTAAAGATGTACAATAAAACAGTTTAGTGCCAGATGTACAAAGATATTAATATGAGGATGTGCAAAACAGACAAACTAATTAACCTTTATTAACACATTAACACTAGAACCGCCAATCGGGTCAATTTGACCCAGAGCTGTTTTTTATTGTGTGTAACTTTTTTTCAATAAAATATTAAAGTCTTCCAGTCCATGACTTTTCCTGAAAGTGTGTTATGTAGCACCCTATGTTGTTAAAAATTGTCAATATGAAGTCAGATTGAAGAAATCGCCCCAAAAATTGCCATTTATACCTATTTCCGCCCAGCGGGTCATATTGACCCCACCCCTTTTCATATAAACATGACGTGTTGCTATAGCAATGCCTTTTGTCTACTGCGGTTCCTTATAGATTGAGAGAGAGAGAGAGAGATAGATGGATAGATATATTGATAGATAGTTATAGATAGAGAGATAGAGACAGTCTGTAGTGAAGGAGTGCGCTCCCGCTCACGGGAGACTGCTCGCGCTGCGCTCCGCAGCAAACAGCTGTGGGGCGAGTTGAAAGTACGTTATGCTGGCCGCGGTGTCTAAATAATGCTTCCGGGCCAGCGGGCCATTTATAATGTCCACAGATTATATTGGTATACGTTTCATCCCTGTGCGATCAAAACTCTCTGTTCAATAAAAGAACATTTTACCTTGAAAATCAATGCATTCTAATAGCGGGTCAATTTGACCCAGGTGGCGGTTTTAGGTATAAAAAATCTCTGGCGGTTCTAGTGTTAAAGAATACTTTAGGTTAAGGTCTTCTTTTAAATAAGAAAAAAGCTTTGGGGGTTTCTACAGATAAATATTAAGCCTGACAAAGTACTTAACTCTAATATATTGCTTTCCTGCAATGTTAACTATGTTGAAGCACTTATTTTAACTGATATTATACACATTAATTATACTATGTATGTAGATAGTATAAGAAATGTGCAGAATTTGACAGTTTAATGGTGGAGGTACACACATATTGATAGATGTCTTGTAATGCACTGTTGAGGAACCTGTGACCCAAGTTTTTCATTCATTGCATAACTACGCCGTAGTTTTGTATATGATATGTCAATAAACCTTAGCAAATCTTGAAATCTTGAAAGGGATGTGCAAAATAGCCATTATATACAGTTTTTAATTAACTATTAGTAGAGAATAACGAGTAATGAATATACTTTATAGAGATCTGCAGATAAATGCAGGTCTCCCTTGAAAAAGAGATCTATGATCTCAATGGGACCATCTGGTTAAATAAAGGTTTGAAATGAAATGAAATGTTTAGTCTTCTCAAGCACCAACTATCAAATATCTCTCCTGATTGTTGGCACTTGACAATCACCTTACCCTGAATTTTACTCTGGTGTAACTAAAGTCTGCTTTAAGGGTTGTTTATATTTCACATCATTAATCAGAATCTGCAAAGTAACTAAAATAAATGTAGTGGAGTAAAAATACCAGGTTAACCTCTGAATTGTAGTGGAGTAGAATTACAAAGTAACAAAGAGCTGTCATGTGTGTATATATTACCCTGCGGTTTATCACTCTCATCTGCGCATGCCCACTAGCTACCTCCTTTACAGGAGCAATAACTGGGGTAGCGAGTGGGGAATATGTACAATCAACAATGTGTGTGAGTGCAGGATTGTGAAAACAAATGACACTCAGACTTGGATACAGATCAACCCTTTCTTTATTAGTATTTCTAATGACAGGGACCTGAGCATTGAATAGGGAGGAGGTGGGATTCACCCTAGCGTCCTGGGTGGAGAGACCCGTTGAGACGCTTCCTCCCGCCGCCAGTCAGCTGCGTGGTGGTGGAGCGCCCCACCCGGCGGTTCTCTGCTGCTGCTGAGTCTGCCGAGGTCGGGCAGCCCGACCGCGCGAGTGCCGGTACGCCGGTCCCGCGGGGTGGGCCGAAGAAATGGAGGGAGCTTCAGGTACGGGATTTACGTACCGGCGCCTCTCCCTCCGTCTCACCGTTGCGCTGCGCTCCCCCCTGCCGCCCGCGGAGGAGCGCGCTGCGATACCTGAGAAGAGGCTAGCGGTAGCATGCGGCTAAGCTGCAGCCTCTCCTCCTTGAAGTAAGAAGATATGATTCTACACTGTATTGAAGTAAACATATATTGTTTGAACGGGTTTTGATAATCACTTAGAAAAAGAATGTTATTCTCACTTTTAAATTCACTGACTTAGAGATTCTGTGTTTCACACACCAACATTGATCCTTATCATCCCTAAAAGCCAGATGCGGTCATTAAGTCGTTAAAGACACATCATTAAATAGGTGAGGAAGAGTTTAAATGTCGGAAGGAGGGAAGGTTAGGTGAAAATATCCCCTGGGAAAGGAATGTAGAGTAAGATAAGGTAAAGATAAACATTGACTTTTGACCTAGTGTGGTTTGGGGTCTCACTCTGTTCGAAACTCTGATTGACCTCGGCCAGAAGCGAATCCAGCCAATCAGGACACTTGGAGGAGGTGGTCAGTTTAAACAGCTCCTCCCCAGGGGTTCTCTAATTCGCTTGGGAGAAAAGTGGGAAGGAAGAATCGACAAATCTCCGCCCCAAAGACAGATAGAAATACTGACGTTTGTGTGTGTAAAATTGTTTTTGGGTTTGGTGAGTGGTTTGATCCCAATATCTGTATCCGTTTCGCATCACAGACCTGAAGTCCAATTTCTTTTTGGTTTGATGAGTTGGTTTGATCCCGACACATTTATCCGCTTCGCATCACAGACCTAAAATCCCGGAGTACTCGAGTACTCTGTATAACTTGTATATGTGTTTGGTTTCCTACTAGAAGTAAACTCAGATAATTTGTTATAACTTTGATTCCGGTGTTTTCAATTCCTTTCTTAATTTAATAGAGATCCAGCCTCATCCAACGAACGGCGCGTAGCAGAGGTATTCTACCCCAACATCCTCCAGACGGCTAAAACACTGGGTAACCGAGGCTATTGACCCAAAGAGCCCTTCCGTGGAAACGGGGGCTCCAAGGAGATCCACTCAGTCTTTCCTTGGCAGCGCGGTGAGTCCCAGCCACACATGACGTGACGCCACTGTGGCTAAGGACATCACCCGCACGGCTGCGGTGGCCACTCCATGGATCAGATTGTTCATCTGACCGATGCAGCGGTCCGGATAATCACTCCCGTCCTGAGACGGGAGAGCGGGGGCGTCTGCCTGAGGAGTAATCAGGGAGACGCCCAACATACCTAGATTATTGGCCGCAGCCGCCATCTGTGCACCGAGCCTGAACATTTTGTCTAAATATTCCAGGGCTTCTCGGTCCCGTGGCAGCGGGGGCAGAGGTTTCTTCCCCTCCGCTCAACCAGCTGACCGCGGCAACAGATGGGCCGCCAGGCTCTCATCGAGGGGGGGTACGCCAGGACACACCGTGTCTGATCGGCCCTGCACCCTGATAATGCCCGACATGGATGCTATGGAGGCCTTCGCTTTCAATGGACGCCGCCATGTCGCCTCCACACACTGCCAGATGTCTGGCAACGGGGGCGAGACGAAGACCGGCTGCGCTGGAAGCACCGGGCCGTAAAACCCCTGTCTGAGGCGGCTTATGGGCCTCGGTGGCAGCGGTGGGGGGAGCGGTAGACCTACACGCTCCGCTGCCTGGGTCATCACCGCTGGGAAGTCCAGTCGCGCAGACGTAAGTGCTGGGCCCTCCTGACCATCGGAACCGGGGGTGTCGGACAAGGAGATGTCGTCATCTTCCCCCTCCGCGAAGTCGACCACGCGGTCCCTCGGCAGAGCAAACTCAAATGGCACGTCCTGCAGATCGTCCATTTCCACCACCTCGAGGTCCGGATCATCTTTCTCCACGTGCAACCGCGCCGAGCTTCCCTCTCCCTTCTCTCCAGAAGTGCTCCACACGGTGCTGGCGGCTCAGTATCGGGATCGAACGACAGGCAACGCAGGAAGGTGTCTGGCCCGTTCCCTGCTCAGCGTGGTCCGACCCCAGGCACTGGAAACATTGGCGGTGCGGATCTTTCTTCTTTCGCTTTCCTTTCTCTTTCTACAATGTCTCAGACTCAGTGCTAGAATATTTCACCTCCGCTCGCTGAAGAGTAAACAGGGTGCTGGAAATCCTTGAAAATGCTTGAAATTGTACGAGGTGTTTTCAAGGTTTGAAAAGTGCTTGAATTTTGGGAATGGTGCTTGAATTTGGGATAAAGTGCTTGAAATTGTAAATGCTTTACTTCGCTTTTTAGATTAAAAGAAAATAAAGAAGTCGGAGCGCGCTTAATTGCTTCGCTTTTACATAAAACAGCTCCGCTCCGGCCTTCCCGCGCTATGCGCGTGACCGGCAAGTGTTTTTGTTACGTGTGACCTGGGCATTCTGATGAGAGTGATAGATGACAGTATGCCAGGAGGTTGCCGTTTCAATGAGCGTTGGCTCGCAGAAGACAAATACAAGCCATGGCTAAGACGAGGGTCAAGCGAAGCCCAAGAGTAGCCTCCTGCAAAGTGTGCAACAATAACGATGCGAGAGTCTGCGCTGACGCCACACACCACACGAAAGGTACGCCAGAGTAGAGCATTTTAGATTAGGCTATCGTTGCATGTAAAATACATGACACTTTTCTCTGTGCTCGCCAAAATGGCTTCACTAGTCTGGCAGTATTTTAAAGCTCCCATGTCATGCTTTTCCGGTTATTACCCGTCCCCTTGTGTGTTATGAAGGTTTTTATGCATGTAAACGGTGTGCAGAGTCAAAACCCTCAAAGTACACCCTGTAGCGAGTAAAACTCTAACACAGAAAATACCTCCCCAAAACGCCTCGTTGGAGATACGTCACCGCCCATTTGATTCTTCCGGGTACCGCATGATGTCATGCGGTACCCGGAACGAAATGGACCAATCCCGAAGAGCTATGGCCACACCAGCAGCGGCGTGTTCCTCCTCCAGAGGTTCGAAGAACCGGCATTTCACAGACGAAAGCTTCCAAAACATTGCCCAGTTTGAGGCCGGATATGCACAGCTTGTTTGGACTGTTTGGAGCAGGGGAAGATCTGGGTATACAACCTGTAAGTTTGCATTGTTATTTGTGTATTTATCAAACAAGACTGTTTAAATGTGTAAACTGTGTTGGACTGCTAAGCCATTGACACAGTGCTAACTAAGTTGCTAGAGTTTCCATATATCAACTCTAATATCAGCAGATGGCCTTGCATACATGTATCTCATAGCAGGAGAATGTCTGCATTCACACACAAAATACCTATTGACAGTATACTGCGGGTGATTTGCCGGTCAGTCGCGAAACGTAATTACATTATAGCTGGCGTAGCGATCTAACACACGGAGCTAGAGCTAGTTTCGGTCAGAAAAACATTTTTGTGATGCTACGTTGCTAGCGTTTAAATATATCAACTACAATGTCAGCAGATGGCCTTACATGTTTGTCATGGCAGGAGAATGTCTGCAGTCACACACACGGAATACTCATACAGTATACTGTACTGTGATTTACCGTACATTGTGACCGTACATATACTGCATGTAGCTAACGAGGCTAGCTGTATGCTAGCGCAAAACAATGTATTCATGCAAGTTACATTGTATGGTAGCAGAATACCCGTATACGATTGCAATTATAAACACGTTATTGCTAGCCTAATATGAACCACTAGCTTTTGTTCATAGTAGTTTTATTACACTGCATTATAGTTGCCTTTCCTCCAAGCTAACGTTCATATCGTGTTAGCTACCAAGGTAAACAAAGCTAGGTTAGCATATTAGCAGGCAAGCTGTTCATTACACAACTACTACTAACTAATCTAAAACAACTAAGTTTCTCTAATATTTTGTGATTTGCATTTGATTTCGTCCAGCCAGATCCTGGCGGACAATCCATGACGGGGAAGGGATTCTACTACTACTGAGGGTGCTAAAAGGCACCGCACCGACTGTGCGCAGGCAAGATGCGAGGAGGAGGAATGAATGATATACCGTGTGTATATATGTATATTTATGTTCATTTTGTACATTTCTAAAAATAAAGTTTAATGGAAATACTTAGTAGGCCTATCCTTTCTTCCCTGAATTCATATATAGCAAACCATGATTTGATTTCTCATCAAACAGTAGTAGTTTATAACGGGTAAAAATAACTTACTCTTTGTTATGAGAGTAGCTCGTAGGCCACAAAGACAAGGAGACATACACGAGTTTACAAAACCACGGCACATTTATTGTGGTAAATGCAAAGATAGGTGGTTGAGAGGATCGCAGAGTTAGTCTTCCTGCAGCCGCTTTGGAGAGAGACTGTGTCCGGAGGTGTCCGTGATCGCGCTGATTACCCTCTTCAGCTCCACCCCATCGTAAGACAAAGGCCCTGGGGCCGTCACACTCTTCTATAACAACAGTTAAAAATATATATGTATATAAAATATACCGCTGTACCGACGCCATGATAAGACTGATGTTACGCTGAGAGCAGCCGGGAAAAGCACTGACATGGGCGCAGCCTCTCTGGTGGTTGACTAATCAGAACGAGTGGCCGAGCTGACCAATCGGAGCACACTAGGCTCACAGGGAGGGGGGGGCAAGAGCTCCAACGAGTCGTTTAGTGGAGAAAGTGAATACTGCTGAATACACATGCTTGACAGAGATGCTGTATGCGAAACCAATGTGAGTTTGGAAAATTGCACAGTATAAATCTATTTTAGTATACCTCAACAATGTAATTATGATCAGTGGAAATGGCCATGACATGGGCCCTTTAAGTGTCCGAAAATGACAATAAAATAGCGGTATGCAACGTGTGTGTGAAGCAGAAATCCTGCAGCTCCACCCGCTGTGACGGACCGGTGAGCGGAGCAGAACACACATTAAGAGTTAGACCTAACACACTTAGCTATTTTATCTACCTCTGGAACAAGCTAAACTAGTTATAAATATATTTATTCTTCACTGTCGGGTCGCTCATTACTGGATCAGTGAGCTGCAGGAGATACTGACGGGCTGTCAGGAGAGAGAGAGAGGGGGAGAGAGGAAAAGAGAGCGGTATCGGCCGATACTGATTCCGGCGATCGGCCCCAAAATTGGCGATCGGAGCATCCCTAATAATTGTATATGATATGTTTTATAATGATTGATCATGAAAGTGTTATCAAAGCTGGTAAAGTTGCAGCTAGTTTGAATGACTTTGTATACTACAGAGTAGCTTGTGAATTTACTCCAGGTGGAACTAAAGTCTGATTTAACACTTGATTATATTTCACATCATTCATCCACATCTGTAAAGTAACTAAAGGTATTAAATACATGTAGTGGAGTCAAAGTACATCATTTACCTCTGACTTGTGTTTACTGCCAACCTAAAAGTACCTCAAAAATAGTAATCAATAATATATTGAAAAGTTATTTGGCTGATTGTTTTATATTGGCTCAGCCAGGTTATATGGGATGCCCAGTCTACGTACAGATGGGTCACTCATTTTGAAATATTAAACTTAGTTTTCTTTTCTAACATTTTTAATTTTTCATCCTCATGTAGAATGCTATTATGAAACACACATTTGGTTGTTTATAGCATAAAGAACATCTGATTTAATGTGAGGTAGGGAAATAATCATTTGAGTATAAGTATGTGTATATAAATATGTAATTTACAACAGCTGTAAGATGCTTGAAAAGCTTGAAAATGCACCTTGAAAATGCTTGAAAAGTGCTTGAATTTGACGTTGGAAAAGGTGTAAGAACCCTGAGTAAAGGATAATGGTCAGGAGGCGGGGCCGCCTTTTATACGGAAGTGAGATGTGCACGCATTCAGGTAGGCCCGTCCCGGGGCCGGCAACGTCTATAGAAATCTCAGTAGGTGAATGCTTGCATGATAAGGTAGTACCCATAGTGTCCAGTAGAGGGCGGAGCCTGTGAGTGATATAACCCTCAAAGTACACCCTGTAGGGAGTAAAACTCTAACACAGAAAAGACCTCCCCAAAACGCCTCGTTGGAGATTTCATGTTTTCTTCCTGGGCATCGTGACGTAGGGATACCCAGTAGCCACGCCCAGAGCTATAGCCGCACCCTCTGCCAGCCGAACATATATACTGTTGGAAGCTCAGGTTCAGTTCAAAACTGTATCCAGTCATGCCAACGAGGGTCTGTTTCCTGTCTTGTGAGGGGAAATCTTCAATGTATGCCTAACCGAGGGGAGAACCACGACGAAGTCAGTGGTTGACATTTCTTGTTAACACTGTTCCTTCAGATGTTCGAGCCGGTATTGTACTGTGTGCACGGCATTTCACGGACCAAAGCTTCGCAAACATTGTAGCGATTCATGCCGGATATGCACAGCGTAGGGCACTGAAGGACGATGCTGTTCCTACTTTGTTTGGCCCAGCGGGAGATTCGGGTACACAACCTGTAAGTATCCATTGTTGTTTGTGTATTTATGATGTTTAAAACAAACAAGGTATCTACCACGACTGTTGGGTAAACGTTTTTCGGGCTGCTAAGCCATTGACACAGTGCTAACTGGGCTAACTAAGTTGCTAGCGTTTCCATATATCAACTCCAATGTCAGCAGATGGCCTTACATGTATCTCATAGATGGAGAATGTCTGCATTCACATACGAAATACTCATAGACAGTATACTCCGGGTGATTTACCGTATGGTCAGTACATTATAGTTGGCGTTCCTAGCGTGTATGCTACCGAGCTAAACAAGAAGGCTACCAAGAGCTAGACATCCTAGGGAAAACATTGTTTTTATGCCAGCTACAATGAATGACCGAACGTAGCAGACTACCCGTATAAGATTGCAATTGTAAACATGTAGCCTAGACTAGCTGTTGTTCATAGTAGGTTGGCATATTACACTGAACAACTAGCAAACGTAGGTTAGCATATTAATCTAGCTGGCAAGCTAAAATAACTAAGTTTCTCTAATATTTTGTGATTTGCATTTGATTTCGTCCAGCCAGATCAGGAAACTCCTGGCATATCCGGCGGACAACACATGACGGGATGACCACTCTGATGCCTCGTCCTAAAAAGCCCCAGCACCAGCTTACAAAGCTGCGATAGGCAAGATGCCGAAAACGCCTATAAGGGGAGGAATGGATGATATACAGTGTATATATGTATATTTACACATGTTCATTTTGTACATTTCTAAAAATAAAGTTTGATGGAAATACTTAGTAGCCTTTCTTCCCTGAATTATTTGCTCCTATAACATATCATTCATATATAGCAAACCATGATTTGATTTTTCAACAAACACAGTAGTAGTTTATTACAGGTAAAAATAACTTACTCTTCTTCCGTTCTACGCCTCAAAGGTCTATAATCAAATCTGTACATGTTATGGAGGTTCTGCAGGGTGTGGGGTATGTATGGTGTATATCTTGGCATATAATGTTGTGTGCTACTGTTGGTATTTTCATAATGTTGTAACTGTCAGCTCGGCTACCTTTCTAATTTCTTTGCAACAGACGTTTTCCACTTCGGTAGGCATCATGGCGCAGGAGCTCCAACAAGCCGTTTAGGACAGAGAGCGAATACACATACTATACAGAGATGCTGTATGAGAAACCAATGTGAGTTTGGAAAATTGCACAGTATAAATCTATTTTAGTCAACAATGGAATTATGATCAGTAGAAATGGCCATGACATGGGACCTTTAACATTTGATGCATGCTTAATTAATATTGAGCTATTTTCCACTCTTTGCTTTTACTGTCACAATGTGAATTTCTCCTTTGTGGGACAAATAAAGGTATTCTAATTCTGATAATTACCTCCACCAATGAGGTTTGTTTTTCGGCTCAAGTAAATTCAGATTGAACATAGTAAAAAAATGTAAATTATAGTTTCCGTCCAAAAAAAACCATTACTTATAGTGAAAACCACCCTTGAATGATGGGATAGTAGACAAAAAGCTTTAGGAATCCAAACTATAACATATAATAAGTACCCTGTATCAAGATTGATGCAAAACAAGTGACATTTGACCTTTTTAGAGAGGTTTAGAAAAAAACAACAACTCTGGGGTCATTTGGGTGTATTTGCCATATATCTGGCACCCATCGGTCGATTTTGGTGATTGACAACTCTTTTTAACCGTTGGAGCCAATAGAATCGAGGGGAAGTTCCTAAATCCATCCAAACATTACCATTGGTGAATGAGAGTTATGCGCAGCCAGCATGCCCAAAACCGGAAGCTGGGTTACAGCTCTCATACACTCTATATGAAAACTATTCTTATTGACATAAATGTTATGATGGATTATCAGTAATCATTTCAAAGTGACACAAAAACATTGGATTAACCTTCAGCAGCGTTTATATGCGTTTTAATGCCCTTGAGCACAACTTTTGATCAGAAAACAGCAAAGGTAAGACGTATTTGCCGTTTCGGTCCCGTAAAGTGAAGTTGTGTGTTGTCTTATGTTGCATTCGGTGCCCTGAGTTTCGGTCGCACAGTGATGATACTTATACCATTGGAATCTGTGGAATCTCAGCTTTCATATGATATCTAGTTTGTGCAGATTTTATGAAGTATAAAAGATTGCTACCATGTGCTAAGTGCGTTAGCACCCTTTCGCTTAGTGCTAATTCAGACGCTCGGCGTTAGAGTTGTGTTTTGTTTAGGTAAAAATTGTTCATATCGTCAGGTAGCTGAGTTTCTTCCCGTCAAGTGGGTATGACACATTAATAGGTTGTTAAATGTTAAGAAGCCCTGAGACACAGGTTCGTGAATATTGTTGTTTTTAGCCCGCGGGGGCTCCGGGCTTAACAGGTTAAGGTAACTGTTAAGCCCTGAGCCTGTTTTTCAGCTTTCAGGCTCGAAAATGCCACTTACACAACAAAGACTATATCTTCACTTCTAAAAGGGGGAAATTAATAATCTTTTTTCTCAAAGCAAGGTTACATCTGTGAGTTGGATGAAGTAGTGTCAGAAATCAATATAGATGTTTTTATTTTAAAATAAATTCATATGGAACATAGTAAAAACATGTAAATTCTATCTCCGCCTAAAAAAAAAACCATTACAGATAGTGAAAACCACCCTTGGATGATGGGTTAGTAGACTAAAAGCTTTAGGAATCCAAAGTCTTCTGGGTGTGTGGCTTTGTCCTGCTGGGGTCACTCGTCATCTTGTGCAGCTCCTTGTGGAGAATGAAGCTGTTCACCACTGCAATGTCCACAAAATGGTAAAAAAAAGTCTTGTACCATTTCATAGTTTTGTGGAGAACGCTGTAGTACCCGATCAAAGCGTCAGACACATCCACGCCGCCCATGCTTCTGTTGTAGTCCAACACAGCGTCAGGAACGGGAACAGTCTTAGTCTGCCACACACCAGCCTGTTTCACTTTCCGCTGGACCGTCTGACCGCTGAAGGCCTCGTGCACTGTGGAGCACATGGTCACTTCACGGCTGTCCATCCACTTTATGAATAGGAGTTTGCCTTCCCTTATCCACCGCAGTTCTCCCCTTTCAGCCTTCTTTGGTAGGCCATTCAACTCCGTCTGTGGGAAACCAACTCGATTTTTTCGAATGGTCCCACAACAGCCAATGTTTCTTTTGGCCAAATCCCCAAAGAGGGCAGGGCTAGTGTAGAAATTGTCCACAAAGAGTGTGTAGCCCGCACCGAGCAGAGGGAGGGGCAGGAGGTCGGTCACGGAGGTGTAGCTGAGTCCCTGGCCTGAGAAGAACGTACTCTTCCCTGTGTACACATTGAAGTTCCATGTGTATGCCGTGGAGGAATCCGCCAGCACAAACAGTTTGTATCCCCACTTAGTTGGTTTATCCTTCATGTACTGCTTCATGCTGATGCGGGCCTTTGAGGCGACCATCCTCTCATCTATTGAAATGTTTTGATGGGGCTGGAAATGTGCTTTGCAGGCAGTAACGATGTCCGTGTACAGGGGCTTTATTTTGAAAAGTCTGTCGTACTCAGCGGTGTTCCTTTTGCGAACGTTTTCCTCGTCTTCTTCAGGGTTGCTCAGGTGCAGTGACCACATGATGGCTCCGAAGCGGTCCCGGGACATCGAATCACCTGGGAATTTGAAGTTATATGGCCATTTCTTCCTCCAGTAGTCCGATCGGTTGGGAACGGTGACGAGGCCTGAGAAAATTATAATGGACAGGAAAACATAGAAATCCCTCACAGTCAGCATTTTCCAAACATGCTTCTTTCCAGCCTGCAGTCTTTTCAGGGTGTTGGCGTTCGTGTTGGAAATGATTGTATGAACCACTGAAGCGCTAAAAAAAAGTCTGAAAATGGAGAGGGGAGACCATGCTACAGTGGGGTCGAGCGCTGGGCCTGGGACCCTGGCTGGTGTGAAATTCAGTGGCTCTGGTGTTTGGTCATTCTCCTCTCTGTTGTGCCACCCGAGTTCTTCTTCTGTCATTCTGGAAGAGGAAGAACCTCGGCCACGCTTCCTGCGTTTTACACATTTATCTGATGCTTTTCCTTTTCCTGGCTGAGGAGCGGGAGCCCCACCTCGGCCACGCTTCCTTTGGTTTACAGATGCATCTGACGCTGCAGAAAGCTGGTAGAAACCAGACGATGGTAGCTTTGGAAGTGAGGGCTTTTTGGATGCAGGCTGAGTGGCCAATACTGGTGCAGATCTCTTTCTGGAGGAATGTGATGGTGAGGCAGGTGTGGCAGGTGTGGGCTGGGTGAAAGTAGGCAGTGGTGAAGCCATTTCATCCTCATCTCCATCACTATGAAAAGAAATGTGGAAAAACAAAGAGATTAGATTAATTCCTGTAATTCCTGTTTCCTTGGCAGTAAACATGCCATTTTGAATGTGTGAATGCAATACATCTAGTGACTATAGAGCCATTTCATCCTCATCACTTTGAAAAGAAATGTGGAAAAACCAAGAGATTAGATTAATTCCTGTAATTCCTGTTTCCTTGGCAGTAAACATGCCATTTTGAATGTGTGAAGGCAACACATCTAGTGACTATAGAGCCATTTCATTCTCATCTACATCACTTTGAAAAGAAATGTGGAAAAACCAAGAGATTAGATTAATTCCTGTAATTCCTGTAATTCCTTGGCAGTAAACATGCCAACCCTGTCTCCTAAAAATGATGTTCCCACAGAACTAAACTCCAACTAAATACGTTTATTTTCTACATATTTTTGCCATTTATTGTCTTGCTTATAATAATGATAATAGTCATTTATAAACACCATTTTAGAGCACACATTTGAAATCGACGATCGATATATGGTTAAATTAAAATCAGTAGGCGAGGCTGTAATTTCGCCAGCTGTTACTCTCATGAGCAAGGCAGAAAATAATAGTTTTATTATAGCGCTGTATTATTATTTATTAACTATATGAATAATCGTACACCAAATAACTAAGTAATAGATAAAAACAGAGAGATTACATACCTTTCCCGTGGTGGAATTTCATCATCAGAGTCACAACGCTCCGGGTTCCGTTCTGGCTGCAAGAGGTCCTCGTCGTCTGACTCAGAATCAACAGGTAACATGTCTGCATCGCTGTCAGCATTAGTCACCATTTCCATTGCCTGTAAAGTCGTAAGCATCTCTTTCCTGCAAGCCATTATTACAAGTATAGAGCAAGTATAGCAAAAGTCCTAAACGCCAATCTTGTAGTCTGCTCCGTTATCTGCTGTCCGCTCTGTGCGCTCTGGGTGCTGCTGCAATTCCTCTTCTTTACGTAGTAAACACTGCGTAGAGTCTGCTGCGTAATGTGTGTGCCGCTGGGATTCACAATTTATACTTTACGCAGGACCATATCTATGGAACCCATTGGTCGATTTGAGTGATTTACACCTTTTTCTTAACCATTAGATCCAATAGAATCCGATGGGCAGTTCCAAAATCTACGTAAACATTACCATTGCGGAGGTAATAGAGAAACAAAGGAAGCACATCTGAAAGTACAAGCCTTGACTGCAAAACTTTATACCCAGTTTATTGCCATAAATATGATGATGTATTATCAGTAAAAAATTCTACGTGACACAGACACATTGGATTAACCTTGAGCGGCGTTTTTATTCCGTTGAACACAACTTTTGATCACAAATCAAAAAAGGTAAGATGTAATTATTGTAATATTTTTGAAACCGGATGTTGTTTACTTTCTCTTTTCTGGCTGAAAGCTCCGCAAATTCGGGGTCGTACAGTGATGACACTACATGTATGGAATATGTGGAGTCTCAGCTTTAATCGGATATCTTGTTTGTGCAGTTACGATAAGTAATAAGGGCATTTTGAGAGTGAGTGCTGTGCAAAACTCCGTTAGCATTAGTTAGCATTTTTTCGCAAAATGCTAATTCTAAGGCTTGGTATTACTGTTGTGTTTCTTTTAGCTAAAAATGGTTCATATCTTCAGTTAGCTGAGATTATTATTATTATGAGAGTGCTACACATTAATAGTTTCATAAATTTAAGAAGCCCTGAGACATTATCTAAAAAAAAAAAAGTGGGAGGGGTCCAATGGGGGGATCGCCGGGCTTAAGAGGTTAAGGAATAGTGATACGAGAATTCATTGAGGACTTAGGAAAACTAACTTTGGTGCTTTGAGAACCCGACTCCAGTAACACTATCAGGCATATTTATGACGCGCCAGCGGATGTTATTGATGTGCGTCTGCTGTGGGGAAGATACCGTTTTCTGTACATAGGACTATTCTTCATTACCAAGGCCGTAGTTGATATAAAAGTAAAGTGAAACTTATTGTTGTCACTGTAACGGAGATGATCTTTGGGGCCATAGATCTCGGCCTCCGTTACGGATTATATGGCGTCCTTGTTGGCGAAGTGAAGTGTATTGATTTGTTCCGCCCTGGAACGTTGCACAGGAAGCGTGTGGTTGTATGTAATTTGTGCATCTGTTTGGGTCCTTCTCAGGTCGACTATTTTCATTTCCTCGGTCCTCGGTATCACCGGAAGTTGATTTGTCTGCGCCATCTTGAGTAGCGTCCCATGGCTCTTATTTCTGCCGGAGGACCGAGGAGCGAGGAGCGATAATGGAGGAGCGATAACCGAGGAACCACCAGACCATCCTCCGGTGAAATCCTCAGATACTCTCCCCGCCCCCTTTCTGTGTATCGCTCACTGATTGGACGATGCAGCGCATGCACTGATCTGATGCTTCTTGACATGAGAGCAGTTTCCCAGCGGAGTGAAGAAAACACATGAAACTCACTCCTCAGTTTATACTGTGTTTTGTTTCAATGAATGCATCATTCAGTTACAAATATGTGATATATCTGAACAAAAAAGTGGTCAAAAATTATTTTATTCAACATTTTCATGATCGCTTTTTCGTTTTACATTTTCATTTATTGTCATTTCCATTCAGTCAGTCATTAAGTGCTATTTAACATGTTAATTTGCTACATATCCACACAAACAAAGTGTGCAATCCAATGATTAATGAATGTTAATCTTACTGGGTTTTGATAGATAACATATCTCTTTTTCTTCTCTGAATTATTTTATTTCTATTGTGCACTCTAATCAATATTAATCCAACTATTGTTCGTTTATACATTTTAAGAATGACGTTTATCTTTTTTGAGAATGAGTTCTTATTTTATTTAATGTATTTGGGTCTACAACAGATGATACAAATGTTTGTGTCAGTAATCAAATCAAATCAAATCAAATCAGGTTTTATTTATATAGCACATTTAAAAGCGATTTTTGGTCGAGCCAAAGTGCTGTACATGTCATAAAAACACATTACTACAATCACAATAAACGACAATAAATTACAACAGATATATCTTAAAAACAAAATAAAAATAAAACACACGGAAAAGTCAGGAGTCGTGCTCCGCTCTAACTAGAAAGCCAGAGAGAAGAAGTGTGTTTTTAGTTTAGATTTAAAAAAACCCTAGGGTCTGGGCCGACCTCACATGGAGGGGCAGAGTGTTCCAGAGCCTAGGGCCAGCTGCTGCGAAGGCTCGGTGCCCTCGGGTTTTTAGCCTGGTCTTGGGCACTACCAGCAGCAGCTGGTCAGCAGACCTTAAAGCTCTGGCTGGGGTGTAGCGCTGGAGGAGTTCAGCTATATAGGCCGGAGCCAGCCCATTTAGTGCTTTAAAAACAAATAAAAGGATTTTAAAATCAATTCTGAACCGGTTGGAAGCCAGTGTAGTGAGGCCAGAATAGGGGTGATGTGGTCACGCTTTTTGTGGCCAGTCAGCAAACGTGCAGCAGCGTTTTGGACTAGCTGTAGGCGTTTAATTGAGGCCTGGTCCATACCCACATACAGAGCGTTACAATAGTCCAGTCTCGAGGTAACAAAGGCGTTAATAACCCTTTCTAAGTCATTAAAAGATAAATACGACTTGGTTTTGGCCAATAGTCTTATTTTAAAAAAGCAGGATTTTACTACGGTGCTGACCTGCTTGTCGAATTTAAAAGTGCTAGTGAAGGTCACTCCAAGGTTCATGACCGAGGGGAGGATGTTTTTTTTGATAGAGCCCAGAATATCAACCGGAGAGGCTGGAGGTTGCGGTCCAAAAAAGATGACCTCAGTCTTGCTCTCGTTGAGGTTGAGAAAGTTTTTGCTCAGCCAGGATTTTATCTCTGCTAAGCAGTCCATCAACTGCTGTAGTGAGTGTTTGACATTTGCTTTGAGAGGCAGATAGATCTGTACATCGTCGGCGTAGCAGTGGAAGGGAATGTTATGTTTTGTGAGAATTGAACCTAGGGGCAGGATGTACAGTAGAAAAAGGATGGGGCCCAGAATCGAGCCTTGGGGAACCCCACAGGTAAGAGGGGCTTTGGCAGAGGAGAAGGCACCTAGCTGTACCGAGAAGCTACGGTCTGTCAGGTAGGACCTGAACCATGCAAGGGCAGAGCCTGTGATGCCAGCGGACTGTTCAAGCCGTGACACCAGGATGCTATGGTCCACAGTGTCGAAGGCAGCTGTCAGGTCTAACAGCACCAAGACAGCTGGGCTACCTGAGTCGGCGGCTAGGAGCAGATCATTAAAAACTCTTAAAAGGGCTGTTTCAGTGCTGTGCATGGGTTTGAAGCCAGACTGAAACTTTTCATGGATTCCATGGATGGTTAAAAAAGACTGCAGCTGGGCTTAGACTACTCGCTCCAGGGCTTTAGATAAAATCTCTGAGAAGGCGAGAGGGAATGCTGTCTGAGGTGCAGTTTGTCGGCCGCAGGTGCTTGACTACATCCGAGAGAGAGATACAGGCTCGAAGTGGTCGAGGACAGCAGGGCACAGAAAAGGAGCAGGATCTGGGGTAGCACTAGTGTGGGCTAGCCTCACAGTACTACACAGTAAATGTGTAGTACACATTGTGTACTAACAGAGGCCGGGGTGTTTGTGAAAATAACGGGGGACAGAGCTGCTGTCAGACGAACAGCTGTGCGGCGTCATCACAAACGGATGTCGCTTCACGTGACGCTCCGGAGGAAAGGACGTCCCATTGCTCTTAAAACTCATTTCCCTGCTTCTCGTGGTTTCCTTGCATCTCTCCATGCTTCCCTGGTGGGAGGGACTAAACGCAGGGAAACGACGCAAGTGAGGGACGCAAGGATTCCATTTAATCGACCTGAGAAGGACCCAGTGTCGCGATCTGTCTGTGTTTTAGTTTGTCTGTCTCTGTTTCCTGTTTTAGTTTGAAAAGTGTTCCCCCTCCCGTCTTGTCTGTTGCTGGTGATTGTGTTCACCTGGTGCCCTGTGTTGTCTCCTCGCCCCTCACCTGTGTCTTGTTGGTTTGATTAGTCTCTGTGTATTTAGGTTCTGTTTTCCTGTTAGTCAGTGGGTGTTTCTCAATCGCGAGTACGCTTGCTTGGTAGCACATGTCTGCCGAGCATCTTGCTTCAGAAGCGAGTCAAGAATACTTCCTGGCATTCGGAAAACGAAGTGTGGAACACGCTAGCAAGTGTGCAGGTGTGCGTCATATGAGAGGCCCCGCCTTACATCTTCCGCCACAGATTTGGGGAAATTGGTCCGTGCGCAAAGCATTGTGGGGATTTTAAGACCGCGAAGTCTACTCATGTGCACACTCGATATTTCTCCAAACGGAGTACGCCGGGCTCGGTAGATTTCCAAGTATACTGGAGATTGGAACAGTACTTCGGCGGCACTCGATGACGTAGTATGCTTGAAATAGTGGCTCTGAAGCAGCTTTACTCGCGATTGAGAAACACCCAGAGTGTGTGTGAGATCCTTGTGGCTGCTGACTGTGTTCACGTGGACAGCAATATTGAGGCTGTGAATCATGTGTCCATGAGTAATAAAGGCCCACACCGGGTTGTATTTGGGACGTTCTGCCTCTGCCTCCTTGCTTGGTCGGGCCGCTCAACGGTCAGCTTCACAGTCACCCTCACCCTCCTGTCCACACGGATTAATCCACATGAAAATAATTTAAAATAAATACAATTGTATTTTTATAAACTTGTTAGGCCTTAATCTATCACTGTGTATATCACAATTCCAACATGTTTTAAAAAGTTTAAGAAACCGCACATAACTCAGTACACACTATGAAATTTGACTTTATTTGTTTGTAACTTACATGATACATGTTTCTCGGTTCTTTTCATGAACAGTCGAATGTTGTGTGACAGTTAGTGTTGCGGCCACAAGGAATTCTGGGACAGCATTTTCTCCTTTCCTTTCTTAAAGGAAGGTCCAGTGTGAGCTAAGCTAAAGGAGATCATAAAGCAGGTGTTGAAGCCCCTTTCCTGTCATGAAGAGAATTTGAAAAGCTCTTATCATGGCTGACACTAAGGTACTTCCGGGGTCATTTCACTCCGTTAGGACCCTTCCTAAGCTAAATTGTAAATTCGACCCCAATCCATGTTCAGCAGCCCTTTTTAAATCGAGTTGAGCCAGGTGCAACAGGTGGGTCACATCTCCACTGATGATTGGCCCCGACACCGCCGCCAGGCTCTCTGAAAAACAACTCTAATCAATACCAAAGAGGCACACCACAAATTGGACATCCTCAGGGTTGTCACTTATCAACTACTACTTTAAGCTCGTGAACACAGCAACGTTGATAAGACATCTCGCTTACTTTGCAAATGGGATTGTACAAGCATGTGAATGAACCATTGGCCTTGGTAGGGGTCTGCACTCACTGAATGCATATTCTTCTATTAATGGTTATAAATGACAACTAAAATATGAAATGGTTGATAACTGTTAACAGTCCTGACATCACGTCGGGGGAGTCTATATTCACTACCTTTTGTAAGTCCATTTTTTTCATTGGACTTTTTAAGAACAATTATGTGTGTTCCTAAAGCTTACTCTCTATGTATAGCAAACGGGCTACATTTATATTGCAAGCTAAAAACTCTCATGACTGTTCCCTTCGTTTCGTATCCAACCCTTTATAGTCATAACAATATCTCATGAGCACAATAAGCATATTGTGTAATAATAAGAATCAGTCTTGTAATGTTATATTAAAATAGACTCCAAAAAATGCAGGTAGACGGTTGATGAGTGGCATTGCTTTTGCTTGAATGTTACTTAAAGGGGGCCTATTATTAAAAATGCACTTTTTGATGTCTTTTAAACATAAATGTGTCCCCGGTGTGAAAGGAGACTCAAAAAGTTTCAGAAAATACAACCCTCTCTCTCTTAAAAAAAAAAAAAGAACGGGGTGCAAACAAGCAGATTCAGGATTTGGCTCCTACGACGTCATTGGCGTAATGTGGGCTGGCTTTACATTGAACTCCTGGCAACCTCCCTGCCCACGGCGCAACATATCTTCAGTCGTCTAGCCGACATGCATTTCCACCGAAAACTTGTCTTCTTCAGTGTCAGATTCGGGATCATACTCATAATACGCTTGAACGTAACAGCTGCGTCTTCTCCTCTCGTATTCACCGTAAGCATGGTAACATGACGCTTGTGCCGGCCGGCCATGCCAGAGAGGCAGAGTCCCAAATACTTCCGCAGGGGGGCGTGGCCAGCTGCAGCTCATTTGCATTAAAGCTACGTCACAGAATCAGCCTTTTTGAAGACAGGGCTGGAATAGAGGCAACCTGGTCTCACCAGAATGCGTGACTCCACCACGACTCCTTAACACCGCAGTGCGTGGTGGAGTCACGAACTTTGCTACATTTACGTGTCTGCACCACGCAAACAACCCCAATGTAAAGTGAATGAGGCTCCTTTGTCGTGGTGCACACACGCATTTCTACAACGTCCCGCAGTGAGCTTTTATTCTATAAAACGTTTTTTAAATCTACTTTATAGCTTGTAGTAACTCACGGGAGGCTTCTTTTATTTTATTTGTATTCATAATCATTTTTATCATTTTTATCATTCATAATTTATTTTATTTCGTCAGAATGTATTATGGTGCATTAGTTACGAATTTTTGTTCTAAAAAAACAATGCATTGTGTGTAATACAACTGTGATTTTTATTAAATTAGTTAGTTTTTAAGGAAGGCCAGAGCTTCAGCTGTGTCAAATAGATTGTTCCCTTTAGTTAACGTTATTTAAAAGATAATTATATTCCTATTTGATCATGTCCCCTTTATTGTATTACGGACACAGAGAGCAATGTGAGCGTCCATTCCCATTCATTTTACACCCGGAAGTAAGTATTCTCCTTACTGTCGATTGATTTTACAGTGATATCTGCACTACTCATCGACTCAAAAGTTAGTAGTAATAATTTGTTTTGATATTATTGTTTTTTATTAACTACTAGACCGCTGGGTCATGTTAAGACCATCTTTTCTGTGTTGCTGTGGGTTTTTTACATCGCTTTTGTGTTACAAATATCAAAACAATAACAGAATATATCCGTCGTAAACTAAACCAGAAACAGCAGTATATTTTATTTTGTTAACACTGTAAACTTGACAACTTTTTAACCCGCACCTCCTACTGGTTAAAGCACGTTATTACACGTTTAGAGTCATTGCAATGCAGGTAGATTGTGTTGCTTTTTAATGACTGTTTTAAAATGCCTTTTTCTTAATGTCTTTCATTTTTGTAAAGCACTTTTGAATGTGTTATATTTGATGAAAACATTTAAATATTAAGAGTACATACTCTTAATATAGTGGGAAAGTGGAAGGTCAATGATATAAATAATATAGAATAGAAAATATCAAGAAGATACTGTAAGTGATCTCTACAATAAAACAGTTTAGTGCCTGATAGGAGGATGTGCAAAACAGACAAACTAATAAGGCTTTATTTAAACATTAAAGAATACTTTAGGTTAAGGTCTTCTTTTAAATAAGAAAAAAGCTTTGGGGGTATCTACAGATATTAAGCCTGACAAAGTACTTAATGTCTAATATATTGCATGGTTTGTTTTGGAACTTGACAATCAACTTTCCTGCAATGTTAACTATGTTGAAGCACTTATTTTAACTGATATTATACATATTAATTATACTCTTATAAGATGTATGTAGATAGTATAAGAAATGTGCAGAATATGTTTAATGGTGGAGCTACACAGATATCGATAGATGTCTTGTAATGCACTGTTGAGGAACCTGTGACCCAAGTTTTTCATTCATTGCATAACTACACCGTAGTTGTGTATATGATATGTCAATGAACCTTAGAAAATCTTGAAATCTTGAAAGGGATGTGCAAAATAGCCATTATATACAGTTTTTAATTAACTATTAGTAGAGAATAACGAGTAATGAATATACTTTATAGGGATCTGCAGATAAATATTTAGCCTTCTCAAGCACCCACTACCAAATATCTCGCCTGATTGTTGGCACTTGACAATCACCTTCACTGAATTTTACTCGGGTCTAACTAAAGTCTGATTTAAGGGTTGTTTATATTTCACATCATTAATCCAAATCTGTAAAGTAACTAAAATAAATGTAGTGGAGTAAAAATACCAGGTTAACCTTAAAGAAAGCCTTCAGGATTATAAAAGACCCCCATCACCCCAGCCACAAACTGTTCTGTCTGCTGCCGTCTGGCAGGCGGTACCGCAGCATCCGGACTAAAACCACCAGACTCAGGGACAGCTTCATCCCACAGGCCAGAAGACTATTAAACACCTGAACTTTGAAACAACAATCATAACATTCATCTGGCTGCTACTTAGAAATTATTTATCTAATATATCATATTCAATCACTTGTATATAGACTCTTATTGCACTATTTCACTTTTTACTATTTTACTATTTTTATTTTTGTATTTACTGCATTATTTTGTCTGTGTATCTGTTTTATTGTGTTGCACTGTTGGAGGAGCCTGTGACCTAAGGGGGGGGGGGGGACGATGACGACTGAAGTAAGAAGATATGATTCTACACTGTATTGAAGTAAACATATATTGTTTGAACGGGTTTTGATAATCACTTAGAAAAAGAATGTTATTCTCACTTTTAAATTCACTGACTTAGAGATTCTGTGTTTCACACACCAACATTGATCCTTATCACCACTAAGAGCCAGATGCTGTTTCTAAGTCGTTAAAGACATCGTAAAATAGGAAAAGATCCCCTGGAAAAGGTAGGGAGGGGAGATCGGGACGGAGATAAGAATTGACTTTTGACCTTAGGGGACTTTGGAATTTCAAGTCCTGGAGAGAACTATTGAACCCGGCCAGAAGCTAATCCAGCCAGTCAGGGCACTTGGGGGAGGTGGTCAGTTTAAACAGCTCCTCCCCAGGGCTTCTCTGATTCGCTTGGGAGAAAAGTGGGAAGGAAGAATCGACAAATCTCCGCCCCAAAGACAGATAGAAATACTGACGTTTGTGTGTGTAAAATTGCTTTTGGGTTTGGTGAGTGGCAGGTCCTGAGAACTGTGTCCGTATCGCATCACAAACCTGAAGTCCAATTTCTTTTTGGTTTGATGAGTTGGCGGGTCCTGACGCATTTGTCCGCATCGCATCACAAATCTAAAAGCCCGGGGTACCCGGAGTACTCTGTATAACTTGTATATGTGTTTGATTTCCTACCAGTAAACTCAGATAATTGTTGTAACTTTTGATTCCGGTGTTTTCAATTCCTTTCTTAATTTAATAGAGATCCAGCCTCATCCAACGAACGGCGCGTAGCAGAGGTATTCTACTCCAACAAGTGGTGACTCCCGACGTTTGTGAGCTGATCTCTAGAAAGGAACACCGATAGCCAGGGGACAGAATCCAGTCCAGGGGGAGGACACAGAGATACTGTTGACAACTACACCAAGGCGCCATATACAAAAGGTGAGCAGACACCTGTTTTGATTATCAAAAATCTGTGATTGATTATACTAAAAAATGTAGAGTTGTCAGCAGCGTTCTCAGTGTTTTTAGTCACGGTGGGAAATACAATACATATTCTAGTTAAATTAGATTATTAGTGCTTAGAGAAGGGTATTCAGTCCTGGATCTAGAGCAAAAATAGTGTTTGAGTGTGGCGGGTAGATCCCAGCCCTTCACTCACTAAATACGAAGGCTGCAAGGCTAGAAAAAGAGGGTTAAATTCCCCGCAGATCATGATAAGATTGATTAATGCGGTTACCTTGCAAGCGCTTTTATTAAAGACTACAAAAGGCGTAAAAAAGGGTTGCATTCCCCGCAGGTCATGATCAGATTGATTAATGCGGTTACCTTTCGTGGTGCTTTAAATGTATAAAATGTCTGTAATTGTTATATGGTGGGTGATAGAGGAGGAGAGAGACGCGACCTCCAACTAATTATTTGGAACGACCGTATCTCATCACAAAACTGTTGTGGGGATAATCAGGCTCATTAAACGTGACGATAAAGAGATTTTGTTGACTGAGTTTTTAACTCTTGACCTGAAGTCGCAATCACCGTGAGGAGATTGTAGAAGCCTACTTCTGGAAGTCACGCTATCTGTTGAAATAAACATCGCACAATAAAAATTTGCCTGAATGTGATATGATAAGGTATGAGAAGCTCTGTGTGATTTTTTAAAGTCAAATCTGTGTAATACTTGAGAGACAGAGAGCAACGAGAAGGTGGTATAATGTCTGAGACCCTACCTCCACCCTAAGGAGATAAGGGCTCACAAATGCCACTTATGAGTATCCCATCTAATACTCCTAAAGGAAAACACATTGTTAGACCTGATATTCAGGGATAAGGAATGTTGGAAATAGTAATGGAAGATATTGAAAAATCTTAAACTGGATCAACCAACCATGTTAGTGAACCCTGCTAATATGGAGCTAATACATGTAGAAAGACTAGCAGCAGCTCTGGCAAAGACAATAGGTCCTAGCATGCAAGCACAGAGCGGTAATATGATAAGGGCTATTAAACTGACCCTTTTTGGAAATGGGATTTTCCGTTACATAACGGAAGACTCGATTCAGGCCTTAAAGAACGCTTTACAAACAAGTCAGGGAGTGTTAAATGTGTTGCTATGTTGCTCAAAAGGGAACTTACACTTTTGAGAAGAGATCTCCCTTTCTCGGTCCTGAGGTGCTGCTGACTCA
Source organism: Trematomus bernacchii (assembly GCF_902827165.1). Classification (NCBI taxonomy): domain Eukaryota; kingdom Metazoa; phylum Chordata; class Actinopteri; order Perciformes; family Nototheniidae; genus Trematomus; species Trematomus bernacchii. The sequence continues at coordinate 182,512 of NW_022987612.1, forward strand.
AAGCAGCATACAGGGTCAAAGACAGGCGTGACCTCTGGAGAGGAAGAAAATCTAAATCTGAACAGACCACAGAGCCCATTAAAAGGTTTTATGGCCTCTACACTGAGAGGAAGATCTGGAGATTGTAAGGAACTCTCCCTGAATATCCACCCCCACACCATTGAGGGGAAGAGTGTTCCTTTCACCAATAAACAAATCATCTCTTAACCAAGTCAGATTTCAAAATAGCCATACCTCAAGTTGTTAAGAAAAGAGGGAGATTCAAAAAGTTATCAATAAATTGCCCAGTATATTAAATAAATACAAACAGACACGTATCAATATAAGTCAGATAATGTAGACGAGGTCAATCATGGAAGAAGGCTGACATTTAATGCCTGATATATAAGTAATAGTAATAATAAATATATAGCTGATATTAAATAACTGATGTATAAGGCTCGATATTTCTGAAAATAGGAACACCGTTAACGGCGTTCTATTTCAGTAAAAGGGGGAAAAGGATGGGATATACATCAGACAATATGTATGTGAGATTATTACGTTTTTAGGAGAAATTTATCAATTTAGAAATACTAGTTATGGTATTTTTTGTTTTGTTTTATTTGTTGCTTTTAAGAGAAATTGATACATTTAAAATAATCTAGCTTTGGTTATTTTTTGTTTTGTTAGTTTGTTCCTTTTTTGTTTTATTTTTATTTTGTTCTATTTTTATTTTTATCTTGATTTTGATTTGATTTTGATTTAGATTTTTTGAGATGATTTCAAAACCATATTTCCAGCAACTTAAGGGCTTGGTATGAGACTTCTCCACACAGGCTGCTGACGTCAAAAGGGGGACCCGAGAAACACAAGGCCAACACAGCAGATTACGTCTGGTTGGAGGGGACCTCCCATGCCGTTCGCCTAGATGGAAAGGGAGACAACTGGTACCACTGGAGCCAGTGTGCGGTCGGGAAAAACACCTGCGAGGACCCTGGACGACATCAGGACAGAGTTGGCCCTCGTCGCGAGGACCCTGGACGACATCAGAACAGATCTGGCTCTCGTCAAGGCAGTCGACCCAGGAGGCGCCATCAGCAGACCGGAGGAGGAGGATCAGGACATCTCTCCAACAGTTGACCCAGGAGGCGCCATCAGCGGGCCGGAGGAGGAGGATCAGGACATCTCTCCAGCATCGACCCGGAAGCCGCCATCAGCGGGCCGGGGGAGGACAATCAGGCCACATCTCTCTAGCAGGCACCCCAGAAGCCGCCGTCAGCGGGCTGGGGGGACGAAGACATGGCAAACCAAGACGGCACAGGGAACTCCATTTCCCGCTGAAACAGGTTGATATAGCCGGTGTGGAACTTTGTCTGAACAATCCATTTTTTTTGAGGAACTTTCAACTTTATTTTTATATCCCATAATGTAAGGGATTTGTATTTTTTATTCTACAGAACTATGTGTTACCAAAAGAGGGAAAAGTATGATAATGTCTTTTCTGATTTCTGTGGCTACTTTTATTGCCATTTTGGTGACATGTGGTTGTTGTTGTGTGCCTTGTATCTGCTCACTGTGTGTTAGACTCATCAGTTCCACCATTGAGGGAAGAGTAAAGATGACTCAGCTGACAAGGACTTTGCTTTTTAGACATATTTTATTCTCCCTCCACTGTCATAATAAGTTGTTGTTGTGGACTGTTCCTAAAGGTTTAAAGTGCTCTATATCCCAACTTCTGATGGGTTTATATAAATGTTGGGACAGACACAGTAAGAAGAAAATTGACAGTGGTAATGTTTCAAATGCTATATGTTGATCTCGTGAGGTGAGATCAAAAGAGGGATTGAAGTAAGAAGATATGATTCTACACTGTATTGAAGTAAACATATATTGTTTGAACGGGTTTTGATAATCACTTAGAAAAAGAATGTTATTCTCACTTTTAAATTCACTGACTTAGAGATTCTGTGTTTCACACACCAACATTGATCCTTATCACCACTAAGAGCCAGATGCTGTTTCTAAGTCGTTAAAGACATCGTAAAATAGGAAAAGATCCCCTGGAAAAGGTAGGGAGGGGAGATCGGGACGGAGATAAGAATTGACTTTTGACCTTAGGGGACTTTGGAATTTCAAGTCCTGGAGAGAACTATTGAACCCGGCCAGAAGCTAATCCAGCCAGTCAGGGCACTTGGGGGAGGTGGTCAGTTTAAACAGCTCCTCCCCAGGGCTTCTCTGATTCGCTTGGGAGAAAAGTGGGAAGGAAGAATCGACAAATCTCCGCCCCAAAGACAGATAGAAATACTGACGTTTGTGTGTGTAAAATTGCTTTTGGGTTTGGTGAGTGGCAGGTCCTGAGAACTGTGTCCGTATCGCATCACAAACCTGAAGTCCAATTTCTTTTTGGTTTGATGAGTTGGCGGGTCCTGACGCATTTGTCCGCATCGCATCACAAATCTAAAAGCCCGGGGTACCCGGAGTACTCTGTATAACTTGTATATGTGTTTGATTTCCTACCAGTAAACTCAGATAATTGTTGTAACTTTTGATTCCGGTGTTTTCAATTCCTTTCTTAATTTAATAGAGATCCAGCCTCATCCAACGAACGGCGCGTAGCAGAGGTATTCTACTCCTACACGACACACACACGTTCTAAGCACATGGTGTAGTCCCATAGCTGAGGATTCTGGGTAGTGTAGTGTCTTCTGCCATCCACACACTACGAACAAATATTTGTTTCTCCGACTCGAAAGGGGAAAATACAAAAGCATTGCAGACAATTTAAACCAATCAATGTTGTGTAATTAACAAGGATAATCTGGTGTTTTTGAGTCGATGAGTAGTGCAGATATCACTGTAAATAAAATCAATCGACAGTAAGGAGAATACTTACTTCCGGGTGTAAAATCCTCCGTTATCCAATGGGAATGGACGCTCATCGCTCTCTGTGTCCGTAATACAATAAAGGGGACATGATCAAATAAGAATATAATTATCTTTTAAATAACGTTAACTAAAGGGAACAATCTATTTGACACAGCTGAAGCTCTGGCCTTCCTTAAAAACTAACTAATTTAATAAAAATCACAGTTGTATTACACACAATGCACTGTTTTTTGAGAACAAAAATTGGTAAATAATGCACCATAATACATTCTGACGAAAAATAAAAATTATTATGAATACAAATAAAATAAAAGAAGCCTCCCGTGAGTTACTACAAGCTATAAAATAGATTTTAAAAACGTTTTATAGAATAAAAGCTCACTGCGGGACGTTGAAGAAATGCGTGTGTGCACCACGACAAAGGAGCCTCATTCACTTTACATTGGGGTTGTTTGCGTGGTGCAGACACGTAAATGTAGCAAAGTTCGTGACTCCACCACGCACTGCGGTGTTAAGGAGTCGTGGTGGAGTCACGCATTCTGGTGAGACCAGGTTGAATAGAGGGGTATGAGGCATGGCTAAAATGCATGATCTGTTTGGTATTTTGAGCAAAAAACTTCACAGGCATGTTTTATATAGGTATGGTCCTACAATATATTTGTCAAAAATAGCATAATAGGTCCCCTTTTAAGATGGTTACCTTATTCTGTGTGGGTTTGATAATGTAGAAGGAAAACCTTTGCACAGAGTAATCTTGTGCACAGAACAAAAGTGTTTTTTTCAAAGTCTGAAGATTTATCCCTGCATATCAGCATTTTAAATAAAGATATGCATGTGTGTTTCATAGGTATAAACCATTAAGAAATAATACATGCCAGTGAATGGCATTAATTGCTAATTTCAAACCATTTGCAGAGTTGCACTTTAAAAATAAGCGATTCTATTAGAAGACCTGTGTTCATTTTCTGAATAGGTGTTCCCAACTCCAGCTAATCACGGGTATAAAAGGAAGGCTGGAGGAGAAGGATTGTCTCCCTGACGGACGCTGTCCGACACTCTCGCCTGAAGACCTCTAACTGTAGTTAGGCTTTAGCAATGAATTATCTTTGTCTTGACTCTTTTTGCCTGGAGGACCTGGTAGTCTAGTTTTCGTGGCTTTACTTATCAATTTAGGTTACACACCTATCTTTTAGTTTAGCGGGAGAAGTTCTGGGTCCTACGGCCCATGGTGTGGCTGGCTCAGGCTCCCTCCACCCTTTTTGTTCTTTTGGCCAGTCCTCCAGACCTCTTTCATTTAAGATTGGCTTGTTAAAAAAAGACTGCTCAATAAAAGTACATGGTGGTTGTTAACTCTACTGGTTGTTGCGTCTGTTTCTATGTTGTGGGTCACAGCGTGAGCCACTACTGCTGTGTAGAAGCCATGGCCGTAACAGCACAGATTGTGCAGACATGCACAACATGCAACAATGTCAGGGGCAATGTCAACAATGTCAGGGGCAAAGCTTGGACCGGCCCTCCAGCGAGTCTTCATTACTCCAAATGCTCTTTCCACCACAGAACGAGCCCTGGCATGATGACCATTTAATCTTGCCTGGACCTGGCCGTGAGGGACCTTGTAGGGTGTTATTATTCCAACATGTTTTTCCAGGCAGGGATAACCACTGTCCCCAAGGAGGAACCAACCTGCTGGGGGAAACAGTGCCTGGCACAAGACGGGGCTGTTGCGTAACACTCTGGCATCGTGAAAGGAGCCTGGATAGCCAATAAAACATCTAGGAATCTCCCAGTTGAGTCACAGATGGCCTGCATTTGGATCGAAGGAAACAGTTTATAGTTTATATAGTCTTTGTGGAACTGGTTTCCTGGAGGTTTGATCCGTATATGGCATCCATCAATAGCACCAGCAGCAGGGACAAATGCAGGACTCTTGGCAAGCTGACAGAAGCTGTCTGCAATCTCTGGCAGCTCATCTGCGGTTGGCAGGGAAATCAGGGTCTTCAGGTTTGCCTTTATCTTCCCGATGATGGGTTTGATCATCCTGTGGACCGTCGTTTTGTGAATCCCAAATGCAGAACTAACCACAGAGAGCAAAGGTCCATGGGCCAAGCTGTAGAGTAAAACAAGCACATCCATGTCTTGTCCCCATCCGTGGTCCTTTCGGGAGGAAAGCATCTTCACTAAATAAGCCATACTAGAGCGCTTAAGTCGAAAGTCTTTCTTTAGACATACAAAGGGTTGGCATACAAAGAGAGAATTGGGGCAGCAGCATTAAAGTGAATGTAAAGATATGAGGCTGTAATTCATACTGGTCCTCCCACACACATACATTCTCCTTTCACCTACATACATTTTCGCTCTAATATTAATATATTTACACTCACACATTATGTTCTCATATTTCAATGCATGCATTCATACATTGTCACTCACATATTTCTACATTTTTCACTCACACATTCATACATTTTGCTCTCATATTCATATATTTTAACGCACATATTTATACATTTTGCTCATGAACATTCATTCAATGTTTACATTTAATATTATAAATAATATATGCATTTCTGAAGATTATATATGTATGCAAGAGAAGAATGTATGTATGTGTGAGAGAAAGTATAGTGGAAACGGAAGGAGTATAGAGAGCCCTCCCTTTCCGGTGGAACTCCATGGGACCTTACAGATGGAGCCTCTTATTTTGGACGCCAGCATACAGCTTCCTGCCTACTGCCAGCCAGTTACCTGCCTAAGACCTGCCAAAGACCAGTATCCAGGAATGTTAGGCCCTCCCACTATTCTCCAATTTCAGGGTTTAACCAGGAGATGGCGCTATATATTAAATAACTAAGACTTAGTTTTTCACAATAGAAAATGCAGATATTATATAAAAAACTAAAGTTAAAATCTTGTTTTTAATGCCCCAAGAGCAATAACATCTTGTCACAAGCTTTTTGGAAGAAAAAGACTGACCCAAGAGACCTGTAGTTGACTAATTACAGGCCTCAATAAAGTTCTGCCATTGGTTGTGAAAAACAACGGTGGACATAGTGGAAAGTGAAATTGACATTGTCGAATTTAATAAAAATACAAAATAATGTATCTGTATACGTGTTTTACTATGTGATCTGCACTTATCAAACATCTAATTAAAGAATGGTAGCTGTACCTCTCAAACAACCTAAACTATAATGTTATAAATGTTTATTTTAAATAAAGTCTTTATGACTCGGAATATGAATAACATGGGTCCGTTACAGTTTGTTTTCATCTGATTTCAAATAAACAAAGTCTTGGCTTTCAGAATAAAAAGCTACTTGGCACTAAGAGTACAGATATGTCTACCCTTTCTTTTCAGAGTGTAATATCTGCATTTTCTCTTTTGGTTTGAATAGGAGAAGGGCAATGGTTATCGATGGTGCTTTTAAAGCCTATTGTATACGAACTGTGTGATTTATATTGCTTTTCAAATGCATATAAGCCCCCCATTTACACTGCACTTCCCCGTCAAGAAAATGAATAGCACTTAGTTAGATCACTTTACAGATCAGGTTGGACCAGCCCTGTCGCTACTCTCTGCATTTCCTACTGCAGATAAAAAAAAAGCTACAAATATGTATTTCTTAATAAACTAAATAGGCCACCATTGGTAGCAGTTCTCATTATATACTTCTCAGTAACTGCTCCCCTTAAATTAAATGTATTCTGTAGAGAAATGTAAACGTTCACCATCCCCCACCCGCCTACTGTATGTTGCTTTTTGACATGTAAATGGGTAACTACCCCCCTCTGAGTGAATACCTGTTGTACCTGTCCGGGGCTAAGCCCATAGGACGATGCTCTGATGTCATCACCCTCGCACATTGGTCATATGTTTACAAAAAACGATGTTAACACTTTCTCGTTCTTAATATATGCTATATTTAGGGTCGATATGTGTTGAATTTACTTTAAAATAGCAGATCACTGTGATTCACTTCTCCGCGGCTCCTCCGTGCAGAGAGGCCCCCCCCCATTGACAATTCACGAGCGTCTAACTCTCTCCCCCCTCCCACCTTCTAACAGAACCCCCCCCCCCCCCCATATCTGGATTTGGCCCACAGACCTAGAGAGTAGCAAAATACAGTGAGTCCTAAACACAAGTAGTCAGGGTTCATTTATAACGCTTATTTTGATTTATTTTTCTCAAATGATGCTGTATGTTTCACTTTCTGAAAGCGTTAGAATCGCACATGAAAAATATTGAAAGCTGCCAGCTGCCCTCGGCCATGTCTTTGGCGGTGATCCAAGCTTCGGTACCACAGTGGATAAAGTTAGTAATACATTTATACTGATCAAATGTCAATACATTACATAAGTCTTATTCTCATTCATACTTAATTTATTTCTTCTTCTGTCAGTATGAACACAAAAAACTAACCGGTATTACATTTCATTCTAAAGTTTACGGTCTAAAGTAAGCTTTACTTTCAATGAACCTTCAATATAGACCTAACATGTGAAGAAACATACTTTATTTAAAATAAACATTTATAACTAGGTTAGGTTGTTTGAGAGGTAATTGAAATAGCTAAGGGTGATGATCTGACTTTAAGTGTGTGTTTTCCTCCTCAGGTGAACAGGTATTCACTCAGAGGGGGCAGAGTTTTTCGCCGGTCAATGTGTGTGAAAGTTAAAATCTTCCTTATTGAGCTTTAAAACAAATGAATAACGACTATATATTATAATAAAATAAACACCGGCTGTTGTTATGCCTGCTGTAACGTTAACTTACTCCGTTCTCCGCTTAAGTAATTATGCCGTTACAAGCTTCATAGTTGTATTTATCATCTAAATTTGCCGAAACAAGTTTAATATTCTGAAAGCCAAGACTTTGTTTATTTGAAATCAGTAACTGTAACGGTGTAATGTTTGATAAGTGCATGCAGACGGCTGTTTGAGTTACCTGTGGGAGACGCAGACCCACAGCCTCTACAGCCAGAGGTGCCAATTCCAGCGGTCACTGGAAGCGGTCACTTCCGGTCGGAAGCAATACCACGACTGTCGCACACACCTGATGCGCCCACCCTCCTCAGGGCAGTTTCCGCGGCTCGCGAGGACAAGTTCTTCGAGGACTGCTTTCGCAGTGGACAGCATCGCCCAGAGAAATTTGCGGGTGATATGTTCATGGCCATGTTGCCATTTGACTCATACGGGAACATGGTAAAAGTCACCAACTGGAGTGGGAGCAAAGGGAAAATGCCTCTTCCCCTCAATGTGAGGCAGACACTTGAGTCCAGTGTCTCCCGTCGGTTCCCAGGCCTGACCACGGACCAGTGGCATAAAATTAGGAACCGGGTAAACGAGAGACTGAGGAGCCCACGAAAAACGGATCCAGAAACACCTCGCCCTGGTTTCAACCACAGATAGATTCAACTGTAGATAGGCCAAAAATAGGCATACTGTAGATAGGCCGCAGATAGGCATAGTTTGTTCAATATAGGACCATAAGATTAGGATTTATTGTAGATTATTTAGTTAAATAAAAGCATGGTGATGTTTTATAATATAAGATTAGGATTTATTGTAGATTAATTTGTTAAATAAAAACATGGTGATGTTTTATAATATAAAATTAGGATTTATTGTAGATTATTTAGTTAAATAAAAGCATGGTGATGTTTTATAATATAAGATTAGGATTTATTGTAGATTAATTTGTTAAATAAAAACATGGTGATGTTTTATAATATAAGATTAGGATTTATTGTAGATTTATTTGTTAAATAAAAACATGGTGATGTTTTGTAAATGTATGATCCTATCTGAAAAAATATTAATACTCCTAAAATAAATGGTAGACATATCAAATTGTTTCCTCTTTGTATTTGTTTTATTATTTTATCATCTGTGATGGATAAAGAAAGTAATCTAAAAGTAATCTGATTACGTTACTTTTTTAAAACACGTAACTGTAACTGTATTCGGATGCTTTCAGAGCCATGTATTCAGTAATCAGTAACTGATTACATTTACAAAGTAACCCTCCCAACCCTGTTCATAAAGTGTTTCTATGATTTCTAAACGAACTATGACAGCTGTCACTACCCGATCCGTTCGCCTGCCCGATCGGTACTGCGCATGTGCGAGATGGTCCGCCATATTGCTCAACTCCGTACGGCAACCCAACTAGGACACTTGACACAGTGGCTTTTGGCAAAGCACACAAAGAAAACAAAAAAAAACGAGAGAGATGAGTTATTGTTATTACAACGTGACTTCACTATTATTTAACAACTATTTTTATTGGGTTCTTTTATTTGGGGTTAAGTACATTGTCAGAATAAGTGAGAAATGGATTTAACTTCTGTTAGACAGCTATCATACTGAATAAATATTTATGCAAAAATGTATGGCATTAATAATGTATATCTAATTACATTTAAAAATGTATGGCATTAATAATGTATATCTAATTACATTAACTGTGAATGTCTTTCATTTTATTTAAAATGAAATAAAATTACATAAAACATTTTCCATAAAAAAGTTGATTCAAGAACAAATCAGTACTTTTCTTATATGACTATTATTGCTAAATTTGAAAGGTCTTTACCAGCTTTGGAATTATATATATATATATATATATATAGCACCTTCTGCCATCCCATCTCTACTGACAATCATTAACACTTAGATTTTATGATATCGTAAGCATCTTCAGTGATTGACTTAAACATTGAGAATGTATTTATTAACTTCTGACATTTGCATATACAAATGTGATCATACACCAACACACTTTTTTTAATTGAGTTGTGCAACATGGCGGACCATCTCGCACATGCGCACATGCATAACATCTCGCACATGCACATAACAACATGGTGATGTTTTGTAAATGATTACATGTCTTATTTAGCACAGACTATGATCCAGACTATGATCCTATCCGTGACATATGGATCTTAACAAAGATCCGCTATACATTAGTACCAGATATACTGTACACGGACATTTTAGTGAACCAGACCAGCTGTTTCCGCCGGGTCTTCGCTTCCCGGGCATCACGTTGTTTACAAGTGTGTTCAGATGCTAAATAAAAGTTTAGCTTGTACTTTTGATACCCCGCCTCTCGGCACCACAACATCCAGTTTACTGTATTTCACATCAGCGATGTCGAACATTGAAAAGTCCTTATAAAATCTCTGTTATTAGATCAGTACTTTTCTTATATGACTATTATTGACTTGAACACTGAGAATGTATTTATTAACTTCAGACATTTGAAATATTTGAAATCAGATGAAAACAAACTGTAACGGACCCTGCCGTGTTATCTATGATTACTATGCCTTACTGTACATTCATAATTTCAGCCGGAGGTAGGTGGTAGGCGTTGCGGAGGAGCAGATTGCGAGTGAGGTGCCTGTTCTAAACGAACTATTCCAGCTGTTATAAAGCATTAAATAACAAGTAAGCAAGGAATACATAATGTTTCATTACGTTACTTTGTTGAGAATGTGGCCATGTACATGTAATACATGGGATCATTTGCAGCGACTTGGTCATTGTGGGGAAAAATAACACCCATCCTGATCGTTTCAATGAAGTTGAATACAGAATATTCATATTTGTCAGTGATTTCATGTCAATTCGGCGAACATAAACATCAATGATGATGATTAAATTAGGATTAAAAATCGGGAGAGCCGTCTCGTTCGTTTTTTCCGACTAAACAACATTATTTTGTTAAATAACAACATGGTGATGTTTTGTAAATGATTACATGTCTTATTTAGCACAGACTATGATCCTATCCGTGACATATGGATCTTAACAACAAAGAAGTTGATTTCACATGACTCCAGTGTGGAACCCCACTGCACCCCCTGGTGGATCAATGATCCATTGCAGCTGGCTTCACAATAATTAAATGTATTTATCACGGGGGCGGTATCAAGTCAGACTGGGGGCCGGCCGGCCATCACGGAACGTGCACAAACCGATCACGACCCTCGCATTTTAAACTGTCCAAAATAAGACGCTTCATCTGTACCTTATGGCAAAATTCCCCGCCTTGATCTGTTAGCAGTCTTTTAGGTGCACCAAATTTGTAAAATAAATCAATAATACACTTGGTCACCTCATCTGCTGTTTTATTTTTAAGTGGGTATGCCTCTGCCCATTTGGTGAAATAATCAACCATGACACAAATGTATTGATTGCCACCATCGGTTACTGTGAGTTTACCCACTAGGTCCATTCCAACGAGCTCCAGAGGCTCTGTTATCTGAGATGAAAAAAAAACACATGAGCATTGCAGTACATTACTGTTGACATGTTTGAAAGCTGAAACTGTCTTCAAATGTTTCCTTGTACCTCTATAGGAGTGTACTCAACCTTCTCTTTGATAGAGGCCCTCTTTGATTGGCACTGGGGACACTGAAGAACCTGAACCAAAAAACACTATAAACTTTTCTGTGTTGCACTTTTGTACCATAATGTGTAATTTACGTCATTATTTTGAACTCACCCACTTGCGGATATCGTCCTCCATGCCAGGCCAATAAAATAGTTGAATTATGGCCTGATGTGTCTTTTCCCTTCCAAAATGTCCACCAATGTGGCTACAATGGAACTCCTCAAAGAGCTCGTTGGTAGGTGCTCAGCCATATTTTTTTTCCTCCTGCATATGTAGTGCAGATCCCCATCTGGTATTGAAATGTCATAATTATACATGTATTGAGAGTGTTATCATAGCAGATGATGTTCTGAAGACCACATGTCTGACATTGTTACCTATAATCCTGAAGGTCTCTGCTCTTCTCTTGATAACAAACCTCTGTTTGCTATTCAAGCCATCAGGATAAATATGGTGGATCATAAAATCCATCAGTTGTTTGACAACTTTTGAATCCATCCCCTCTTGGTTAGCCCTACAGCTATTCTCTCCCTCCAACACACACACACACACACACACACACACACACACACACACACACACACACACACACACACACACACACACACACACACACACACACACACACACACACACACACACACACACACACACACACACACACACACACACACACACACACACACACACACACACACACACACACACACACACACACACACACACACGCTACTAAACATCACATTAAGAACAATGTACAACCTCACACACTGGAACTTGTTGGAGCAGAACACCTATTGTGGTGGCTGATAGCCACCCCCTCTGCTACGCGCCGTTCATTGGATGAGGCTGAAATCTCTATTAAATAAAGAAAGGAATTGAAAACACCGGAATCAAAAGTTATAACAATTATCTGAGTTTACTTCTGGTAGGAAACCAAACACATATACAAGTTATACAGAGTACTCCGGACTTCAGGTTTGTGATGCTGTTTACAGGTAGACAGACCATGCCTTCAAGAAACGAGAAGTACAGACTTCAGGTTTGGGATGCGGTTTACACGTCTCTAGACCAGCCTTCAGCAAACCAGAAGCATTTTTACATACAAAAACAACAGTATTCATACTCATATTTTGGGGCGGAGATGTGTTGACTTTTCCCTTCCCCTTTTACTCCAAAGCGAATGAGAGAGTCCGTGAGGAGGAGCTGTATGAGCTGCTCACATCCCCCAAGTGTCCTTACTGGCTGAATTCACTTCTGGTCGGGTTCAATAGTTCTGACCAGAACGTGAAATTCCAAAGTTTCACAAGGTCAAAAGTCAATCCTTATCTCTGCCCCGATCTTCACTCCATTACTTTCCCATGGATGTTTTTCACATAAACTATTCCTTCTCAGACATTTAAACCTTTGTGCACATATTTAATGATGTCTTTAACGACCTTAAAAACAACATCTGTGTGTAGGGGTGAAAAGGAGCGGTGTAATGATGTCTTTAACGACCTTAAAAACAACATCTGTGTGTAGGGGTGAAAAGGAGAGGTGTGTGTGTGAAACAGGATCTCTGGGTCAGTGAGTTAAAAGTGAGAATATCATTTCTATATATGTGATTACCCAAAACCGTTGTGATTACCTAAAACAGTTCAAACAATACATGTTCACTAAAATACAATTCAAAATAATACATGTTTACTTCAATACAGTGTAGAATCATATCTTTTTACTTCAAACTGAATTTGCATCAAAGTGTTCCTTTGTAGACAAATATACAAAAAGATTAATGTAAACGACAGAAAAAACGATCGAAATGTGTATTTCCTGGTTATTCGACAATGGGTCCTCAATGTACACGCCCCCATACATCTATCTACCGTTATAGAATATCACGAGTTCCCCGCGCCACCAGTTAAACGGTAACAATGGCACATTTCTTACCTTAGCTGTTATTCTGATCAAAAGTTGTCTTCAAAGGCATTAAAACGATAAAAACGCTGCTGAAGGTTAATCCATAGATTAATCCAATGTGTCTGTGTCACTTTGAAATGATTTCTGATAATCCATCAGCAATAAACCTAGTTTTCAGATTTCAGAGCGTAATATAGGTTTCGCTTTGGGCAAACGTGCGCATAGCTCTCATTTCTCAATGGTAACGTGTGTGTGTGTACTGTATAGAGTGGCGAAGTCACGCCCATCTACTTCCGCCCCATGGGACCTTATTTCGGAAAAATAATGTATTGAAGTCAATGGAGAGAGAAAACTTATCTTTCGATCCCGTTTGAATTGTGCCATGAATTACACATATGATGTTTGTCAATCTTAAAAAATAATTTCCATGTCAAAAAAGTCACAGTTTGTTGTAAAACTGTTGAAAAATACGTAACTAGAAAGACTACAAATCTCAGAGTCGCGTAAGTGATGTCACAATTGTTTTCCTCCACCATTCAGATAGCTAAGATCAGCGCAATATAGATATAATCTATCTATATGACGCTGGCTAAGATAAGATAACTTTAACAAGATGCCTGTGTGCTTAGTACCAGGTTGTTATTATACCAGCAATGGGTCTTGCTCGTTCTTTTGCTTCCCGTCTGATGAAAGGACCAGGAGTGGCTTGATCAAGTGAGCTACCTAGCTAGTAGCTAGCACATTAGTTAGCATTACAGCCTTGTCATTTTTATTAGCCTTAACATGAAGTAACATTAAGTAACCCAAAATGTTAAACCTTTGAATAGTACTGTCACCGGTGTGATCATTCTATAATACACCATTTAAAACCCTCCTGTTATATTCGTTTTTTGTAACAGCAATAATATTCGTGGGTCAATTTGACCCAGTGCATGTTTAATTATCCAAAAATGGTCAGAAGCCCCAAAATCCAGATTTTTTTTTGTACATAGTTTGTACCTTTTATTACTATCAATGAAATCAATATTTAGTGCAATTGTGTTATTCACCTCTCACAGATCATGGTTCCATTAGAATAAGTCACTCGTTTTTCACAAAACATATACATTCAAACACATTTTTCTATTTTCTTTTTTACATTGGAAAAACCTTGATATAAAATACATTAGTTTTGCATAACATAACATTTTTTAAATTACTTTTAAAATGTTCCAACTTTTTTTCCAATTGGTTGATGTTGATAAATAGAGACGAGACACCTCTTCTGTTCAGGGTCACTTAGAATCAAGCCAAATGAGTCATAAGGATTTGTATTGAAAGTGTGTGTGTGTGTGTGTGTGTGTGTGTGTGTGTGTGTGTGTGTGTGTGTGTGTGTGTGTGTGTGTGTGTGTGTGTGTGTGTGTGTGTGTGTGTGTGTGTGTGTGTGTGTGTGTGTGTGTGTGTGTGTGTGTGTGTGTGTGTGTGTGTGTGTGTGTGTGTGTGTGTCCTTCTAGCCTCCACTTTCACTGCCAGGTGCTGTCTGTCTGTCTCTGTCTGTCTCTCTCTCTCCCTCTCTGTCTGTCTGTTTCTCTCTCTCTGTCATGTCTGTCTGTGTAAAATTATGATATCAAGGTTCAAGGTTCAAGGTTCTTTATTGTCAATCTGACATAGCTACAGAGTAATTATGCAGTTGAAAATCTTATGTCACAGGCTTCTCCAACAATGCAACATAATAACATAACATAATAACAATAAGAGCAAGAGCAATACAAAAATAATAATAGTTATAAAAATGAAATAAAGTTATGATGTGGAATAGTGCAGTATGAGTCTATATACAAGTTATTGGAATGATATATATATATTAGGTATTAGATACATACTACTGAGTAGCAGTTGAATGTTTGAAGTTGTTTCAACAGTTCAATTGTTTAACAGTCTCACTGCCCGCGGGAAGAAACTGTCTCCGAATCTTCTTGTCCTTGCCCGGATGCTGCGGTAACGTCTGCCAGACGGCAACAGAAAGAACAGTTTGTGGCTGGGGTGATGGGGGTCTTTGATAATCCGTAGTGATTTCTTCCTGAGCCGCTGGGAGTAAAGGTCCTCCATGGATGGCAGCTCCGTCCTGGTGATGTGCTGTGCAGTTTTCACCACCCTCTGTAAAGCCTTACGATCGAGGTCGGTGCAGCTGCCGTACCAGGCCGTGATGCAGCCAGTCAGGATACTCTCTATCGTGCACCTGTAGAAGTTGCAGAGTATCCTGGAATCCATTTTGAACCTCCTCAGCCTGCGGAGGAAGAAGAGCCGCTGTCGAGCTTTCTTGGTGATGGTGGTGGTGTGAAGAGACCATGTCAGGTCCTCAGTGATGTGGACCCCAAGGAACCTGAAGCTTTTGACTCTCTCCACCGTAGTCCCATTGATGGCGATGGGGGCGTGTCCCTCTCTCTGCTGCTTCCTGTAATCCACAATCAGCTCCTTTGTTTTGCTGATGTTGAGATGGAGGTTGTTCTCCTGGCACCAAGATGTCAGGTTTTCGACCTCCTCTCTGTATGCCGTCTCGTCATCGTCTGTGATCTGGCCGATGACGGTCGTGTCATCAGCAAACTTCACGATGGTGTTGGAGCTGTGTGTGGCCACGCAGTCGTGGGTGAACAGGGAGTAGAGGAGAGGGCTGAGCACGCAGCCTTGAGGGGCACCGGTGTTAAGAATCAGGGTGGAGGATGTGATGTTTCCCACCCGCACTGCCTGGGGTCTGCCCGTCAGGAAGTTCAGGATCCAGTCGCAGAGGGCGCTGTTGAGCCCGAGGTCTCTGAGCTTGATGGCCAGCTTGGAGGGCACAATGGTGTTGAATGCTGAACTGTAGTCAATGAACAGCATTCTCACATAAGTGTTCCTGTTCTTCGGGTCCAGGTGTGAGAGATGTGATGAGAGATTTGAGCCCTCTGACCCCTTCTAGTGTGTGTGTGTGTGTGTGTGTGTGTGTGTGTGTGTGTGTGTGTGTGTGTGTGTGTGTGTGTGTGTGTGTGTGTGTGTGTGTGTGTGTGTGTGTGTGTGTGTGTGTGTGTGTGTGTGTGTGTGTGTGTGTGTGTGTGTGTGTGTGTGTGTGTGTGTGTGTGTGTGTGTGTGTGTGTGTGTGTGTGTGTGTGTGTCCTTTTAGCCTCCACTTGCACTGCCGGGTCAGATTGACCCAAATACCATCTCTGTAGGGGGGGTTCCAAATGCATGACATGAACCATTTTAATTGTACTTGTTTATTGCACTAATTAAGGTAAGGAGAAGAAGTTTCATACAAAAAAAATACTTTAAAGTATTTTTCGTAGATTTTCACACTTTCAAACGGGTCAATTTGACCCTGAATGTAACAGGAGGGTTAAGCCCGGGGGAGAAATGCTAACACTAACGTTAGCATCGGCGATCTTCTCTACTTCATGCTATCTGCACAAATGGTTGACATTAAACATTAAAACGACCAGGCAGTTCAGAGAGAATCAAAGGAAGGCAGGCAGGCAGCTTTGCATGACATTCTTCAGGACGTGTTTCATTGTGGTGATAGTGAGGGTAGTCAATGGTTGTGTTGACAAGACAGTAGTGACGGCCATCTTGGTGACGTGTGTTGTTGACCAGAGATGTAGTTCATTGAGCGTTTCACACAAACAAATGTGTTACTAAACAGTTTTACGACACATTTTTTTTTTTTTGACTTGCAAAATTATCTTTTAAATTGACAAACATCATATGTGTAATTCGTGGCACAATTCAAACGGGATCGAAAGATAATCTTTCTCTCTCCATTGACTTCAATACATAAATTTTCCGAAATAAGGTCCCATGGAGGTCCACCGGAAGGGGAGGGACTTCGCCACTCTATGTGGAAATTCCCCTTCGATTATATTGGCTCTAACGGTTCAAAAGAGATGTCAATCATCAAAATCGACCAATGGGTTCCAGAGAAACGGCAAATACACCCATTTCCACCCAAATCACCTCAGAGGTGGAGTTTTTTTTGCTAAACCTCTCTAAAAAGGTCAAATGTCACTTGTTTTGCATCAATCTTGATACAGGGTACTTACTATATGTTGTACTTTGGATTCCTAAAGCTTTTAGTCTACTAACCCAAGGGTGGTTTTCACTATAAGTAATGTTTTATTTTTGGACGGACACAATAATTTACATTTTTTTACTATGTTCAATCTGAATTTTCTTTAAAATAAAAAACATCTATATTGATTCTGACTTTTCTACATCCAACTCACAGGTTTATCATTACTTTGAGAAAAAAGATTATAAATGTTCCCCTTTTAGAAGTGTAGTTATGGTCATTTGTTCTGGAAATGTCATTTTCGAGCCTGAGACCTGAAAAACAGGGTTGGGGCTTAACAGGTGTTAACCTTCTGCGCCTTCTGTCAGATCTTCCCCTTGCATCCTCTAACAGGCGATGGATAGCAACGCAGGTCAATGCAGCCGAGAGATGTGGGTTGGACACCATTCTGACGTCAGTTTCCGTTTCCTAAGGAGAGAGGGGAGGGGGTCCCAAAGCGTTGCGCTGTATTTATACAGCCTGGCACAAGCAGCACCACTACACTGGATGAAGAGCCATCCACCTCTCTCTGTCCCCCGCCTGCCAAGAAGAACAGGGCAAGTAGGAGGGCCCTTCTAGACTTACTTAAAAGAGGAGGCCAAACGAGAGCAGGAACGTTTTGAGGCCACTCAGGCTAACACCAAAAAGTTTTTAGATTTATTTGAGAAATATGTAAATAAAGGATTTTGTTTATACGTTTTTGCAACGTTTTTATTGTTCCATTTTCACTTTCTGTTTGTCAAAATAGATTTAATTTATTTGTAAAATAAAAAACATGTTGTGACAATACAATAAACAGCAAATGAAGGCACACAGCTTTTCTCAGTGTGGTGCCCAAGGCCTTCGTGTCCCCAAGTTCTACAAATAATCATCAATCTTGCAGTTCTACTGGGTGCACACTTGGAGCAGAGAGCAGCCCTGCCAGTCGGTCTCGCTGGCCATGTCCGCCTCCTTCCCCCCTCACCGGACGTGGTGGAACCACACCGATGTCCCCAACGTCCTCTGCAGGCTCCAAGATGTGCCCCCGCTGTGAGGCAGATGTTATGCAGGACTGCAAAGGCGGTGATGACTGAGGGGACAAAGGTGTGGTAGACCTCCAGAGCCTTGAAGAGCAGCGATCTCCACCTAGTTTTCATCATGCCAAAGGCCCGCTCTATGATGGAGCGAGCCCTGGCATGATGCTGGTTGAAGCGGCTCTGCACCCCCCCCTTGCAGTGGTTCTTTATATGGGTTGATGATGGCCACAGGTACTTCTATGCAGGCGCGCCAGATTCATTTTAGAAGTGGGGGGGCCAAAAAAGTGCGTGTGTATGGCCCAATCCCAAACCACGCCCTACACCCTACCCCTACACACTCCCCCTCCGTGACGGAGTGAACTCCGTGGAGTGACACATGAGGCTCCCTCCTGTCAGATGGAGGGAGTAAATACAGCGGCAAGCTTTGGGACAAACTCCCCTCTCTCCGGCAGAAACAGGAAATGCCGTAACTGTATGTAACACCGGTTTCAAATCAGCATCTCTTTGACAAAAAATGTAAATTAATAACTCAAATATCTTTAATTGTGTTACTTTTTTGTAAAGCTCTTTTAGTTTTAAACCTGATGTTTATAAGTTTACACAACTTTATAATAAAATGCACACATTTACCTTTTTCTAGAATAAACACAGGTAGATCCTAAGTTAAAAACAATATGAGGTTGTTAACATCGCAGTTTATCAGTGGATGTTTGCTGGAAGCCTGGAACTACCCAGCCCTGGTGCCTTTTTGCTTGCTTCTGTGTTCCCCCCCCATTCGGATTATTTCATCCAAAGTGTCATAGACAGCTTCATAATTGGCAAGCAAGGATTTTATTGCACTGCCTCTGGCTGTCCAGCGAGTGGGGCAGAGCGGTGTGAGGCCAGCACTGGCTCCAGGAGAGGCAGCAGCAGCATCCCTAATGTTTTTAAAGATTGCAAGTTGTTTTGGTGAGTTGTTGATTATCTCATATGTCGTGAACTAAACTGAAGGCACCCGTACAATGTTGCACTTTGAAGCAGCTTCCTGAAGAATTAGGTTCAAACTGTGATTTGTGCAATGCATTGAGACTGCTTTGGGATTGATGTCTTTAGACCTTTCGTGACTGTCCAGGAGGCTTGGGCACTTTTTCCAGTTATTAACTCCGGTATTTACAAAGCTATCATCTCCACATTTTGAGAAAGTTACAAGCCGTTTGACAGCAGCAAATCTGCATATTTCACAGAAGGCCCGTTTAGTGGTTTTGCAAAGAATTAACCACTCTCTGTTTTTGTACCATTCTGCGTTGAAGTACCTTTCTCTTTGCCCAGACGATCTAGCGGTCTCCTTTTTTTCGACAGTTAGCTGTACAGCTTTACCCGTCTCAATGTCCCGACAACAAACCTCCATGCAGTCGGAACCAGCCTGTTTCGGTTCAACGACGGCGGTGGCGGCGGTTTTGACAGTCTCTGCGGCCGCAGAGCTGCTGCTGCTTTTGGGTTCATCTGGCTTCGCTGTTTCTATGATTGATGAAGGTCCAGGCTACGGAGACGTGGATGTCAGGGATGACCTTCCAGTTGTTATTTAAGTTTAGATTGACTGTATTTAGTTTTCTTCTGCGCTGGTTCTTCTGACTTGTTTGCAAGTGTATATATTTTTTCTATCTAGGTTAACGGCTGACACACACAGAACAATGTAACAAAGTAAACAACGTAACAAATAAACAAATCTAAGCTTTTTTATTGGTTGTAATTTACATGGATACATTTGAATGGTGTGACAATGTCCTATTTGATTGGGTTAAAATGTACATATTCTTCCTGTTATGTCTGCCTGCTTTATTTTACCTAATGCAAAGTGACCTGCTCCATCGAAATCAGTCGCATTGACCCGAAGACACATTTTGAGTTGTATACACTGTTGGAAAGAGGAGATTCCTAGCTTTCTAATGATATCAGGATTGTTTTTGTACTCCAAATATTAAGCAGAATATGTCACATTATATAATGACTGTCACCGAGTCATCATTTTGAGAAAAAGGCCTTCAAAGTTTCCTCTTCTCTGGATCGATCTGATTGATTATTAGCGGAGCAAATGATCAAAATAGAACGGAGGGAAGATATTTTCGTTTGCATTACTGGTCTGGGGGAAGTCCGTGAGTGTGTGTGTGTATATACGTGTGTGTGTTCAACCCAGTCTCTCGACATTTCGTGTAATAGTCACGAAATTAATTTAATCTATTGATTCGTGTTCACCAACACGATTTTCGCATTTTTTTCGTGTCACACAGAACGATTTTAAAAGCAATGTATTTCTATTGGTAGTATGTTTCGTGCCTGCAACACGTCTTTTTGTCCGGTCGGGTCTTGGAATACCAGAAGTGGTTGTGGTTCATAAAAACATTTTCTTACTCAATATCTTACCCTAAGCCTAACCCTATCCCTTTTATTTTAAATTGTATAATGTCTGAGTTTTTTTGCCGTCCGTGAGGAAAAGAAATGGGGCTCAGAGCCTCAGAATACTGAAATCTGTATTTTTTTTAATCTTTTTTTCCTTCTAATTTGTTATTATTTGGTGCAGGCACGAAACATACTACCAATATAAATACATTGCTTCTAAAATCGTTCTGTGTCAGAAAACTGAAATCTGTATTTTTTTTTATCTGTTTTTCCTTCTAATTTGTTATTATTTACATTGCTTTTAAAATCGTTCTGTGTGACACGAATCAATAGATTAATTTCGTGACTATAACACGAAATGCCGTGAGACTGTGTTGGTGTGTTTGTGTATTTTTGCATTTGTGTTTGTTTCCCGGGGAAAACTCTCACGAGAAACACCGGCTGTTATGCCTGCTGTGACGTCAAGTTACTCCGTTCTCCGCTTGTAATTATGCCGTTACAAGCTTCAAAGTTATATTTATCATCTGAATTTGCTGAAACAAGTTTAATATTCTGAAAGCCATGACTTTGTTTATGTGAAATCAGATGAAAACAAACTGTAACGGACCCTGCCGTGTTATATATGATTACTATATGCCTTGCATTCATAATTTCAGCAGAGGGAGGGGAAGCGGCGCTGTGGAACAGCAGAGTGGTGAGTGAGAGCTGTCATCTTCCCTTTACAAGCTTCAAAAATGCCTGTAGCTAATGAGATTGAATATAACAATCAAAAATAACAAAAATATACACAGCTAGATCAGATCGCGTTTTAGATGCGACTTTAGAGTAGAGGGGAATTATTGAAACGGGATTTGGCCCTGGCCCCCCCGCTTCCGGCGCCCTTGCTTCTTTGCAGGGGTATCCACCATCATGGCCGTATCCACCATTGAGGTCACCGAGGTCCGGAGCTGTGTATATAACAAAACTTGTGAAATAATTGCACTAAACGGGGTTCTTTCTAGTACTTCCATTTACTGCCGATGGGGGCGCTGCATAACTACGTAGCCTCGGTTAAAGCAAACAGAAGAAGACGACATGTATCAACCAAACCACCGCAGCCCGGACTTGTATCGGAGCAGCGGAGGAGTGATGAGGTATCTAGAGATGCGAGTCCAGTGGGCTGCTTGTGTTCCTGTTCATCAGGACATCATATGACCAGCAGATCCTGTGTGAACGCTCTACAGTGGACGTCCGACAACATGCACACTAACTTATATTGCAGCTATAGGCTATACTTTGATTTAAATTGCGTGAATAAACTAGCTAGAGAGCTAAAGTTAATTACATTCATCCAATGTCAGAAGGATTACCTTTTAACAAACGTTGTAATGCTTTTCTTTCATTTCAATTTGAGTAAAACATTGAAGATATAACATTGTATTGTTTTCTTTTTACACTGACTCAGATATAATGAAAAGACTACTTCAGTCGAAGCTCAGCTTTGGAAGAGACAGGACAGGCAGAGAGAAAGAGAGAGAGAGAAAGTGATGGAAGTCAGGGTGGAACTGCAGGTACAGTCACACAAAAGAATGTAGGCTTAATAACCCCATCTATCTATCTATCTATCTACCTATCTATCTATCTATCTATCTGTCTATCCATTTATCTATCTATCTATCCATCTATCTATTTATCTATCTATCTATAACAAGTCTTCATTTACAATATAGACAATAGGCATAAGTTTAAAACAACATACATCTATTGCAGTTATGATGTCATAATAACATACAATTGTATAAAACACCAGTTGCTTACATCTTTGTTCTCTTTTGAGAATCAAACAAAACAGATTTAAATAAAAAAAATAATGCAAACAAACAAGTGAAATGAACTAAATTGCTGAGTTGCTTTTAATTCACTGGCAGGAGCGACAAGTGAGGAGGAGCAAAAAGTGAACAACGAGGGGGAGATTGAGAGAAAGAGTAGAGGACAGAGAGAGTAATGAACAGGAAGAAGACAGAGAGACTAAAGAAGATGGAAGAGAGGGTGCAGGTTATGGAAAGGAGAGACATGGAAAATGAATGTTGACAATGTTTTGGGATCATTTTAGCCTCTTCTGCATGTCCAGATCATTAATAGTAACAATCAACTGATTCTTATGCATTACACTTTCAAAAATAATTGATGCTGACATTGTCAGCCCACTGACATGGTTTGAAATCAATATATTATCCAACTTGTGACCCCCCACAGAACTTAAAAAGCACCTAACTAGATCATGAAAATCCCAAACATCTCGGGGGGTACCCCCCGAACCCCCCTAACAAGATTGGACCTCGGTATTTAGGAAATCCTGGATACGGCCCTGTCCACCATCACCCAAAATGAAGAATGCTAAAAAGAGAGAGAACATCTTTATTATACTAAAAGTCATTGATGGATTTTGATGTATTAACAAGAATCTTTGGTCTCCCCTGAGGGAGGATACAGAGCCTCTTTGTAGATTGTGCTATTCTTCAGGACTCTGGTGTCATGGACTGAGCCAGGATACCCAACAAAGGTGTTGATAAAGAAGCCCTTCCCATCACACACTGCCTTCAATTGTATGGATGGGAAGAGCTTTCTGTTGAGGTAATCCTGGCCACATGGTCCTGGGGGGGTCTTTATGCGGATATGGCAGCCATCAATGGCCCCCACACACCTGGAGAATAATGGGCTGTTGGCCAGCCTTGCAAAAGCTTGGCCAACCCCCTCCAGGGGGGGGACAGTTTGATGACCTCCTGGCAAAGGGCTGCAATTTGTTCTACTCCAGTGTGCACCAGTCTGCAGACAGTAGACTTGGGGACATCAAAGGCCCCGGACACCACACTGTAGGATAAGCCGTGTGCCAACCAATAAATGGTAATCAAAGTATTCAACTCATGTGACCAGCCTTGTGTGTTCTTTGATGGCAGGATCCTCAGCAGGGCCTCCAGTGACTGGCCCCGGTCTGTAGTCCTGCATGAGGTCCTTCTGGCCATCAAAGAACACAGCAAGGACTGGCACATGAGGGTTTGAAATGGCATTGATCGGATCAACATCCATCTGCAAAATAAAGATAACTGTTACCTTCAGCACCTAACTTTTACTAAACTCCGACAATGAATTGCTCTTACATTGAATTGCTATTGTTGGTGAAACCATTCATACTGCACCAGACTAGTGTGATGCTTACCTCTATTAAACAAATAGCCTGTTGTAATCGTGCCCGACGGCGCCTGGACTGCTCCTGCATCCGCATGATGTACTGCAGTAATGCATGCAATGGCATCAGACATCTTGCCTGTGGTAAGGTTGAACCTCTTTCTATCTGAAACTTATATAGGCCTGGTACCTTCTTCCTAAATGACCTTCATGGGTTTCAGCTGGTAGTTTGTCACTGACCTGAGCTTTTAATTCAGCTGTCAAACCGCAGTCATTTAGTACTATTCAAAATGTTAATTAGCTACATATCCACACAAACAAACAAAGTGTGCAATCCAATAAATGTTAATCTAACTGGGTTTTGATAGATAACATATCTATTTTTCTTCTCTCAATAATTTTCCTTCTTTTGTGCACTCAAATCAATATTAATCAAACTATTGTTCGTTTATACATTTTAAGAATGGCGTACATCTTTTTTGAGAATTATGGTGCGTTTCCACTACACGGCCTCGCTCGGTATGGCTAGGCCTCGTTAGGACTGGCTCACTTTATGGCGCATTTCCATTACAGTTTAGGAACTGGGGTAGTATCTATAGTAACGCAGTGTAGGCGGAGCCGTGACGTCATCTTCAATGAGAACCCCAGAAAAACAACACAGCCGTTAGCTGTTAGCACTCAGAGCTCACAGCTCCTCATATCTGTTCAGAAACTAGACAAAAGTTAAACAAGTACAAACCACCATGACCATGACCTCTGTGTCATGGCGAATACAGTCGCTGCTTTATTTATGTCTGTATAGGCCGTTGTTGTGAGTGTGGACGGTCGGAGCATATACTGCGTTAGCTTAGCCAATCTCCATTTAGAAAACACGCATTTTAAAAGGTTTTTCGCCTGCCGTCTGTCTGCAGACTTGACAAAGCATTAATTCATGGTTTTTACTAACCGGTATCAGTATGTTGTTACTTCGACATCATTTTGAAACGTGTATTACAATTAAATCACGGTCAAATATGTCCATCTTGTTGTAGTTGTAGCCCCCTTGCCAGCGATTCTCTCTCTAGTTTAGCATACTCAGCCCGACTCAGCCTCGTTGTCTCTGGCCCTAGACCCACGATTTTATGAGGCCAGAAAAACTGTGAATTAGGACCCGCCGGCCGGTACTAGGCCAAGTGGAAACGCAACCAAAGACGGGCCGCTGACGTCACAGCCCTCTTAAACCGTGCTCCGCGCTGTAGTGGAAATGCGCCATTAGTGGAAATGCGCCATTAGTGCTTATTTTATTTTTATTTATTTGGGTCTACAACAGACGATACAAATGTTCATGTCAGTAAATGTGTACTAACAGGGGTGTTTGTGAAAAAAATGGGGACAGAGCTGGCTGCTGTCAGATGATCAGCTGTGCGGCGTCATCACAAACGGACGTCGCTTCATGTGACACTCCGGAGGAAAGGACGTCCCATTGCTCTGAAAACTAATTTCCCTGCTTCTTCTCCCTTCTCGTGTTTTCCTTTCCGTGAGGGACTAAGACGCAAGGAAAAGACTCAAGTGAGGGATGCAAAGATGGAAGTTAAGAGACGCAGCCCAGAACATACCATGGCCAGTCTGCCCCTGTCAATGGTCCTACATGATTATAGTCTTTTCATATGAATAATTGTGAACAGTTGTTAATGGCCTGCAAACTTCTACTGTAATTATACTCCGATGCAGTGACCGCTTTGTGATTACATCATTAATTTAAAGCTATTTGGCATGTTATTTACAACACTATTCTGTATATTTATTTCATTCCTAAGCAGGTTAAACTGAACCTTTTGGTTTTTGGGAATGTGTAGAAACCCTGTAGCCAATACACTGAATGAAAGAAGCAGGGAGGAATGTGACAGAGTAATTTGTTCATGACCCGGCCTTTCTGTCTGACTGCTTTCCTCCTCTGTCCGACTCCAGCTAATGAGAGCGACGGCTCCTCATGACAACCTGTGGGAAAGCCATCCCTAAGCTCCTGTGTTGGCTCTAAAAAAAATTGTTGTGCAAATTCCCAGAGATGGATTTGAGGTACCTCCTGTGTTGGTTTACCTACCTCCATTAAATGGGCAGTACCATGCTGTTAATGTGTTGGACCACATTTTCTCCGTCTGTCTGGTGTCCTTGTTTCTCATTTTCTTTTTGTCAATATTCCCAATTTTACAGACTTTCAAACTGTCACTCCCTACACTCATACCTGTATTATTTCTCTAATCACATCCTCACCCACCTTTTTTTTTCTCATCAATTTAAATATTTTTTCGGTTGCTTTGAAGCTATTTTCTGCTTGGCTGTGTCGTTTTCTTCCCCGTGAAGAGCTTTGCCCTGGAGGAAGAGGAGAAGGAGTGAAGTCACGGCTCATTCACTCAGCTAGTGAAGTAAGAAGATATGATTCTACACTGTATTGAAGTAAACATGTATTGTTTGAACGGGTTTTGATAATCACTTAGAAAAAGAATGTTATTCTCACTTTTAAACTCACTGATCCAGAGATTCTGTGTTTCACACACCAACATTGGCTGTTATCATCTCTAAGAGCCAGATGCTGTTTCTAAGTCGTTAAAGACATCGTAAAATAGGAAAAGATCCCCTGGAAAAGGTAGGGAGGGGAGATCGGGACGGAGATAAGAATTGACTTTTGACCTTAGGGGACTTTGGAATTTCAAGTCCTGGAGAGAACTATTGAACCCGGCCAGAAGCGAATCCAGCCAGTCAGGGCACTTGGGGGAGGTGGTCAGTTTAAACAGCTCCTCCCCAGGGCTTCTCTGATTCGCTTGGGAGAAAAGTGGGAAGGAAGAATCGACAAATCTCCGCCCCAAAGACAGATAGAAATACTGATGATTTTGAGTGTAAAATGCTTCTGGTCTGTTGAAAGCTGGTGCTAGAAGACGGTAAACCGCATCACAAACCTGGAGTCCATACTTCTCGTTTTCTGAAAGCTGGTCTGTCTACCTGTAAAACCGCATCATCAGGCCTGAAGCCCGGAGTACTCGAGTACTCTGTATAACTTGTATATGTGTTTGGTTTCCTACTAGAAGTAAACTCAGATAATTTGTTATAACTTTGATTCCGGTGTTTTCAATTCCTTTCTTAATTTAATAGAGATCCAGCCTCATCCAACGAACGGCGCGTAGCAGAGGTATTCTACTCCAACAAGTGGTGACTCCCGACGTTTGTGAGCTGATCCCTAGAAAGGAACACCGATAGCCGGGGGACAGAATCCAGTCCAGGGGGAGGACACAGAGATACTGGTGACAACTAAGACCATGGCAATATACAAGAGGTGAGCAGACACCTGTTTTAACTATCAAATATCTGTGATTGATTATACCAAAAAAATTTAGAGTTGTCGGCAGCGTTCTCAGTGTTCTTAGTCACGGTGGGAAATACAATACATATTCTAGTTAAATTAGATTATTAGTGCTTAGAGTCGGGTAGTTCAGTCCTTACCTAAGGCACAAAAGTGCTCATAAGAGGCGGGTATTCAGTCCCGTCCTATGACCCACTAACAACGAACGCTGTAACGCTGTAAAAGATGTATGGGGTAAATTCCCCGCAAGTCAAAATAACATTGATTAATGCGGTTAGCTTGCAGTGCGTCAATTAAAGACTGCAAAAGGTGTAAAAAAGGGTTGCATTCCCCGCAGGTCATGATCAGATTGATTAATGCGGTTACCTTTCGTGGTGCTTTAAATGTATAAAATGTCTGTAATTGTTATATGGTGGGTGATAGAAGAGGAGAGAGACGCAACCTCCAACTAATTATTTGGAACGACCGTATCTCATCACAAAACTGTTGTGGGGATAATCAGGCTCATTAAACGTGACGATAAAGAGATTTTGTTGACTGAGTTTTTAACTCTTGACCTGAAGTCGCAATCACCGTGAGGAGATTGTAGAAGCCTACTTCTGGAAGTCACGCTATCTGTTGAAATAAACATCGCACAATAAAAATTTGCCTGAATGTGATATGATAAGGTATGAGAAGCTCTGTGTGATTTTTTAAAGTCAAATCTGTGTAATACTTGAGAGACAGAGAGCAACGAGAAGGTGGTATAATGTCTGAGACCCTACCTCCACCCTAAGGAGATAAGGGCTCACAAATGCCACTTATGAGTATCCCATCTAATACTCCTAAAGGAAAACACATTGTTAGACCTGTTGTTCAGGGATAAGGAATGTTGGAAATAGTAATGGAAGATATTGAAAATCTTAAACTGGATCAACCAACCATGTTAGTGAACCCTGCTAATATGGAGCTAATACATGTAGAAAGACTAGCAGCAGCTCTGGCAAAGACAATAGGTCCTAGCATGCAAGCACAGAGCGGTAATATGATAAGGGCTATTGAACTGACCCTTTTTGGAAATGGGATTTTCCGTTACATAACGGAAGACTCAATTCAGGCCTTAAAGAACGCTTTACAAACAAGTCAGGGAGTGTTAAATGTGGAGCTATGTTGCTCAAAAGGGAACTTACACTTTTGGGAAGAGATCTCCCTTTCTCTGTCCTGAGGTGCTGCTGACTCAAAGCAGCATACAGGGTCAAAGACAGGCGTGACCTCTGGAGAGGAAGAAAATCTAAATCTGAACAGACCACAGAGCCCATTAAAAGGTTTTATGGCCTCTACACTGAGAGGAAGATCTGGAGATTGTAAGGAACTCTCCCTAAATATCCACCCCCACACCATTGAGGGGAAGAGTGTTCCTTTCACCAATAAACAAATCATCTCTTAACCAAGTCAGATTTCAAAATAGCCATACCTCAAGTTGTTAAGAAAAAAGGGAGATTCAAAAGGTTATCAATAATTGCCCAGTATATTAAATAAATACAAACGGACACGTATCAATATAAGTCAGATAATATAGACGAGGTCAATCATGGAAGAAGGCTGACATTTAATGCCTGATATATAAGTAATAGTAATAATAAATAAATAGCTGATATTAAATAACTGATGTATAAGGCTCGATGTTTCTGAAAATAGGAACACCGTTAACGGCGTTCTATTTCAGTAAAAGGGGGAAAAGGATAGGATATACATCAGACAATATGTATGTGAGATTATTACGTTTTTAGGAGAAATTTATCAATTTAAAATACTAGTTATGGTATTTTTTGTTTTGTTTTATTTGTTGCTTTTAAGAGAAATTGATACAGTTAAAATAATCTAGCTTTGGTTATTTTTTGTTTTGTTAGTTTGTTCCTTTTTTGTTTTATTTTTATTTTTGTTCTATTTTTTATTTTTATTTGGATTTTTGATTTTGATTTTTTATTTTTATTTTTTGAGATGATTTCAAAACCATATACAAAAGCAACTTAAGGGCTTGGTATGAGACTTCTCCACACAGGCTGCTGACGTCAAAAGGGGGACCCGAGAAACACAAGGCCAACACAGCAGATTACGTCTGGTTGGAGGGGACCTCCCATGCCGTCCGCTCAGATGGAAAGGGAGACAACTGGTACCACTGGAGCCAGTGTGCGGTCGGGAAAAACACCTGCGAGGACCCTGGACGACATCAGGACAGAGTTGGCCCTCGTTGCGAGGACCCTGGACGACATCAGGACAGAGTTGGCCCTCGTCGCGAGGACCCTGGACGACATCAGAACAGATCTGGCTCTCGTCAAGGCAGTCGACCCAGGAGGCGCCATCAGCAGACCGGAGGAGGAGGATCAGGACATCTCTCCAACAGTCGACCCAGGAGGCGCCATCAGCGGGCCGGAGGAGGAGGATCAGGACATCTCTCCAACAGTCGACCCAGGAGGCGCCATCAGCGGGCCGGGGGAGGACAATCAGGCCACATCTCTCTAGCAGGCACCCCAGAAGCCGCCGTCAGCGGGCTGGGGGGACGAAGATATGGCAAACCAAGACGGCACAGGGAACTCCATTTCCCGCTGAAACAGGTTGATATAGCCGGTGTGGAACTTTGTCTGAACAATCCATTTTTTTTTTTTTTTGAGGAACTTTCAACTTTATTTTTATATCCCATAATGTAAGGGATTTGTATTTTTTATTCTACAGAACTATGTGTTACCAAAAGAGGGAAAAGTATGATAATGTCTTTTCTGATTTCTGTGGCTACTTTTATTGCCATTTTGGTGACATGTGGTTGTTGTTGTGTGCCTTGTATCTGCTCATTGTGTGTTAAGACTCATCAGTTCCACCATTGAGGGAAGAGTAAAGATGACTCAGCTGACAAGGACTTTGCTTTTTAGACATATTTTATTCTCCCTCCACTGTCATAATAAGTTGTTGTTGTGGACTGTTCCTAAAGGTTTAAAGTGCTCTATATCCCAACTTCTGATGGGTTTATATAAATGTTGGGACAGACACAGTAAGAAGAAAATTGACAGTGGTAATGTTTCAAATGCTATATGTTGATCTCGTGAGGTGAGATCAAAAGAGGGATTGAAGTAAGAAGATATGATTCTACACTGTATTGAAGTAAACATGTATTGTTTGAACGGGTTTTGATAATCACTTAGAAAAAGAATGTTATTCTCACTTTTAAACTCACTGATCCAGAGATTCTGTGTTTCACACACCAACATTGGCTGTTATCATCTCTAAGAGCCAGATGCTGTTTCTAAGTCGTTAAAGACATCGTAAAATAGGAAAAGATCCCCTGGAAAAGGTAGGGAGGGGAGATCGGGACGGAGATAAGAATTGACTTTTGACCTTAGGGGACTTTGGAATTTCAAGTCCTGGAGAGAACTATTGAACCCGGCCAGAAGCGAATCCAGCCAGTCAGGGCACTTGGGGGAGGTGGTCAGTTTAAACAGCTCCTCCCCAGGGCTTCTCTGATTCGCTTGGGAGAAAAGTGGGAAGGAAGAATCGACAAATCTCCGCCCCAAAGACAGATAGAAATACTGATGATTTTGAGTGTAAAATGCTTCTGGTCTGTTGAAAGCTGGTGCTAGAAGACGGTAAACCGCATCACAAACCTGGAGTCCATACTTCTCGTTTTCTGAAAGCTGGTCTGTCTACCTGTAAAACCGCATCATCAGGCCTGAAGCCCGGAGTACTCGAGTACTCTGTATAACTTGTATATGTGTTTGGTTTCCTACTAGAAGTAAACTCAGATAATTTGTTATAACTTTGATTCCGGTGTTTTCAATTCCTTTCTTAATTTAATAGAGATCCAGCCTCATCCAACGAACGGCGCGTAGCAGAGGTATTCTACTCCAACAAGTGGTGACTCCCGACGTTTGTGAGCTGATCCCTAGAAAGGAACACCGATAGCCGGGGGACAGAATCCAGTCCAGGGGGAGGACACAGAGATACTGGTGACAACTAAGACCATGGCAATATACAAGAGGTGAGCAGACACCTGTTTTAACTATCAAATATCTGTGATTGATTATACCAAAAAAATTTAGAGTTGTCGGCAGCGTTCTCAGTGTTCTTAGTCACGGTGGGAAATACAATACATATTCTAGTTAAATTAGATTATTAGTGCTTAGAGTCGGGTAGTTCAGTCCTTACCTAAGGCACAAAAGTGCTCATAAGAGGCGGGTATTCAGTCCCGTCCTATGACCCACTAACAACGAACGCTGTAACGCTGTAAAAGATGTATGGGGTAAATTCCCCGCAAGTCAAAATAACATTGATTAATGCGGTTAGCTTGCAGTGCGTCAATTAAAGACTGCAAAAGGTGTAAAAAAGGGTTGCATTCCCCGCAGGTCATGATCAGATTGATTAATGCGGTTACCTTTCGTGGTGCTTTAAATGTATAAAATGTCTGTAATTGTTATATGGTGGGTGATAGAGGAGGAGAGAGACGCGACCTCCAACTAATTATTTGGAACGACCGTATCTCATCACAAAACTGTTGTGGGGATAATCAGGCTCATTAAACGTGACGATAAAGAGATTTTGTTGACTGAGTTTTTAACTCTTGACCTGAAGTCGCAATCACCGTGAGGAGATTGTAGAAGCCTACTTCTGGAAGTCACGCTATCTGTTGAAATAAACATCGCACAATAAAAATTTGCCTGAATGTGATATGATAAGGTATGAGAAGCTCTGTGTGATTTTTTAAAGTCAAATCTGTGTAATACTTGAGAGACAGAGAGCAACGAGAAGGTGGTATAATGTCTGAGACCCTACCTCCACCCTAAGGAGATAAGGGCTCACAAATGCCACTTATGAGTATCCCATCTAATACTCCTAAAGGAAAACACATTGTTAGACCTGTTGTTCAGGGATAAGGAATGTTGGAAATAGTAATGGAAGATATTGAAAATCTTAAACTGGATCAACCAACCATGTTAGTGAACCCTGCTAATATGGAGCTAATACATGTAGAAAGACTAGCAGCAGCTCTGGCAAAGACAATAGGTCCTAGCATGCAAGCACAGAGCGGTAATATGATAAGGGCTATTGAACTGACCCTTTTTGGAAATGGGATTTTCCGTTACATAACGGAAGACTCAATTCAGGCCTTAAAGAACGCTTTACAAACAAGTCAGGGAGTGTTAAATGTGGAGCTATGTTGCTCAAAAGGGAACTTACACTTTTGGGAAGAGATCTCCCTTTCTCTGTCCTGAGGTGCTGCTGACTCAAAGCAGCATACAGGGTCAAAGACAGGCGTGACCTCTGGAGAGGAAGAAAATCTAAATCTGAACAGACCACAGAGCCCATTAAAAGGTTTTATGGCCTCTACACTGAGAGGAAGATCTGGAGATTGTAAGGAACTCTCCCTAAATATCCACCCCCACACCATTGAGGGGAAGAGTGTTCCTTTCACCAATAAACAAATCATCTCTTAACCAAGTCAGATTTCAAAATAGCCATACCTCAAGTTGTTAAGAAAAAAGGGAGATTCAAAAGGTTATCAATAATTGCCCAGTATATTAAATAAATACAAACGGACACGTATCAATATAAGTCAGATAATATAGACGAGGTCAATCATGGAAGAAGGCTGACATTTAATGCCTGATATATAAGTAATAGTAATAATAAATAAATAGCTGATATTAAATAACTGATGTATAAGGCTCGATGTTTCTGAAAATAGGAACACCGTTAACGGCGTTCTATTTCAGTAAAAGGGGGAAAAGGATAGGATATACATCAGACAATATGTATGTGAGATTATTACGTTTTTAGGAGAAATTTATCAATTTAAAATACTAGTTATGGTATTTTTTGTTTTGTTTTATTTGTTGCTTTTAAGAGAAATTGATACAGTTAAAATAATCTAGCTTTGGTTATTTTTTGTTTTGTTAGTTTGTTCCTTTTTTGTTTTATTTTTATTTTTGTTCTATTTTTTATTTTTATTTGGATTTTTGATTTTGATTTTTTATTTTTATTTTTTGAGATGATTTCAAAACCATATACAAAAGCAACTTAAGGGCTTGGTATGAGACTTCTCCACACAGGCTGCTGACGTCAAAAGGGGGACCCGAGAAACACAAGGCCAACACAGCAGATTACGTCTGGTTGGAGGGGACCTCCCATGCCGTCCGCTCAGATGGAAAGGGAGACAACTGGTACCACTGGAGCCAGTGTGCGGTCGGGAAAAACACCTGCGAGGACCCTGGACGACATCAGGACAGAGTTGGCCCTCGTTGCGAGGACCCTGGACGACATCAGGACAGAGTTGGCCCTCGTCGCGAGGACCCTGGACGACATCAGAACAGATCTGGCTCTCGTCAAGGCAGTCGACCCAGGAGGCGCCATCAGCAGACCGGAGGAGGAGGATCAGGACATCTCTCCAACAGTCGACCCAGGAGGCGCCATCAGCGGGCCGGAGGAGGAGGATCAGGACATCTCTCCAACAGTCGACCCAGGAGGCGCCATCAGCGGGCCGGGGGAGGACAATCAGGCCACATCTCTCTAGCAGGCACCCCAGAAGCCGCCGTCAGCGGGCTGGGGGGACGAAGATATGGCAAACCAAGACGGCACAGGGAACTCCATTTCCCGCTGAAACAGGTTGATATAGCCGGTGTGGAACTTTGTCTGAACAATCAATTTTTTTTTTTTTTGAGGAACTTTCAACTTTATTTTTATATCCCATAATGTAAGGGATTTGTATTTTTTATTCTACAGAACTATGTGTTACCAAAAGAGGGAAAAGTATGATAATGTCTTTTCTGATTTCTGTGGCTACTTTTATTGCCATTTTGGTGACATGTGGTTGTTGTTGTGTGCCTTGTATCTGCTCATTGTGTGTTAAGACTCATCAGTTCCACCATTGAGGGAAGAGTAAAGATGACTCAGCTGACAAGGACTTTGCTTTTTAGACATATTTTATTCTCCCTCCACTGTCATAATAAGTTGTTGTTGTGGACTGTTCCTAAAGGTTTAAAGTGCTCTATATCCCAACTTCTGATGGGTTTATATAAATGTTGGGACAGACACAGTAAGAAGAAAATTGACAGTGGTAATGTTTCAAATGCTATATGTTGATCTCGTGAGGTGAGATCAAAAGAGGGATTGAAGTAAGAAGATATGATTCTACACTGTATTGAAGTAAACATGTATTGTTTGAACGGGTTTTGATAATCACTTAGAAAAAGAATGTTATTCTCACTTTTAAACTCACTGATCCAGAGATTCTGTGTTTCACACACCAACATTGGCTGTTATCATCTCTAAGAGCCAGATGCTGTTTCTAAGTCGTTAAAGACATCGTAAAATAGGAAAAGATCCCCTGGAAAAGGTAGGGAGGGGAGATCGGGACGGAGATAAGAATTGACTTTTGACCTTAGGGGACTTTGGAATTTCAAGTCCTGGAGAGAACTATTGAACCCGGCCAGAAGCGAATCCAGCCAGTCAGGGCACTTGGGGGAGGTGGTCAGTTTAAACAGCTCCTCCCCAGGGCTTCTCTGATTCGCTTGGGAGAAAAGTGGGAAGGAAGAATCGACAAATCTCCGCCCCAAAGACAGATAGAAATACTGATGATTTTGAGTGTAAAATGCTTCTGGTCTGTTGAAAGCTGGTGCTAGAAGACGGTAAACCGCATCACAAACCTGGAGTCCATACTTCTCGTTTTCTGAAAGCTGGTCTGTCTACCTGTAAAACCGCATCATCAGGCCTGAAGCCCGGAGTACTCGAGTACTCTGTATAACTTGTATATGTGTTTGGTTTCCTACTAGAAGTAAACTCAGATAATTTGTTATAACTTTGATTCCGGTGTTTTCAATTCCTTTCTTAATTTAATAGAGATCCAGCCTCATCCAACGAACGGCGCGTAGCAGAGGTATTCTACTCCAACACTAGTGAGGAGAATTAAAAGGAAATCAAGAAACATGGCATGTTGCAGGCTCTCCTCCAATTTATTTTGCAAACTATTCAGTCTAGTTGGACCACAATAATGACGTTTTTAAGTATTCTGCATGGCATGAGAATTCATTTACATTACATGTCATTTTACTTACCATAAATGTGCTGCATAGTATTTGTATCTAAATCAAAACTCCAAACTTCCACACTGCTTATGGAACATATTATGGAAAGGAGGAAGCAACCTGTGAAGGACAGAGTAATGATTCAGGACTTTTTAAAGGATCAGCCCCTTAAGGCCTGGAGAAAAGCAATGTAGTCCTAACACTTTTCCTCTGGGCATGATGGGCTATTTTTTGCGGGGTTCATGTGTGTCCAGCAGATATTCGAGTCAAGACTTATCTCTTTTGGTTACAGCTTGTTGAACAACGTGAAAAGCGTGAAAGTTGTTAGAGTCGGGAGACGATGGATCAACTGCATTGTTTTAAAAGTAGCCACTCTACAAGGTCATTATAATACTATATAAGGTAGGATTCTGAGAACCATATTAAGACCTTTGTGTTTGTGCAAACCTTTCAGTTTTTTTTTGCAGAATTATCAAGTTCTTTACAGTCCTAGAATCATTGCAATCTCTAAAAAGTGTTTCTGCGACTCAATAAAGACTTCTCATCACTGTTGAAGGAGATATAAGGCCTTAAAATAATAGCAACATGCACTCGCACTTGTTGAATTTGCCAAGAAAGAGGCAATTCACTCCAACTGTTGACTACGGAAGCTCTGTCTGATTCTGCCTCACAATCTATAACTGGAAACCGGCAGAGATAGAGATTGTAAGCATGAGTGATGCGGCTTTCACACCGGCGCTTTTCACTTTCTAGCTCCTCGCGAGAGCTTTTCTGGTTCAGCTCCCGTTTCCCTTTTCAGCTCCCGCTCTGTTCACACTGCCCAGAGCTGCCGCTGCTGCGTCATGACGTCACAGTTTACGTCGCTGATTTTCTCCCACAACAACAACGGGCCGGGGACTGCATCGGGTCGATGATCGTGTTGCTTTTAATCATACGAAGCCAGATTAAATTAAATAACGACTTCTCCAACCTTATACTTTTCTCCAGAGTGCCGTGGTTCATTGTTTATTAATGTGTTTCAGCGGCATTTACCGACCGCTGCAGTGCTGGCTGCTCTTCCACGGGAGTTTATTCTCCCGTTAGCTCCGGGTTAGCTCACACGGCTCTAAAGTATTCACTGTCTGACTGTCACACAAGCAGCTGATACATATCCCCAGTTCCCCTTAAGTGAATGTGTGTCAGTCTGAATTGACGCTGTTTGGCATCACAACGCTGTTATGAAAGTTTCTCTGGTATAACATGGGTGATGTTAGCATAGCAACCGAAGCTAAACTGACTACTTGCTAAGCCGTTTTCTATAGGCACATTTTACCTGCGTATTTTTCATTATGATTCTACTTCTGATAGTCGGACATGACAACCTGTACAGCCCATGTATCTCCACAATGATCAATAACAGCGAACGGATGGTCAAAGTAAGGTTTCCTCGACGTAAGAGACGTAAGCGACGCCGCGTCATAGCTCCGAAGCTCTTGCCTCTGGACCGACAATTTTTTGGAGCTGGAAGTGAACCGCATTCCGGAGCTATGACGCGCCGTCGCTGCGGTGTGAACAGGAAAAAACGGCGCTTTTCAGGCTCTAGCTCCCAGCAGGAGCTGGAAAAGCGCCGGTGTGAAAGGGGTATAAGTCATTGTTTGTTTATGACACTTGGAATTTAACCCAATAAGCCAAATATTAATCAGAATCAGAATCAAGTTTATTGACAGGTACGTTTACACATACAAGGAATTTGCTTTGGTGTCTGGTTGTGTGACCATAAACAATCTTAGAAACTATTTATCATTAAAAAATAACAATATAGAAAAGTATTTACACCAAATTTAAATGTACAAAGAACCTTAAAAGATACAAAACTAAAACACTAAGGACACTGACTATATGGCAATATGTGGCAAACTACAGTTAATTATAATTTAAAGTGGAGGGATGTGCAGACATGTGTACAAAATGTGCAAAATGTAGTCAGAGAGTTGAGCATGAACATGGCTCACAGTATTAAGAAAAATAAAAAAAGAACAACATGTTCTTCATATGATGTGCATTAATGTGCATTAAAGAAGACATATTATACTTTTGGGGTTTCCCTTCCCTGTAGTGTGTTCTAAAGGTTTTTGTGCATGTAAATTGTCTCCAAAGTCCAAAATCCCTTTGTTCCCTCCAGAGGGAGTTTCTCTCACACACTACTCCCCTGCCTGAAAGGCCTCAATCACTATGTAATACTTGTGCTTCAACACATTGTGCTAAGGGGTGGGACCTCTCTAGGCGGTTGACCAATCACAACAGAGCAGCGGACAGCGTCGGCAAGCATCTTTATAAACTGTCATGCCATTAATTCTGACCAGCAGGCCTGACATTGGTCTCAACTGAACAGCAGCTTACCCGTGTTGGAATGTGTTTAGGTGACATTAGTGTTTTTACAAATAAGTAGTTCCTTTTTTTCACAATGTTAACGTGAAGTTTACTTTTTTAGTGCAAGCTCACAGCGCCAGGACAGAGGGTTTTCTAAACCGACCTCTAATGTGAGAGTTGAGACCCAGTTGTGCTTTTGTAGAGGAAAAATGCGTATTCACAATTAAATTCAGTATGTACACAAAATAGGCCTTTCACTGAACGCTTAGATTTAGTTGCTATACAGTATGTGCAAAACAATTGTTCTTTGTTAATTACTGTGTCTCAAAGTCACAGTAAAAAACAATCAACACTTCTCCAAATGATTTAAAATGCTCACTAATGGTTACAGTCAGCCAAGCTAGAGGAAAGAGCACTAACACACAATCCATGCAAGGCCCAGATAGACGAATCACACTGTTTTGTTTGTAATAATTTCAGGGTAGAAAATCCCTGCCTCACAATTTAATAATGCATTTGTGATCCTTTCATGTCACATTTATAAAAACATATTCATTAACTGTATGCTGTGTTATGGGTTTGATTCCTTGTAGTACATGTTCCATCATATTAATTAACATCTTATATATAACATATGGCTTGTTCGGTAAGGGACCTTTGTGCATGTGCCATGTGAGTGACTTTCCTTTTCAAAGGCTGAAGCTGTACAATTTTAAACGTGTGCTTTGGAAAAGGTCAAACACTGCAGTGTGATGTGTGTGTGAACTCTCATTGTTTGCTTATCCTTGTATACTCGTAAGAGCCTGCGTAGCACAAATAATAAAAAGGAAAGACATAATGTTCACAGCAAGGACAGTACATTGGGATATTATATATCTTAATACATTGAGGTTATAATATCCATTTACAGATCTGTGCAAAGGATAACAGAAACAATTATTTCAACTGCATGCGCAGTTCTAACGGTTAGCAAAATTGAAGGGATTAATTATTTTTTATTTTCTTTCATTCAATATGTCTCGTGGATCTTTGGCTGAATGAAGTTTGAGTACAGTATACATAAAGTGCCTAATGCCTTCACAGATTCAACAAGAACACAAATACTGTAAAGGAACACAGAGTCATAGCTAAAAATACAAAGCACTGAATTACTGTCACTTGTAATAACAAAGAACATTATAATAACATCCAGCCATGGTATGTTAAAAATACAGAGATTGAGCATTTTTTTTCTTTGTTAAAATGTTGCTGCTTTGAAAGCAACGTAGCAGTGTCAAGAACTGTATCAGTACAGCTAAAGTGTTGGGGCACATGGTCGGTTGAGTGGGCAAAAGGAGATGTACAGTACATGACAGTGATAAATACTGAATACACATAAGTAAAATTGCTGTTGTGTTCTAGTTTTTATTATTCATTGCATTTTCAGATGGAATGCCATGAACATTTGTACAAATTCTGTAGGTTTTGCTGAGGGTGTGTGATGATGCCTGTGGTGACCCCCTCACTTTACATCCGATGGCACAATAGTATGGTGCAAATGTGCAAGTGGCCCAAAGTAAGGCGCTGCAGTTTCAAAAAAGCGATGCAAATATAAAAACACAAAAGAGAAGAAACATCTTCACCAACTTGACAGCACATGCGCAACATTAAGAAAATATTCACCAAACTAACAGAACATGCGCAGTGTTAACTAAAAGCGCTTCATAAATGAAATGCTGCAAATAAAAATGTCTGCAAGAAGCTCAAAACACATCAGAAACAGGGACACTTAAAGTGACGCACACAGCTGGGATCGGAGCACTTGGTTACATTTCAGGGATTATAAAGTTGGCAGAGTTAGTCTGTTTCATCATTGTAAGTGGCTCGTATGTATATGTGACCCGCTCTATCGAAATCAGTCGGAAGTCGCAACGGCTCATTTCAAAATAAACGTGTCAAGAAGTGGTTGACATTTTTTCTGAATGGTTGCCAATGGCAACCTGGCAACAGTTACTGTCGAGCCCTGAGATAGTTAAGTTATCTCAGTGGGTCTCAAACGTTTTGATCACAATTTATGTAAACACATATTTCCAAGGCACTCCTTTATAATTATTGGGATAAACAGGTTTGAAATCATTTCAATGTATACTATAGGACAGTAAACCAAAAATATCGTTTAAAACTGGAGAAATAAAAATTTGCATTACTAAATAAATGTTAACTAGGTAAAATAAGATATGAATGAACAAAAATCAAATAAGTTACATTTATTTGTTATTGGCTCTGGTAGGTTATTGGTTATGTTCACACTGCTCCTAGTACTAGACTCCTGGTACTAGGATGGGTTTCATCCCTCCCAATTCTATTCTATACTTTTTGATTATTAAAATGTAAACCAATATTTTTCATATGGGTGTTTAGAGTTGTAGTCCCCTAGATCAGGTCTCTAGTAATTGTGTGCTCAAAGTGCACCAGATTGAAGCATTTTACTTTGAAATGTTCAAACATTTCTTCCCAGGGGGGCATACCCCTGGACCCCCCTAGAGGATGTGATGTCCACCCCCCAATTCAAACATGTTCATACAATACTGAATACATTTGAAGCCTTTTTGACGTATATTACCTATGTCAATACGTTTCTGTTTTTGTAGTGTATTTGCCTTTTGTAGAGATTTTTCATTTATTCTTTATATATTCTATAGGGGGGGTGGGCGCTAGCTAAAATCTCACCTAGGGCATCAAATTGGCTA
Organism: Trematomus bernacchii; assembly: GCF_902827165.1. Lineage (NCBI taxonomy): Eukaryota > Metazoa > Chordata > Actinopteri > Perciformes > Nototheniidae > Trematomus > Trematomus bernacchii. The sequence goes on from NW_022987612.1 coordinate 222,760, forward strand.
GGCACCTCTCAACTCGCACTCGGCTCTTCCGCAGCGCCGCTCCCCCTCCCTCCGGCTGAAATTATGAATGTAAGGCGTATAGTAATCATAGATAACACGACAGGGTCCGTAAAAGTTTGTTTTCATCTGATTTCAAATAAACAAAGTCTTGACTTTCAGAATATTAAACTTGTTTCGGCAAATTCAGATGATAAATACAACTTTGAAGCTTGTAACGGCATAATTACAAGCGGAGAACGGAGTAACTTAATGTTACAGCACGCATAACAACAGCCGGTGTTTCTTGTGAGTGTTTTCCCTGGGAAACAAACACACACACACACACACACACACACACACACACACACACACACACGCACACACACGCACACACACACACACACACACACACACACACACACACACACACACACACACACACACACACACACACACACCACACCACACCACACCACACCACACCACACCACACCACACCCACACCACACCACACCACACCACACCACACCACCACCACACCACACCACACCACACACACACTCGCGAGCTTCCCCCAGACCAGTAATCCAAAAACGAAAATATTTTCCCTCCGTACTACTTTGATCATTTATTAGCCGCTAATAATCAATCAGATCGATGGATTCCAGAGAAGAGGAAACTTTGAAGGCCTTTTTCTCAAAATGATGACTCGTGACAGTCATTATATAATGTGACATATTTTGCTTAATATTTGGAGTACAAAAACAATCCTGATATCATTAGAAAGCTAGGAATCTCCTCTTTCCACCAGTGTATACAACTCAAAATGTGTCTTCGGGTCAATGCGACTGATTTCGATAGAGCAAGTCACATATTTCAAATAACTAAGTTAGCTACGCTAGCTAGCCTACTTACAGCAGATTTAAATAAGCCAATCGAATTTACTGGATATTTTAGGAAACGTTCCAACATTAGTGACAGCAAAAGGGTTTAGATTTGTTCTTTTGGTGAAATTGTAACCAAACTCAGAGTCATTTACCCATAGGTCTGACGACTTAGCTTCCGGGGGCAAAGATCAATATTTTTGGGGTTCTGGTTTAGCTGGGCCACGATCTCCTCTTCAACTTCTGACTTTAGTATAGCACCATCATCAGGTAAAAATGTAGTTGGTCCAAGAGAGTGGCGCAGGAATGAGTCCTTAAACATGGAGAAAACTGAGCATTTTACAACTTCCAGTTCCGTCGTCTTAAAGTCAATGTTTTTTTTTAACGTGTTTATGGTTAGACGCCTGGAATAAGATCTGTGCTTAACGCTAGCTTATGACATTTTCATATTTTGTTCTAAGACATAAAATACATCAGTAAATACCCCACTCGTGAATGTCTGAAGCTTTCATGAGTCATACAAAATTGGCGGTTGCTAACAAGTGACTAAATAAGACTCAAACGTCATTACACCGACACAAGTCCGCCTTTAGCCTAGCAGCAGTGTTGCCAGCCATGCGACCACAATGTAGTTTGTTTAGGGCGTTAAGCTAGCTTATATTTTCTGCCGATTTGCATTTACGGCTCAAAAATCACTAAATCTTGTTAATATGTGGAGATTGTCCTTCAGAACAAAACGTGTACCGAAATCCAATGTGGAAATCCCTTTTCTCTTTGTCGAGGGAGCCCTTGCGATCCTAACTTCCCAAAAATAAGTCATCACTGCACCACTCTATACTTTGTTCTATAACTCAATACCAGCAGATCAAATGACATTTTAGCAACTTATGAGCACTGTGGGCATATTAGCAATACAATGTTTGTGAGCATTGAGCTCAAGCATCTCTGAAGCAATGTTGGTAGAGTCTGTTATAATGACAAAGCTGCTAAATTGACCACCCTCCTTTTCATGCTAAACCATCTCAACCTTTGGCACTAAACCTGGCAAACATAAAATTGTCTTGAAAAATAAATTGAAAGTAGGAGGTCACATTTTTAAGCAGTGCAAAAATGCAATGATTCAGCTGCTGTGACCCTGGTACTGTATAATTACTGCATTACTTCATTTTTATAATGAAGTCCATTGATTTCCATTTGGATTAAACTAGAACCTTCTTTTATACAATAAGTACCATTCAGGGTTCTCTCGCCACCAGCTGAAAATAACATAAAATGGGCAATTACTGTTGATCAATGGTCTCATTATATAAAAACAAAGGGGGGAGGGATTTTTTTTTTCTGAAGCCCATTCACAGGTACAATTCAGTTATTTATAGTACTTTATAAGGAACATGTAGTTTAAGTGCAAGCATGGAGAAAGCTTTACCGTCACTTTCTTATTACTGTACACTATTATTCCTTTTAATACTGACAGCAACAGCAAAAAGCCAATGGTAGTCCAGTCAATGTTCTTCAGAGAAGAACTTAGTTAGTTTCAACTAATATATTTATGTTGACCCATTAAAAACAGACATTGATCATGGTTCTGAAATGTTTTGGGATTTACAAGTTTAGGTAATAACTTGATAAGTATTATGGTACCTCTTCTTTGTGCCATTTTGTCATTATAATCAAACAATCGTGAGAGAAGAATGTTGATTACATTCATGTATGGTTAATGTTAAGGCGACAGTATGCTTCTGAATTTAGGTGCTTGTCAGATTGTTTGAAAATCTTATAAGCCCCACCCGCTACAGCAGGGGTATTCAACTAAAATTCAACGAGGTCCAGTTAGAGAAAATCTCCCCATGCAAAGGTCCGGAACTTCAAAATGTCTAACTTGCTTTATGAATTAGTGTGATATATATTGAAGTAGCCTGCAGCTTTATCAACGTCTGCATGTAATCAACAACTGACTGTCAATCAAATAAAAAAAGTACAATTCATAAACAACAATATTTATTGTCAATTAACATTGAACTATACAGATATACAGTAAAATACTGTGGATGTGTGTAATGTTCCTCTCTGGCTGCATTTAAAAATGAAATAGAGAAAATAAATAAAATAGCTTTTGAAAATATGTGCATCTTAAAAGTGCTTAATTTTAGATAAATAAAAGTGTAGCAGCAGCTTGAGTTTCCCTTTTTCTTTGTTAACCGTTTCACATCATGACCTAACAGTTTCAGGCGATTATAGAACAATATCAGTCTTTACACATCATAACAATTGAACAGTTTTAAAGTTTCTCTTTCTTTCCCTCTTATATTGCAGTCCCTCACTCGCTTTTTTTTATTCAGTGCGAGAATTGAGCTCGAGCTTGTCCTGCCAGGAGTTTAGATCTGGGCTGAAATTGTGTCAGGGCCATTCTCATACACACATGCAGGTGCTCATTGGTTAGCCTCGGTTAGCCTGCCCTGGAACCATATTTAGTTTTCATTTTGATCCTGGTGGACTGATCATATCGGGCTCTGAGACTGCTTATTTTTTGTGACCTCAGTTCTGACTTGAGAGGGAATGTTTGGTCAAACACTTTGTGTTTTGTCTCATAGTGGCGTTTTGGCACTTTTAATGAGCGCCACGGTCTCTGAACAAATGAGACACACTGGTTCTGTGCTCCCAGTGGGCCAGGATTGAACATGAATGAGTCCACTCAGGGTTAAAAGCTCTGTTCTCACTCTCAGCCGCTAACACGCCTGTTCACTCTCCCCTCCGCTTCTCTCCCTCCCTGTATCGCTAACTCTTCTCTTCACTCACTTTCCTCTCCGCTTCTCTCTGCCGCTCTCTCATCTCTTCTTCTGTGTTTCTCTCCCTGTATCGCTCACTCGTCTCTTTCGCCCCCTGTCGGCAGCGGTTAAAATAGAATCGCCCCGTCAAAATTGAAATCCCCTATTAATGTATTGATTATAGGTCCGGGCCCGGGTCCGGATCCGGACCGCGGTCCGCCTGTTGCCGACCCCTGCGCTACAGCTTTCTGAAACTTAAGGGATGGAAAGTGAGTGGTGCACGACACCGAGCGTAGCGCTTCCTCCTAGTCGGGCGACACCGCTCTTTCCATTAAACACAACGGTAACGTCAGCGCAAAGCCGATTTACCGCATTTCATGTGAATGCAACTTTAACACCCTACATTTCTGCAATTCTAAATAACATTCTTGCAGTGGCACCAAACGCTCATGAGGTGTAGAATCGCCCAATGACTACTTAATGGGTTGGTACTCTGGGCCAATAATAATCCTTCTGGTTAAAATATTATTCCGGAGTGGGACTACTGTCTAAATGCAATCAAAGCATCTTATGCTACCCAACATTATTCAAAGCCCATTGCACAAACTCCATTAGCTTGGCCTTTACAAATGAAGTTGTTGAATTAGGGTTAAATGATGCCAATGAAATGTCTTTGATATTCTGAAGCAATTCTTGGGTTCCAGAAGGTTCCAGATTGTTAAACATCTTGATATGGCCCCTAAAGGAAACTTTGTATTTCCCAGATCTCTCATGGCCCCTAATTGCTCAAGCAGCAGCTGGTGGGGGGGTATGAGAGTGACGCTCAGAGTCTGTTCAAGTGCTCCTTTCTCTGCCCCTGCAGACTCAACTGTTTGTTTCAAGTGACCATGCTTTTGTTATGCATTGCATCAATAATCCACAACATGTGTTCAAAATGGTCAAAAATAATGAATTACAGCAACATCTGCTCTCTCTGCGCACTTGCTTCCCATTTTTAGATGAATACAGAAAACCATAATCAGAAATAATCGTAATATTTGCATGATTTACAAAGTCCGTGGACATCCATATTTCAGAGTCTGATCTGAGCTACAGAGTTTATCTACAGATGCTCACCAAAAGTACCACAAATGATGTTAAAATCAGAACTTTGTTACGGGTGTACAAGGAGTGGACCCAAAAGCACGAAGGCAGACACAGGATTCAAGTACAATAAAAAGTCTTTACTTGAAAAAGCAGAAACAGTACAAAAATATATACAATAAACAATCTACACTCATTTTTACCCAACTAATAACTAGAACAATACTTAGAGAGAAGTGGGCACAGGTGGAAACAATCCGGGGCAGACACTGATGATGGCGGGAAAACAACCAAGGCAGGAAGAAAAGGAACCAGGAACGAGACAAGGTGAATACAAAATAAAACAGGAAGTGGAACATAAATAACTAAACTAACAAAAAACATTTAACACAGTTGCCGACGCACAACAAACTTTTGTAATAGTGAAAGTATTGGAACATGCCATTTTTTTGTGAAAAATACTAAATTGAAACAACAACACAGAGTACACTGCAAACTGTACAACACCAAACAAATGTAAAGGATGATCCAGTAAAAACATGTACTGTAAAAAACATTTAAAATATAGATTCCACATTAAAAGATGCTCTTTATCTTTATGTCTACCGGTCCTTCCTTTTTTCAGTCTTCCATTGTCTATATTAGTTTTTTCTCTTTGCCCAATATCATGTTAAACAAATATACACACAACAACAGTAACACACAATCTGTAATAAAATCACAGCGGTCTCAGAGTGGGCACATGACAATAATGATCATTCTAGTTCCGGATCAGCCTGTGCCAATCGTTTCCAAACCAGTTTCAGAACTCATTTAATTCAGTTGAACGTATATTCACAAAGGACCAGTGGATGGGTTTATAGAAGTGTATTCCTTTTCAGCCCAATCAGTACGACGTCTCTCTGATGATGTTGGTGGAGAGGGTGTGGTTGCTGGAGATACTGATGGAGTGGCGGGGTTAAGGGATGAGGGTGCATCCTGGGAGTTTGGCGGCAGGGCATGCAGAAGTAGCGCAGCGTGGAGAAGAAGATCTGCCGGTAGGTGGCCGACACCAGGTTGTAGAGGATCGGATTGATGGCCGAGCTGACGTAGAACAGGATGTTGGTCAGCATGTAGAAATAGTGGTAGAAGTCATACAAGTCACTGAGAGGAAAGAGAAGACAGAAAGCCATTGGTATATGTAAATATGTGGCACGTTGAACCCCAATGCTTTCTTATATGATTTTTTATGTGCACTTGTTTGAAGACTTTTGAAATGAACTTGAATTCAAAATTGAGTACTATAAACGTTAACTAGTTCCTTTTAATCTGTATCAACTGAATTTTGAGCTAACTCTTATTAAAGGGGCCCTATTATGCAAATGTTCAGGTTGATATTAGTATTGTTTGCCTCTACTGTGACATGTCTCCATGCTTTAAGGTTCAAAAAGCTCTTTATTTTTCTCATACTGCCTGTGCTGCAGCACCTCTTTTCACCCTCTGTCTGAAACCAGAGCCCAGTCTGCTCTGATTGGGTAGCTGGCCGGCTCTGTCGTGTTGGAAAAAAGTACATAGGGTAAGGGCAGTACATCTCTATCACGTGCAATGTGTTGGAGCGTTAGCCAACAGAAGCACGTATGTTACATAGTGATGTCACTACGTTTTAGGCGTAACAAAGGAGTCCAATGGAGGTTGGGGGGGGGGAGTGTTTGGAAGAGAAACTCTGGAACACAGGGATGTAAGCCTTTGCAGACCATTCCCATGCATAATAACTAACATAACACACTACAGGAAAGGGAACACCCCCAAAAAGCATAAAAGGGCCTCTGTCAGTGTTAACTTTCACACTGTGTATAAACACATATGAGCTGCTGTAATCCGGGCCACCATTTAAAGTTGGTCATATGTAAATGCATGCCCTGAAGCAGAATCAACACATAGGGTGACTGTAAAAAATGTTCTGTGTAATGAGATTAGAGAATAACCGCTTTATTCTCCTGGGAAATTAATTTAAAAAAAACATTTGGTGGAGAATCAACTGTCGTAGAAGATTTGTTCAGCCAACCAGAGAGAGTGTTGACTGCTGAGAATGTATTCATCTAACCCAATAATCTTTTCTTTGGATGTCACTGCTCATTTCAGGCTCTGCTGGTCCACTACTAGACATACTTTCAAAGTCATTAAGAGTAAAACGTCTCCAGGTTTGCAGTGCAAGCTTCCCACTATTTTCTGGTGTATTCATGGTGTAAAAAATACAGGGAAATGATGGGAAGAAGAAATATTTTCTCCGCTGGAAGTGCATTTGGCAGGCATTCTACTGTTTCCAATGCATAATATATTTAATGGTATGCAATTTTATGTATTTGCTCTGCCATACACAAGTGCGGTTTTTAACTGAGTGTTCTGACTGTCCCTGTAACTGCAGTCAGAGAGGAGAAGGGAGAGGAAGCTACACAGCAGGAGAGGAGCATTATGGATATGAAGACAGGATGACAAATGGGAAAACAAACTTAAATGGAATACAAATTACATCCTCTAAAGTTTGCAGATATTATATTTCTCCATTTATGTTTTGGACACATTTGTGCCTCAGACTGCAGGTTTCCCATGACAGCAGTTGACAGACACTTGCAAATCATTGTTCATAGGATTCATGCTTTAGTGGTGTGTTACTTAGAGGAGCATGTAATAATGATATATCCTATGAATGTTGATAAAAGGAAGTGACTTTCCCTTTTTCTAAAAAGCCCACTGGCATTAACTATCAACCATTCATGATGAGCTGCCTGTTCCTTTTAGCATTTTGGGGGGAGTCTTAATGCGTTTATATTGGTTTTCCACTCTATAAGTACAAGCTAGCAAGCTAGGCTTCTTTAGTGTTCGCTAAATAAACTCATTGCCACAAGACATTCCCTTTCTTTGATGTTCTTTGTGCATAAACAAGTGCTTTTCCTCCACTTGTTTTTATGTGCATTTTCAATTTGTGCGTCAGAAAAAAACCTAGGGAACACTGGAAAATAGGGGGGGGGGGGGTTTTAAACAAAAAAAAGGGTAGTAAAAATGCTGACCCTGTCTTGCAATGACATTTTTAAATATATATCTACCCCATGATTCATATCCAACATTTATTGGATTCTGCCTTTCCCAGTGGTTCTCCCCCATAGGTGTAATTTTAGTGATGGCAAATGACCAGAAGGGTAATTTTGTAAACAGCAACAGGTAGGGCTACATGGGACTTAAAGATTAACAATGTAAGCCCCCCGCTGTTTAACAGTCTGTGTTGCCTTTGGAGATGAACTGATATGATGAACATTATGAAGGGCCCACTCACTCCCTCAGTCTGTCAGACCCAAAAATTCCATCCTGCCATTGAACACTAATGTGCGCAACACTAACATTGTATGAAAAAAAATCTAAAGCATATAGTATGGCCAAATAGGTTGATAAGACAAAAAAGGCTTACAGTATGAATGATAAACAGTGTATACTGATACAAAACAATTGCATTTTAGTTGCAGCAGAGACGATTCCCAATGAACATGACATACTTAGACAAAAATGTACCACAAAGAGTTGCATAACTACTACATTACATCTCTATTTGTAGAACCTTCAAGTAACTTAGTGTCTTGATCTTTTTGTACTAATATTCTGTCTGCGGTTGTTTAGCTCCTTTTTCATCTGTAATCTGTCTCTCAGAGGTCTTTCTGTGTCACATTTTCTAGCTGTTTTGGCCGAGGGGCCCTTAAAACCTTGGGCACTGGGCACAGTCACCGTTCAGTAATCAATCCATGCTCTCGCTGGATTATATAGTATTTCATTATGTGCACAGCCAAAGCAGGATGATTGGATAATAAACAGGGGGATATGTAACACAGCTTGATACACACAGATAATAGACTCTTGAGTGAAAGCAAAGGGTTATAGGTCATAACACATCAATGACCTCACACAGTGGAGATACTCCCACGCGATATCTCAGTTACTAGAATCTGGGGTATTGATCTATTCCGCTCATGCAATGGACAAGGGTCATTGAAGTGTGCAGAAAGTCAATGCAGTGTGTGTCTGTCTGCATACAGGGACACCATTAAAGATGAATGAGGGAATGATTGGAAGGGACAAGAGGGATGGTTGACCTTTTTGTTATATACACTCAGGTAATTCTGTGGTTTCTGCTCATGTAATGGAGGATGACTGATAGAGATGGTGTTGCCAGTCTTTTCTCCAGTAGAATTTGATAGGAATCTCTCAAACTGCTCACATTTTTCATTATAATTACACACGACATAGGACAATCTGTAGACCTCAGGTGCAGCATTTTTCAAAACCGATGATTCTGTTACTCATGCACATCAGTCAGGTTCCTCTTGTGGCAGATTCACAAATGACAAGCCTCGCTGCCATGGGTTTATCAGAGAGGAATGCTATTACCCGGCAAGAAAAGCAAAAATATTTCACCGGTCGTGACTGCTAGCAATCCCTATGACGTTTCGCTTGGTGCTTAATTATGCAATGCGTGCCCCAAAAACGATAGTTTTTGCTATTATTTAGGCATTGCACCACTGATTTGGGAACATGGAGCCCTGTGTTTGTCTTGTCTTAAAAACAAGCTCTCCACTGAACTAGGTGCCTATTAGATTGAGGACAGAAAAACTTCTAAGAGAAAGAAAGAAAATCAGCAAATGAACAGTGGACTCAGACAGATCTCACAGAAAGTGTGAGTCCACAAACTATTAACACCTTGTTACGTGGTGGTGACACGTACTATGTTAAAAAATGATGGTTCTGAACCAAGAAACAAGGCTAATGGAAGGTCAATTACAGTTCTTTGTCATGGTGGACACACATTTCGAAGTTCAACGATGAAAAAACATTTAAATCAGAGTCAGGCAAGCAGAACAGAAAAAATATATAATCTGGATGTCCTTCCAACTGATTTATGACTGAACCACCTTTTTTATTGCTGCCTATTACCAGGAAGAATATAAATATTTTGATTACTAAAAGAACACTCGAGTGCAGGCTATTTCAACAAGTGAATAATAATGATTGATTTTGGCCTTTGAATCGGATTGGCTCCATCATTTGTTTTCTTATTCCCTGGCACATGCTGCACCCTTGTGCCAAGTTTCATGTAAATCAGGCAAGTATATTTTCTGTAATCCTAATATTTGAAAAAGGAACAGCTGCTCATATGTATAGAACCATTGTCTGATGGCAACTTGATTGGACTCCTTTGTTTACTTCCGTAACATCAATGTGTAACACTTGCACTTCTGTTGGCTAGCGCTCCAACATTGTATGTAAGGTGCGGGACATTTCCGACATCTCTAAGCAGTGGACCAATCACAACAGAGCTGGTCAGCTAACCAATCAGAGCAGAATGGGCTCTGGTTTCAGACAGAGGGTGAAAAAAGGTGCTGCAGCACAGGCAGTGAGAGACAAATAAAGAGCTTTTTGAACATTAAAGCGTGTACAAATGACACAGTAGCGGCACTAAATATGAACCTGAGAATGAGCAGAATATGTCCTCTTTAAAACAATCATGCAAGCTCTTTTGGAGCTCAAAAGATGCACATTTTCAAAGTGTCTCACAGTGTTGTTTTTTAAGGCCAAACAGAGATCCCTTGCTAATTCCTTGCAAATATTTCAACCCAGTCTCACGGCATTTCGTGTTATAGTAACGAAATGTAATCTATTGATTAGTGTTCACCAACACGATTTTCCCCTTTTCTTCGTGTCACACAGAACGATTTTCAAAGCAATGTATTTCTATTGGTATGTTTCGTGCCTGCACCACGTCTTTTTGTCCGGTCGGGTCTTGGAAGACCGTAAGCTGATCCCTCGCTCTACCCCTCGCTATCGCGTGAAGGGTCTGCTTTATGCGCTCCGCACAGTAACCCTGCTGCGAACAGTTCATAAAGTCAAGTACCCCTCAAAAGGTCCGGTTTATTTCATTTTAAGGATGCGCACCAAGCAACATCTCCAGGTGCTCCTTTGAGAACCAGGGCAAAAAAGTGATGTGCACCCCTGCTTATATACCCCTGGAACTAGCTAAACTAGTTATAACTATGTTTATTATTTACTGTCGTGTCGGGTCACTCATTCACTGGATCAGCGTGCTGCATGAGATACAGACAGGCTGTCAGGAGAGGGAGAGAGGAAAAGAGAGGCTCCGTTTATTATTCCCTTGTTATTATCCAAAGTTACTGTAAACTTCTGAATAATGGAGGGCCTGATGATGATCCCGACCCCCTCAATTACTTGTCAAAATGCCATGACTTACATCCCTTATCGAGCACGGATATTCTTGCAACCTTCCGAACTGTACTTCCTGGTACTGCTCGTGATTGGTGGGAAATCGCTAGAACTAAAGTAGTCAGTTTGAGACCGTTTTCCTGGCAGCTTTCCTCTCAGAAGATTATGAGGACGAGCTAGCTGAACGTGTAAGAACAAGAAGTCAAAAGGAGAATGAACCCATCAGAGATGTTGCTTTCTCTTATAGAGCTCTTTGTAAAAAATGGAACCCCTCTCTCACAGAGGCCAGCATTGTGAAAATGATTGAATGAGTTGAAAATGTTGACGATTTAATCCGTCTTGGTCATCAACTTGAAAAGGACCATGGACAGCAGCAAGAATATAACAAGCGAATGAGTGTTAAGACTGTTAACCCTTTTCCTAAACCCAACCCCTCCAGTCAACCTGTTGACAAACCCCACCACTTTGTTGTGTGCTGGAGAGGTCAAGGTAACCATGCTCCTGGTTCCTGCCCACAGTACAGTTCACCTGGCACTTCCCATAATCCCTACAGGCAGCAAGCACCTAAAGCACCTCAGCGATTTTCCAAACAAAGAGGGGTGCCTGGAAACGGTTCAGTGTCAGTTGTAAAATCGAAAAAAAAAAAGAACGATCAACCACCCCCCAAGAGCAGGAAAAGTCGAATGTGTCAAATTCCACTCCTACAAGCAATCAGCTGGTACCTCTTCTAGTCCCCAACAGCCAGTGGCGTTTTTATATGTACAAAAGTGGTGGGGCACAAAAAACGTAGATGTCTATATATAAGCTTCTGCAGTGACGTGCAGTGAGGTTCATGGCTGGTGAGGCACTGGCACTGACTCTTCAGGTTTACAAATATTATATTTTGACCTAAACCAAAATATAATATTATTTTCAAAAGCTTTTTTTGTCTGATGCTTCGATTAATTTTAAACAGACAGTTCAACAAAAGGATACCCAAAAAATGTAATTTTATCATTTAAATATTGAATTGTTCTCTCTTAGTAAGATCCCATTTTCAATCAAATTGCGGTCTTACCTTGACTTGAAGATGAAGTCCATTTGCCTATCCTTCTGGACAAAAATGTCTATAACTTTTTTGTAAAAGTCCTCCTTATGTTCTTGTAGTTTCAAAAGTCTATCATAAATCTAATCCATAGATTTATGATAAAAAAATTATAAAAGTAGGGTAGACATGTGGATATTATCCGGCTAATCAAAACGTGCATTTATCTAACAGGTACGTTTCCCACAGATCTTATTTCCAGCTATTTTCTAAAATCCTCTGGAGAAATCTCATTGCTTTTTTGTCGAGGGAAGCCATGCGCAGCTTACTTCCTGGTTTTAGGACGCGTCACTGCAGCTCTCTCGTCTCCTCTTCACACACCACACTTTCGCGGCACACGTACTTACAGCCAATCAGCTCTGAATGATTTGAGATGACGTATGGTGGGGATGGTAGCTCCATGCCCCTCTGGTCATTATTTTTTTGCCACACACATTTCATTACAAAATACTCTGAGCATGCGCAGTGTAGTTTTTACAGTCACCGTTGACTTCACAGCGAGAGGGAGGGGCATAATCAGGTTTTGTCCCACATGGCTCTAAACAGCTCAATAGGCACACACTGTGACTGTAGACACACTAATTAGAAGAACACAGACTAAAACAGCAATGTACAGACGAATCAGATGATTAAACATGATCTTAAAATATATTTTATATATTTTTTTATTTATTTTTTTGCATTTTTGTAATCATTATTTGTAATACTTTCTGCTGACACTAGGTGGGGCTGTGCCCCACCTGCCCCTAATGACCAGTCGCCACTGCCAACAGCTAGTTGTACCGATTTCCATAGGTACCTGGCGTGGAAAAGCCATAGTTCACACAGGAGCTAGCTACACCCTCATTCATGAGTATCTCTGGATGGAGTTAAAGGGATCAAACGTCGACCTCCAGCCATGGGAAGAAGGTCCTTTGTATCTGGCAAATGGTGAAGCAGCCACTCCCATTGGATGGAGAAACCTCTCTGTGAATCTACAAGATCAAGTGGCCACTCTCCCTATCGCGGTCCTTGGGCCCAAAGCTCTAGCCTATGGTGTGGTTCTTGGTCTAAATTTCCTTTCAGATACTGGAATGATAATTAGTGTGGCTGATAAAGAGTATTGCTTTAAGTCCAACCCCTCTGTTATCTACCCCTTCCAGCCAGGGAATGCCAACATCCCGTGAAATAGATATCCAAAAGAAAACCTAACACCGCATCAGCCAGGGCAAAGTATTTCCCTAATAAGCTCCGTTCCACCACCCCTTCTCTCTTTGGAACCGGTGCGACTGGCAGTCAAAGATTACATCAACATCGCTGTGACAGATGCGCACTTAAAAGATGGCGAAAATAAACAATTACGACAGCTCCTTGAGTCTAAACCCCAGGTCTGCACAAATCTTTAAATAGTAACCCCTGTCCATATGTTTATTATTGGGTAGATTTGAACTATAGGCAGCAACGCTGTAAATATTCACAAATAAATCCAGCAAAAGGGCACAAAAAAAACTGGTAGTGGCCTGGCTGGGTGTATAATTCCCGGCCTGACTTATTGTCCCAGTCCCTGCCCTGCATAAGTGAGTGATGTTTTGTGAGTTAATTTGACTTATTTGTTTGTGTTTTTGTTTTTGTATCTACTGGATTTAAGTTTTTCTGGTAAATGGTCTGTGGCATGAGTTGTTTGTTTAATGTACTGATTATTATTTGGGGTTAAAAATACAGACATTTTATGTTGAAAGTGACTTGGTTGATTATTATTTTTCCATTGTAAACTTCAGTAGCTAGGTCACAGGGTTATCCCTCTGTTTCTGCGTGTTTAAGCATATCATTTTATGACAGCTGGCTATATTAAATATTCCTCTGTCTGGCGCCCAAATTAAATGTATTCGTTCAGGGATAACACCTACGGTACATAGTAGTAACTAACTAGAGTCTAGTCTGTCAAAGGGATTATCTAGTAATTTTTTCGCGCAATGTTAGTACATTTAGTGTGATTACTGAATGTATACCAGTAACGCGTTACATTACTGCGTTACCGAAAAATGTAATGCGATTACCCAACACTGGTTATGAGCATCTTTTCTGTGTTGCTGTGGGGTTTTCCGACGTGTTTGGTGTTACAAATATCAAAACAATATAGTAATAAGCCTTATCAGCCGTAACTATCATCCAGAAAGACGTAGATTCCAGCCGAGCAGCAGACCGACGGCACGTAAAATGGAACGCAGCCCAGCCACGGCACACGACAAGACATAACAGGATCGAACGAGTCCACCCACACAACGGAAGAACTACACATGCTGGCTATTTGTGTGTTTCGCAACATGTTCTACGCAGCGTCTCTACTGGGAATTGTAGTTTTAAAATACATGTGTATATTTTTCATAATTAGAAGTTGCCAGTATTAAACTGTGTACACCCCTGGAGGTTTAGGGGATGGGAAACACATTGGTGTTATCACATTTAAAAAATATAATTGATAAATGGGTGAAAACTGCTTGTGTCAATGTCAATAATGGGCAGCATTAATATACACCCACAGCTCAGGTCAGAAGAGCTTTATTTAACAGCTGGTACTATGTCTGTGACCCCCTCTTGTTGTTAATTGATAAGCCTTGAAACATGCACTTGTCAAGGTTCAGAGGCAAATTTAGCAAATATGGCATTATCATCTTCAGATTAACATGATGTTAAGAAATTATTGATTTTGATAACTATTTAAGCAAAACCATAGCCGCGTTCACACCAAGTACTTTCCTGTACTTAGTTCCGGCACTAAGAGCCCCGGCGCTTTTAACCCCAGGGCACTTAGTACAGATCGCGTTCACACCGGAGTACTTTTCCCTGAGGGAAGATTACGCAAATGAGCCGCTGACGTCACTTCTTCTTCTTCTGCTTTGGCTTTACTGGCAGGCCACAAACCACTTCACGGCGAGTACAGTAGGTGGCGGTATGCACCTTAAAGTTGTTTGCAATCCGCTGCAAAACAATAGAAGAAGAAGAAAAACTTCCCGCGTATACTGCGACGCTCACCCACTCGCTGTACATTAGGCGTCTGTTGTTTACCTTCCGACCTCAGACATGATGGAGATGGAGTCGACTGAAGTTGTGCTGTTTGTGCTCATGTTATACAGCTTTGTAACTGAGTTAATGCAGCCTGAGCAACTTGCGTACAATAACAAAACAAGCCGAGCACGAGTGGTGGTGGAGAACGCTTTTGGCAGACTGAAGGGCAGGTGGCGGTGCTTGATGAAAAGAAACGACTACAAGATCACAATCCAGGTGGCAGCATGTTGCATATTACATAACCTTTGTGAAAGTAATGAGTACAGGGACGAATGGACTGCCTTACCGGCGACCCAGCTTTATGAGGCATCTGAACAGCGTGTAAATTGTAAACATTTTGACAATAAAGCTAATCTTTTGTACAGTGCTTTTGTTTCTCTTTTATTTTCCAGTCAAGACAGGCAACATTACAATAGTGTACAGTGTGGCAATATAATAACAATAAACTGTGCCAGGTGTGTTGTATGCACAGTAAATAGGCTCAGCAGCAAACCCACCGTTATTATTTATCTTCCTGAGACCCACTGCATCCGTCTGCCATAAACATACATGTTAGTTTCAGCCCATAGTGGACTCCATTTTGTGTTGTGTAAAATGGGGGGGAATTAAAAGTTTGCAAATCCCCATGTCCTCCTCAGAGGACAATCATAAAAACATTTAGTTTTAGGTCAAATAATATTTAAAATTATATAAATCATCATATTTGTGTATGTGCCCCTGCCATTCCTCCACAAGTTTGCAACATTGATGATAAATAAATGACAAATAAAGCTTTGCCAGTTTATAACCGATGAAACATGATGGTATCAGAATAATCACTTACATGTGATGTATAGGATGCTACACAGGTCACTAAAGATAAAGTGTCAGGAGAAATAAGCAAGCTACAGGATCTGTTTAACAGTAAATAGAAGTTCACATTTTTTATGTAAATAAAATAGAAGTTGTACATGTAAATTAACATTATCAATATAAAATAAAGTGTCAGTTGTATCAAGACTATATAATAACAGTAATAACAATAATATAAAATGAACTGGTGAGCATCTTGTCCTCCGTTTCCTGGGCCTTGGTGAACAGCACCATCTGATCCCCGTGCATCGACTCTTTCACCACGGCACGCCGGTCCTCCAACGCCTGGGCTGTGTCAAAGAAATTCGCATCCCGTGTCCGCTTTCCTAAGAGGGGAAAATAAGCAAGATACAAGATCTGTTTAGTCGCCATGTAGTTTTACAACATACTAGGAATGTTTTTTTGGTATTTTCACAAATAGAATTAAGGTTTCACAAATATGAAACTGTGTTATAAAGAATGTTTAGCCTCTCTGGGATAATCCAGTCCAGATTTGATGAGTCTAGGTATAGTGGTTTTAGATCAGGACCTGGTCTAATGTGGTCTACATGTAAAAAAGCACTGAAATCTCCCTTTTTTGTATTTTTACAAATATAATTAAGGTTTCACAAATCTGAAACTGTGTTATAAAGAATGTTTAGCCTCTCTGGGATAATCCAGTCCAAATAAATCGGCTATGCAGCGATTTAAGAGGTTCAAACACGGAGGATTGTTCCTTTTTGAAGAGTGCTTCATGTATGCTTGAACTTTGTTTAATGTTGTTGAGGCAAGTTAAACATAAAATATGATGAATATTATGAAATAAACATGATTGTGAACATCAGTTTGATGCGTAACGTTCTTTCAAGACAAAGTTACAGTGTGTGTACCTTTGCGTTTGGTTGCTGGTAAGGAGGAC
This sequence comes from Trematomus bernacchii, assembly GCF_902827165.1. Lineage (NCBI taxonomy): Eukaryota > Metazoa > Chordata > Actinopteri > Perciformes > Nototheniidae > Trematomus > Trematomus bernacchii. Next base: position 239,590 of record NW_022987612.1, read on the forward strand.
GACAAAGCGCTGTGATCTAGAATGCAAAGCTCGCTTGTTTCCAATCCCGAGAGTTGTCCATCCTCGCCTGAAACAGACGATTAGTGCCATGAGTTAGTGAAGCAAATTACAGAAACACTGCACAGTTATTCACAAGTCTAAACGTTTTCATAGCGGCCGAGAATATCTAGCTAGCTAGATGTAGCTAGCTCGGGGCCGGTGTTAGCCTATTCAGCCTAGCATGGCTAGCTTGATCTACTGAGCAAATAAAAGTACATCTGAGACCATTATTGTGCAGATTAAAACCCCAGTGCATGTAGTTGATTTTACCTTCGTCGTGGTCGTCATCGTTGGCCACTGAATCCGCCGTTTGTAGTCCTGCCTGAGTTTCTTTATTTTTAGCCGGCTGTGCACGATTCCCAGGTCGAGTGAAAGCTACTGAACTGGCTTCAGTAGCATTCCCTGGGTCACGTCCTCAGCGTAGATCTCCAGAAGCGCCGACACCTCCTCATCATTTCTTGATGCTTGCCATAACTGCTTTCAAAAACAAACCCAACGCTCCGTTGGTTCGTTGGGTTTGTGTAGCGAGGAAAAACAATGGCGTCTCCACACAACATTTTCACTGTTGTACGGGCGTGGTTTGCAATTCGCCCAGCCAATCAGCACTGGGGCACTTTTGGGGCACTTTTCACCCACAGAAAAGTACGCTCTCCCAGCGGGCTCTAAAAATGGGGGTAAAAGTACCCGAGATTAAGTACGATTTTTGGTGTGAACGCGACATAAGGGGTACTCACGGAACTAAACGCGAAAAGTACGGTGAAAAGTACTCCGGTGTGAACGCAGCTCATGAAGGTAAACCACAACCTTAAACACACAAGTTTATTTAAAGGATAAACCTCTTGTGATAAACTCGCTTGACATTGCAGAAAAAGGTGATTGGCAGCAGTGGTGTAAAGTAACAAAGTACATTTACTCAAGCACTGTACCCAACTACTTTACTTATTTCATTTAGATTACTTCTACTGTACACTACAATTCAGAGGTTAATCCTGTATTTTTAGTCCAATATATTTATGTAAAGCATATGCATTACTCGCTAGTCTGTAATGGTTCAATAAAGACTGTTGGCTATTTTACATATTTATCTGTAGATACCCCCACAGCTCTTTGCCTATTTAAAAAGAAGACATTAACCTTAATTATTCTTTAATGTTTAAATAAAGCCTAATTTGTTTGTCTGTTTTGCACATCCTCCTATTAATATCTTTGGACGTCCTGCACTAAACTGTTTTATTGTAGAGATCACTTACAGTATCTTCTTGATATCTTCTATTCTATATTTCTATCATTTACCTTCTACTTGCTCCCTAGTGTGTATCTACTCCTATGTTAATTTATTTTAATCAAATATAACATACTCAACAAAAACATGCAGAAGACATTAGCAATACATCCTACCTGCATAGCAATGACGCTAAAAAAGTCATTACATGCTTTAACCACAAGATGGTGCGGGTTAAAAAAACTGTCCAGTTTATAGTGTTAACAACATTCATTATACTGCTCAATCTTATTTTATAAAATGGCCTATTTTCCCTAAAGTAAACAAGACTCATTTTTAAATCCATACATAAATCTACCCGGTTTCTGAATTTCAAATTTTAAATTAGAAGTAGACCCATGTTCTTTTTCTAATTTACAAGTTGAATATCAACAACATGGAACATTATTTTTAACTTTTCTAACTTGAGGGATTGGTTGTTGCTTGAATGAACAGATATTCATGTCTTCAAAATATGTCACATTTAATTGTATTGATAATATTGAATCTTCAATATCTGATTTGGTTAATATAATAATTATTTTGGGTAAAATCATATACACTGCTGTTATTGGAACGGTAGCCAGCCATCCTTTTTTTGTTTTATTAATGAATTAAAATAGTTTTTTCTGTCTCTTAAAAAAATACAGTCCTGGAAAATTGCTAAAAAGATTCATAGTGATATTTCTAAATGTATATTATTTTAAGAAAGCTCCTTAATGCCTCTTTCATTCTTTTGTGTCATTTGTGTAACCCCCTGGCTCTTATTGGATGTGTTATTTATGTTTATTGTCTTTAATGTGAATTAACTCTTATTTTGAAATGAAAAATAACCGGTAAAGAAAAATACAGCTTCCTGTATTCGAATGAGCTGCTCTGACTGTCGGTCCTGACCATGGATATATAATAAGAACTGACGGACTCCAAAAGTCCGACATTATACAATCAAACAAATAAATAAACACAAGGATAATTGTGTCTTATTGTTGAGTAAATAACAGTGTGTGGTTTAGAAAAGAATACAAAATTAGAAGGAAAAAACGAGGAAACAATACAGATTACAGTATTCTGAGCCCCTACTCTCCCCCTAACTGACGGCAAAAAAAGTCTGACATTATACAATTAAAATAAAGAAGTAAAAACAATAAGTGTGGCTTGATATTGAGTTAGAAAAAGGTTGATAAACGCTGTGAGAATGGGTCGGCGGAGAGCATTTCTCCGTGATCTAAACTCATCTATTATCAACGTTCAGGGAGCTCTAACACATAAACACCATATCACAAGGTGCATTGCGGCTAAAACATCCAATCACCGAGCTTCAACCATAGCTGAGGATTATTGGTAATCAGTTCAGTGGGTGTATCGCAATGACGCTCGAAATGTCCCATATATAGGCCTACGTCTGTTTCCGGTATTGTTTATGACGGATGTATTTTGTTATACACACATTCCTTCACATTTTTATTTGAATTTACATTAAAGTATTTTGTGAGGCCTTCTAAATTTGTTTTAAATATAACTAGGGTTCTCGTTGAAGAGTTTGTAAATGAACATGAACCCAAGCTGTTGCCTGGCAACGCAATTCTGTTGATAGTTATGGCTGATAAGGCTTATTACTTATTGGCTTATTACTGTTTTGATATTTTAAAGCCCAAACAGATGGAAAAACCCCACAGCAACATAGAAAAGACGGTCATAACATGACCCGGCGCTCTAGTTAATAGACAAAATAATTTCATACATAATATTATTAAGGATTTTATTTTGAAATGTAGTTCCTGACGGACGGCAAAAAAGCCTGGCATTATATAATTAAACAAATAAATAAAAACAAGGATAATTGTGTGTTATTGTCAAGCTCTTCAGTATATTTGCAGTTTCCCCGCTTGAAAGGGATGGTACAGTCCATAGGAGGTTTTAACTGGGTTTCACTCGTACAATGACCACAACTTTGTTTTCTTTTTAGTTCTTCTTTACTTTAGTTTTTGTTGTTGCAGTACAGCATATGTAGTAGTAAGGTTGTAAGGTGAAAAACCTTAAATGAAAAATAAAACATAATTACTGTAAATACAATGCACATGAAATAATAAATGCAAAGATACATGCTTTACATATATTTTTTAACACTTGCGAATATTGTTTTTACTTTCTTAGTGTATTTTTATGAATTATGTTTTTAAACAGTTTTTAACTAATGCAGTCTCATTAAAAATGCAAATATAATAGACTGAATTTTTAGCTGCATACAAACCGTTTTTATCAATCTACATATCTCAATAAACAAATCACATTCGTTTTTAACTCAACAATCATGTTGCTTTAGCTTGAGGACATCAAACAAAGAAATGACACTGAACTAGAACGTACGTTAGAACGTACGCTAGAACGTACGTTCTAGTTCAGTGTCATTACTAACGTGCGCCACGAACGGCAAGTTGTATGACTCTTAAATAAACACACAGTTCGTCTCTCACCGGCCGCCTCTCCAGCTTTTTATGGCTGCACCAGTGCTGCTTCTTTGATGTTTCTTCTGCGCGACGTTGCTGCTGCTGGACGCACGCTTTTTAGTTTGTAATGCAGGATTATGGAGGATTGTGGAGGATTGTGGAGGATTGTGGAGGATTGTGGAGGATTGTGGAGGATTCTTCTCCTTCTGCCTTCTCTCCCTCTCCAGCTTTGATTACCGCCCTTCTTTCAGGTGCGGTGCTTTTAAAGGTGCAGCGACGCTGATTAGTAATTAGGGAATGATTTCAGACAGCTGCCACTCTGTCAATCAGCCCGACTTTTTAACCCTTTGATCTCCTGTGAGGATTTTCCAAGTTGGCTTCACAATTATTGTTGAGTAAATAACAGTGTGTTATTTAGAATTCAGTATTCTGAGCCCCATTTCTTTTGAAGAAAATGTTTTAATGAACCACACAGCTTCATTGTCTTCCAAGACCCAACCGGACAAAAAGACGTGGTGCAGGCACGAAACATACTACCAATAGAAATACATTGCTTTGAAAATCGTTCTGTGTGACACGAAAAAATGGGAATATCGTGTTGGTGAACACGAATCAATAGATTACATTTCGTGACTATAACACGAAATGCCATGAGACTGGGTTGAATATTTAAATGTGTCCATGTTAAGCAATGGAGAAATAAAGTGCATACAAAACTGCTGACAAATGGCTATAAAAGCTTTAATCAACAGGAACAGGCAGATGAGCTCTATGTTTTCAGCTCATTGTTTTCCTCAGGAAGCAACAGAGAGGAAACTGTAGTAACGTCCCTTTGCCCATCTTTCATATTGAGTGGAAATACAAGGCTTTCCCAGCACTAACACTCATTTGCTGAATTGGTGTCTTTTCAATTGAATTAGAAAAACCATATGCAAGGCCTATACAGGACAAAATTGTTAAAGGCGAGGGAAAATAGAGGGAGACAGCATGACAGAGGATGAGAATGGTAAATGAAAGCAATCTCATCAGGAAGATGTATCCGTCATGCTCCTCTGTCAGAACGCTTTTAACTGATGACCCTCTGACAGATGGTTACAGCCAATATCTGTGTGTGCGTACTTGGGTTTCTGCTACGTGAAGATCATTGTGTGTGTGTGCACTCTGTAAGCAGCGTTGGTGTGTTTCTGCAAAAAGATCAAGTGAGCAAACAAACTGTTATACTGGAGGTTTGCTCTCATGAGAGGTTGAGAAAGGAATCATTACTTACTCGGACCACTCGGAGATGTAGCAAAACATCAGGCGGCGAGCGTGATAGGGCAGCCAGCAGACCACGAAGGCTATGACCACCGCTCCTGGACAAAAGGGAGAGAGAGCAGCAAGTGTCAAGGGGAAGACTAAAGTAGAATGATAAGGACCAATGTACTATTTACACAAAATAAGCTTTATGAAGCTTGAGAATAGGGGCCATATTATTACATTATAATGTGAATGTTTTATAAACACGCATAACAAAATGCCAGCAATAAGCTTCTATTTATGCCAAGCAAAGCTTTGCTGCCCAGACAACTTACAGCTAATGCTAACTAGCTCTCTTCCTAGCCAACGTTAACTAGCTTGCCTTGCTGACAGTAACTAGCTCTTCTCCTTGCTAACGTTAACTAGCTCTCCTTCCTTACGTTACCCAGCTCTCATTCTAGTTTATGTTAACTAACTCTCCTTCTTAACGTTACCAAGATCCCCTTCTAGCTAACATTAACTAGCTCTCCTTGCTAATGTCACCTAGCTCTCATTCAAGTTTATGTTAACTAGCTCTCCTTCCTAACTTCACCTAGCTCTCCTTGCTAACGTTACCTCGATCTCCTTTTAGCTAACATTAACTAGCTCTCCTTGCTAACGTCACCTAGCTCTCCTCTAGCTAACGTTAACTAGCTCTCCTGGCTAACGTTAACTGCCTCTCCTTGCTCACGTTAACTAGCTGTTTTCCTGTCGATACCCACACAATCCAGAATCAGAAAGTAGAATTGATGCAATCATACAAATATCTCGGGACAATTATTGACTCAAAATTGAGCTCTGATCCAAACTGTGAAGCTGTGTGCAAAAGGGGGCACCAGCGTTTGTACTGTCTTAGGAAACTGTCCTATTTTAACATTGACAAAACCATGATGATCATGTTTTATCGTGCTTTTATCGAGTCAATTCTGTCTTTTTCACTAATGTCATGGTTTGGTAACCTGACTTTAAAGAGCAGAAACTCTCTGAGTAAGATCATAAAGTGGTCCAGCAGACTGATTGGTGAGCCACAGCTAAACCTGGAGACCCTGTACCTCAGGCAGTTAAAGCGGTTATCCAGCTCCATATTAGATGATGACTGCCACCCTCTGCACTCAGAATTGAAGCTTCTTCCTTCGGGCTGGAGGTTACTTGTCCCAAGGAGTAGAACGAAGCGGTATAAAAACAGTTTTATCCCAGCAGCTATTGCACAAATTAACACATCATAGGAGCGTCACACAGATGCCTATTTTTTATTTATTCATTTAATTGTGAATTTTGAATGTCCATGTTTGTACTTAAAATGTTTTTAAAATATTTTGAGATTTGGTTGAGCAGGGTATACTTGTACTTTTACTAGTCCTTTTATTAGAGATGTGTCTGTTGTTTGTGTTTGTTTTTAGTGTCAGGATGGAACCCTTGTCTTTTTCTCTGCAAACAGAATCTACCTACGGGTACAAAAAAATAACCTGAACTGTGTTTTTTTCTACAATTAACAGTTTGCATTACCATTGCGAAATGTACAGTGAGTCCATTGGACTTGTAGATAGTGAGTTTACTGAATAAAGAATTAAAAAAAAGTTAATCTGGCTGGTTTGTTATCTAGAAGGCATCACTGCCAATTACCTGACTAAAATAATATTAATGCGAAGGAAACGGACACATATTCCAACTACTACGGCTTCAAAGGTAGTGAGAAATCACTTTGTGTCTTTTTTCTTCTCATCTGAACGATCTACACTTTGTTGCCAATGGTTTCCCTAAAATGAACTGGAGGATTAATGGTGGAGAATCTAGCGCATTTAACCTGTTAAGCCCCGAGCCTGTTTTCCAGGTCTCAGGCTCGAAAATGACATTCCCAGAACAAATGACCATAACTTCACTTCTAAAAGGGGTAAATTAATAATCTTTTTTCTCAAAGTAATGATAAACCTGTGAGTTGGATGTAGAATAGTCAGAATCAATATAGATTTATTTTATTTTAAAGTAAATTCAGATTGAACATAGTAAAAAAATGTAAATTATTGTGTCCGTCCAAAAAGAAAACATTACTTATAGTGAAAACCACCCTTGAATGATGGGATAGTAGACTAAAAGCTTTAGGAATCCAAACTATAACATATAATAAGTACCCTGTATCAAGATTGATGCAAAACAAGTTCAATTTGACCTTTTTAGAGAGATTTAGCAAAAAAAAAAAAACACTTCTGGGGTCATTTGGGTGGATTTGACCTATCTCTGGCCCCCCTTGGTCGATTTTGATGATTGACATCTCTTTTTAACCGTTAGAGCCAATGGAATCGAGGGGAAGTTCCACATACACACACACGTTACCAAATAAGGAGTGAGAGTGACAAGCAGCCAGAAAACAGGAAGCTGTCATACACTCTGAAAGCTATCATTAGCAGCTAATATGAAAACTCAGTTTTTGACATAAAAATGGAATTATGGATTATCAATAATTGTTTCAAAGTGACAGACACATTGGATTAACCTATTGATTAACCTTCAGCCGCGTTTTTTTTCGTTTTAATGCCATTGAACACAACCTTTGATCAGAACAACAGCAAAGGTAAGACTATTTCCCGTTTTTTGCTCCATAAAGCTACGTCGTGTGATGTCTCGGTTTGCTGCCCCTGCCGCGAGTTTTGATCACACAGTGATGATACTAATACTTCTAGAATCTGTGGAATCTCAGCTTGCTAGCTGATATCTTGTTTGTGCAGATCCGATAAGTAATAAAGTATTTCTACCGTGAGTTCTGTGCTAAGTGCGTTAGCATTTTTTCGCTCAGACGCTTCTTGTGAGAATTGTTTCGGTAAAAATGGTTAATATCGTTAGTTAGCGAGTTTCTTCCCGTTAAGTGGGTATGACACATTATTAGGTTATTAAATATTAAGCGGGGGCTGCCGGGCTTAACAGGTTAAAGCATTTTAATGATCAGAACTTTTACCCATTTATACACATTCATACATAGGCTGCCAAACAAGGAGCCATCTACCATCAACATTCACACACACTCACACACCATTGACCATTAGAAGCAATGTGGGGTTAAGTACAGTGGAGGAAATAAGTATTTGATCCCTTGCAGACTTTGTAAGTTTGCCCACTTACAAAGAAATGAACAATCTATAATTGTAATGGTAGGTTTATTTTAACAGTGAGAGTAAGAATATCAAAAAAGAAATCCAGAAATTGACATTATATAAAAGATAAAAATTGATTTGCATTTAACTGTGGGAAATAAGTATTTGATCCCCTTGCAACAAACAAGGATTCTGGCTCCCACAGACGGTTACATAAGTCCTCTTCCTTTAAAAAAGTACTCCTAATATCAACTTGTTGCCTGTATAAAAGACACCTGTCCACAGAATCAATCAATCAGATTCCAACCTCTCCACCAGGAGCCAGACTAAAGAGCTCTCTAAGGACCTCAGGGACAAGATTGTCGACCTGCACACGGCTGGGATTGGCTACAAGACCATCAGAAAGCAGCTTGGTGAGGAGGAGACCACTGTTGGTGCGACTATTCAGAAATGGAAGAAAGACAAAATGACAATCAATCGCCCTCGGTCTGGGGCCCCACACAAGATCTCACCCCGTGGGGTATTGATGATCATGAGAAAGATGAGGGATCAGCCAAGAACTACACAGGAGGAACTTGTTAATGATCTCAAGGCAGCTGGGACCACAGTCACCAAGAAAACTATTGGTAACACACTACACCATAATGGATCAAATCATGCAGCGCCACAATGTCCCCCTGCTCAAGAAGAACATGAAAGGCCCGTCTGAAGTTTGACAATGAACATCTGAATGATTCAGAGAAGGCTTGGGAGAAGGTGATGTGGTCAGATGAGACCAACATCGAGATATTTGGCATCAACTCGACACGCCGTGTTTGGAGGAAGAGAGATGCTGACTATAACTCCAAGAACACCATCCCCACCGTCAAGCATGGAGGTGGAAACATTATGCTTTGGGGGTGTTTCTCTGCTAAGGGGACAGGACGACTTCCCTGCATCGAGGAGAGGATGTACGGGGCTATGTCCCGTAAAATCTTGGCCGATAGCCTCCTTCCCTCAGCCAGGACACTGAAGATGGGTCATGGAGGGGTCTTCCAGCAGGACAATGACCCTGAACATACGGCCAAGGCAACACAGGAGTGGCTAAAGAAGAAGCACATTCAGGTGATGGAGGGGCCTAGCCAGTCTCTGGACCTTAATCCCAGAAGAATCAAGAATTGTGTTTATTTGTCAGAACATTTATCAAAATCTGGGGGATAAAGAAGAGATATCATGCTCAGTTTCAGGTTCATAATTGCATTTTGTGTCTTTACTGTGACATGTCTCCATGCTATAATGTTCAAAAAGCTCTTTATTTTTCTCATACTGCCTGTGCTGCAGCACCTCTTTTCACCCTCTGTCTGAAACCAGAGCCCAGGCTGCTCTGATTGGTTAGCTGGTCTGCTCTGTTGTGAGTAGTCAACTACTTAAAATTCTGTTGGAAATGTCCCGTCCCATAGCGTATCACGTACTTCTGCTGTCGTAATGTGTTGGAGCGCTAGCCAATAGAGGAGCATGTGTTACGTAAGGGATAATGTGCAGCGAGGCTGTCATTATGGGTAAAAGAACAGACGATCAGATCAAGTCGCTGTACATTATCCCGCTTATTACAAGGCCACATTCTCAACAAAGTAACGACATGACTCCCAATATTAAAGGTGGGGTAGGTAATTTTGGAGAAACCAGCTTGAGTGCGCTAGAATTTGAAAATACACAGCCGGAAGAAATCTGCTACTTCCTTATAGAGCCCCTCCTCCAACACACACGAACGCGCACATGACCAATGAGGGCACAAGATAAGTTTGTGCACAGATGGAAGGCTGACAGGCAGGGAGGCCATCCAGTTATTTTAGCCGGGCCAGCTAAAATGATTGGTCGTGCTTTTTACAGTACTACGGCTTCCACAGATGAAATTTCTTTATGGATTTTTTGTCAAAGCACTTCAGATATTCATTGCTATCAGGATGTTAAGAGCATTCCATGGAATATAACAAAAAGTGTATCTCGAGCCCGTTTCTCAAACGTACCTACCCCACCTTTAATTGAAATGCTTTTATTGATTTAAAAAATAGTAGTATTGATTTAGAATGACATGCATCCGCTAAGAAAAATAGTCCGTTGTTACAGTTTGAACTACGTAGCAACGGCAGGAAATGCTTCGATAGCATTTTTGAGGAGCTTTTTGATTACAGATTTGAAAACATTGTTGCTTGCTTTAAAAGTAGCACAATTATTTATGTCAAACCTTGGAAAGTATCTAGATATCCCTGACCTAATGCCAAAGCAACTGGCAACTGAATATGTTTTGCCGTTTGATGTCTATGTCTGGACCGTTGCGTAAAAAGGACCGCAGCTCCGTGTTGAGGGTTTCTGCCCCGTTACTTCTCCGCTGTTTTCTTGTCCCTCTTGTCTTACTTCTCCGCTGTTTTCTTGTCCCTCTTGTCTTACTTCTCCGCTGTTTTCTTGTCCCTCTTGTATTTTTATTTTCTTCGCTGGGGACTCATCAGCCACTAACCATTCATCCAAATTACTGTGCTCTCCAAATATATGAAAGGTCCCATGTCATGCTTTTCCGGTTATTACCCGTCCCCTTGTGTGTTATGAAGATTTTTATGCATGTAAACGGTCTGCAAAGTCACAAACCCTCAAAGTACACCCTGTAGCAGAGGTGGGACCAAGTCATTGTTTTACAAGTCCGAGTCAAGTCTCAAGTCTTTGCGCTCAAGTCCGAGTCAAGTCTCAAGTCTTTGCGCTCAAGTCCAAGTCAAGTCTCAAGTCAGGATGGGAAAGTTCAAGTCAAGTCCAAGTCCTAAACTTTGACAAAACGAGTCTTAAACAAGTCCTTATGTGCTTTTCAACAAATGTAATGACATCGATCAACAGAATAATAATCAAACTGCTCTTTATTAGTCACATTAATAATTTAATAATCAATTTTCTCTCTGCTGGTAAAGTAACGTGTTTGTCTTCTATTGTAAGAGGGATCAGTAAGGTAAGGCTACCGTGACGGTTTGATTCAGAAGGAGTTTAATGTATAAGATCCCTGATGTTAGGGTAACCAGAATTTTTATTTCCACTGTGTACAACATGCTATAAGGGACCCACAATCTATCTTTATGCAAGGGATAATGTGCAGCGAGGCGTCTCTATGGGGAAAAGAACACCTGAATCTAGATCCCTCTGCAGGTGGTACTTTAAGTATATTTTGATGATAATACTTTTGTACTTTTACTTGTAACATTTTGAATGCAGGATATTTTATTGTAACAGAGTATTCCTACACTCTGGTACTTTTACTCAAGTACAAGATCTGAACTTCTCCCACATCTGACAATAAATCAGATTGGTTACCAAAAGAAAACCCTGCTCTGAAGGTTATTTTCATTTTACAAATCCTGCACTCAGCTTTGCTTTCTCCAATATCATTGACATGCAGCCAGATGCTGCTTCTTTTTTCGGTTTTCGCACATTTCTTGACTTTTCCCAACGCGCTTGCATTTAAATCCGGCTCCCCTTCTCCCCGTCGCTCTGTGTAGCTGGCCTGTACCACTACACCTGCTGTCTTTGGAGCGTCTGCCCCCCACCCTTCTTTCACATAATGGTATGATCCTAGTGTGTCCTCGCATATGATTGGCCGCATGGTGGCTCAGAAAATAAAGTCCCGCCCCTGCCTGCATGGATTCTCAGCAAGAGTTGCAGCGGCTGAAGATTCTGCTCTCCCCGACGGGAGTCTGCTCTTCAAGCGGCATCTCGCGATCGGCGTGTTGGAGACCCCTGAATTAAATTATCAAGTCACCTCAAGTCAGAAGGCTCAAGTCCAAGTCAAGTCCCGAGTCATTGGTGTTCAAGTCCAAGTCGAGTCGCAAGTGTTTTGTGATTTTGTCAAGTCGAGTCCAAAGTCATCAAATTGGTGACTCGAGTCTGACTCGAGTCCAAGTCATGTGACTCGAGTCCACACCTCTGCCCTGTAGCGAGTAAAACTCTAACACATAAAATACCTGTCTATGCTGCCCCAGAACGCCTCGTTGGAGATTTCTCTTTTTCCATTGTTTTCTTCCTGGGTACAGTGACGGGCCCATACCCAAATGGACCCATTGGTCCAAATGGACCAATCCGCGGACTTCCTCACACACACATACTCAATCTTTTCTCAGCTGCAGCTCCGCCGATTTCTCCTCCCTGAGACGGCGGGACACGGCGAGGCTGTGAGTCGGTGTGTGAACACACACACAAACTCCCAGCCAAGCTGCGGGTGTGTGTGTGTGTTCGGGCTGTGTCTCGCTGTCTCGTAGACGGCCACTGGGCTCACAGGGAGGGGGGGGGCAGGAGCTCCAACAAGCCGTTTAGGACAGAGAGTGAATACACATACTATACAGAGATGCTGTATGAGAAACCAATGTGATTTTGGAAAATTGCACAGTATACATCTATTTTAGTATACTTCAACAATGGAATTATGATCAGTAGAAATGGCCATGACATGGGACCTTTAAAATTAATATTAAAATCCTCCATGTTGCACTCAGACGGTAGACAACGGAAAACTAAAGACAAGCAAACAGTTTTCGGCCAAACTATACAGTTAAATCGACCGGACTTCTTTCTGCAGATGTGAGCGTCCTTAACAACGGTCAATAAGTCCTTGACAGCGGTCTGTACTACTGGATTAACAACGTGTCACGTGTTCTGAATTGACCAATCAGAATTGAGTATTCAACTAAGCCATGTAATAAATAGTGATGTCACTAGGACAGGCAGAGGGGGAGTGTGTGGGAGAGAAACTCCCTCTTGAGGGAACTTTGGGATTTTAGCCTTTGCAGACCATTTACATGCACAAAAACCTATAGAACACACCACAGGAAAGAGAAAACCAAAAAGCATGCACTAATTTATATCCCTGGGATGAACTGTCAAGATTCACATAGAATAAAATCGGAGGGATGAAACCCTCTTTAATTGTCACACATGCAGAGCACACAGCACACACAGTGACATTTGGCCTCTGCATTTAACCCATCCTAGTACCAGGAGTCTAGTACTAGGAGCAGTGGGCAGCTATTGTACAGTGCCCGGGGAGCAATGGGAGTGAGGGGGAAGGGGGTGTCCGGTGCCTTGCTCCACGGCAAGGCAGGAGGTGAACTTGGACCTCTCCAAGTAGCAGTCCACACTCAATATTTAGATCTGGTCGGGGACTTGAACCGGCGACCCTACGGCTCACAGTCCAAGCCCCTGCTGACTGGATTCATGTATTCTCTCCGAAATTATAGCAGTTTAACATAACACTTGTGTCAAGCCTCCCTACACAGAACCTGATGGAGCTCCAGCTAATCCCCTCCCCCACTGCCAACAACTACATGCAGAAAGATGGGTTTATGGACTTGTCACCACAGGGCAATTATGAGAAATTACTGTAAAACCATAATTTTAGTTCACCGATCTATTCTAAGGTCCAATCTCCGACATTGCAGGAATCACACCTTAAAAAGGGGCACTTATCACTGCATGATAAGCAAGCCACACAACAGAGATCCAACAGACAGAGTGCCGGCTTGTATGCCTGTGAGAAGAGATTACATAACTGTCTTACATACATGTCCTTTTTCTTTTTCTTGGTTCTGTGGTGAGATTTTCTACAGATAGTATTCTTCAGACGACACTTGAAAATAAACTCTCAGCCCACCACTACGCCAACGCTTCGCACTAATTGTGTTCTATTCCGTGATGGACGTATGAGTGTGTGCACATTTTACAAGTCCTTTAAATATACCTTGAACAAGAACATGATTAAGCAGTAAAATAATAAATACAAAGACATACTCCAGCAGCGTAGTCCAGTGGACGGAGCCAGGAATGGTTCCAGTGTTGAAATGTGTGTTCGTCTTCGCGCTACACTGACTCAGCCCATCAATGAACTAGCAGCAGACAGGAATCTCATTTGCCCGGAGACAATTCCAGCATGGCAGATGTGCTCTCAGTACTCAATTTGTCTTTGTCATTTGGTGATCACACACACTAACACAAAATAATACAGCTGTTTATGAGAAACAATAGCGATGAAACCTTGTTAATCCACCTTCTGCTGTCTCAGCTCTTTAAGCACATATCTCAACCATCTAGTGAAGACTGAAATATGACATTACGACAATATTTAGCTTTGTTCCCAACATAAATGATCCCAAATGTAATCCCACCTAACAGACTCACAGTTTTAAAAAACTACACGTCATACAATCTCACAGGCCAATAATGTGATGTGACATTTAATAATATTTATTGTTTTATGAAAGATTGCAGCTAAAGTTCTGTTCATTTGTGTAGTTAAACCTTACCCTGTTTAGATTTTCCAACCCAAACCCCATACATAAAATCTGCCTCCTGCATTGATTCAAGTGAACCTAAACTGAAGACATTTGGATGCATTTTCTGGAGCTCTCTCTTTAGATCAGGGGTGGGGAACCTCCGGCCTCGGGGCCGTATACGGACCGCGAGACCATTTGGTACAGCCTTCGAGGTAATTTATAAACACACGCAAAAAAGAAAAAAATGCGGAAATCTAGACCATAAAATAATTAAACAAGCGAGTGCCTGTTTTTCCTGGCCAAGGTCAGGGTCCTTGAACACAATACGAGCCTAACGTGTCATCACGTGGTATATGTCTCGTCTGACAGGGGTGTAGTTCTGACGGAGAGCACCAGAACGCCGCTCCGGCACTTACGGTACCCATAAGGAGCCGTACACATGCCGCAGTTTTTGCGTGGCTGTGTCTTTAGTTGAAAGCCCAGTGGCGATCTGTTCATCTGTCATACTGATCATACAGTCAATAACTTTGTTGTTATTAGCATCTGGTTAGCTAGCTCTGCTAACGAATATAAGAAGCTTTTTCTACAACCAGTGAGGTAAAGGCACATCTTTATTTGATCATTATAGTTATAACAAAATAAGAGAATAAAGTAAACAGGTATAAAATACTATATGACAGTAAAACAAAGTTGTTATTAATAAACAAGAATACAGTTTAAAAGGAGAGTGATTTGTAAAATATCCATAAAGAAAAATAAATCTGTTTACAGTTCTGTTTCATATGGGTGTTGAGAGATGTATCCATAGATCTCTCCATGTTGCTCTCAAAGTGCACCAGATTGATGCTTTTAACTTCAACATTTTAAAAAAACCTTCCCGGGGGAGCATGCCCCCCGGACCCCCCTAGAGGAGGTTAGGTCCCCCCCCCCACTTAAATCATGTTCACATAGATAGGAAACTAAATACATTTGCACACATCTTGTGTGCACGTGCATGCATGAGTCATGGTAAGATATCTGGATTAAGAGGTTGCTTTTTCTTTGCACAGCATGAAAGAAAGGCGAAATGAATGGGCTGTGATTTTAGTTTTTTTAAGCAGAGGTCAATAATTTGTACGGCCCTCTGAGGATGTTGAAAAAACCCCTGCTTTAGATGGACTATTTTTTTTTGCACTCATCAAGCTTCAAAAGGACACTTTTGCCCCTTTCACACCAACACGTTTTCAGCGCCGGCTCGGAGCTAGAGCCTGAAAAGTACCGTTTTTTCCTGTTCACACCGCAGCGGCGCCGCTTCTTAGCTCCGGAATCCGGTTCACTTCCAGCTCCAAAAAATTGTCGGTCTAGAAGCAAGAGCTTCGGAGCTAAGAGGCGGCGTCGCTTACGTCTCTCTTACGTCGAGGCGTGCAGGAAACTAAACCCACCTCCCCTGAACATGGGTCGACTGAAGAGTCTCGTCATGCCTGCCTACAAGCAGTAGCGCTGAGCAAAGTGATTAGAAGGCAACCACACACTTATATAAAAAAAAAACACTTTATAAAGTCAGGCAACACTAACCAGGCTTCGTGTGATTCTGTTTATTTGTACCTTACTTTGACCATCCGTTCGCTGTTATTGATCATTGTGGAGAGCAGGCAGACGTTTTGTTTTTTATTATAGCAGCTATCGGATGGAATCAATACATGGGCTGCACAGGTTGTCATGTCCGACTATCACAAGTAGAATCATAATGAAAAATACGCCGGTAAAATGTGCCTGTAGAAAACGGCTTAGCAAGTAGTCAGTTTAGCTTCGGTTGCTATGCTAACATCACCCATGTTATACCAGAGAAACTTTCATAACAGCGTCAATTCAGACTGACACACATTCACTTAAGGGGAACTGGGGATATGTATCAGCTGCTTGTGTGACAGTCAGACAGTGAATACTTTAGAGCCGTGTGAGCTAACCCGGAGCTAACGGGAGAATAAACTCCCGTGGAAGAGCAGCCAGCACTGCAGCGGTCGGTAAATGCCGCTGAAACACATTAATAAACAATGAACCACGGCACTCTGGAGAAAAGTATAAGGTTGGAGAAGTCGTTATTTAATTTAATCTGGCTTCGTATGATTAAAAGCAACACGATCATCGACCCGACGCAGTCCCCCCCCGTTGTTGTTGTTGTGAGCTCCGTTGGGGAGAAAATCAGCGATATAAACGGTGACGTCATGACGCAGCAGCGGCAGCTCTGGGCGGTGTGAACAGAGCGGGAGCAGAAAAGGGAAACCGGAGCTGAACCAGAAAAGCTCTAGCTAGGAGCTAGAAAGGGAAAAGCGCTGGTGTGAAAGCCGCATTTGAGTCCATTTAACAAAATTGGAGCCCACACAGGAATTTAAGGTGTTTACCAGAGACAGGATGGTGCAGCATACTGTCTGCTCAGCTCACACATACAGTAGGGACACCATCAACACACACACCATTCACACCATAGCACTTCTTCAATTTCTTGAAATCTTGTGCTTTTAAAACCTAATAACTGTTTTATTTGGAACTTTACTCTGATTTCTTTGATTTCTCGTTACCTTTTTTTTTTTTTTTTAAAGATTATACGGTTCTTTTTATTTTATGATTTCTTTCTTGATTTAGATCATGTCCAACAGTGGCCCTCCAAATGTCCCCTGGTTCAATGTTCCTAGAATAATTGCTGTAATCCATCCACACACATAGATAGAGGGCCGTTCTAATTAAGTTAAAGAAGGACAGAGAAAGGGATAGAAGGGGGAGTCAAGAGGGGGAATATGACTGTGCCCCAATCGGGCCAATGTCTCAGTCTCATAATTAATGAGTACAGAACGTGAAGCGTATTACAGTGAGGATAAGTCAGGCTCTACAGGACATCTGTGTCATAGAGATGCCAATCACAGTCAAAGTAGTATGAGAAATAATTTTCCCGTAATTAATGGCACTCTAATTAGATTGGCAATACCAATCTAATTAGAGTGTCACTAAAGTGCAACAGTACCCTTGACGCTTAGGGAAAGAACAGCAGTAACTGCGTATTAGAGGCACAACTCTCTGGCTACTACACTAATCTCGACCCAATTAAACTCTGATTTAATCTGTGATATGATGACATAGGTCAGAACAATGGCAGCGGAACCATTATAGCTGAACCATTATAGAAATGCACAATGCATTTAATTACACATCCCTAATGGAATGTCAGCATTGTCATGAGATATCTATTATGCCCCTTTCACACCAACGCGTTTTCAGCGCCGGCTCGGAGCTAGAGCCTGAAAAGTACCGGTTTTTCCTGTTCACACCGCAGCGGCGCCGCCTCTTAGCTCCGGAATCCGGTTCACTTCCAGCTCCAAAAAATTGTCGGTCTAGAAGCAAGAGCTTCGGAGCTAAGAGGCGGTGTCGCTTACGTCTCTCTTACGTCGAGGCGTGCAGGAAACTAAACCCACCTCCCCTGAACATGCAGCCCATGTATTGATTCCATCCGATAGCTGCTATAATAAAAAACAAAACGTCTGCCTGCTCTCCACAATGATCAATAACAGCGAACGGATGGCCAAAGTAAGGTACAAATAAAGTGTGTGGTTGCCTTCTAGTCACTTTGCTCAGCGCTACTGCTTGTAGGCAGGCATGACGAGACTCTTCAGTCGACCCACATGTCCGACTATCACAAGTAGAATCATAATGAAAAATACGCCGGTAAAAAGTGCCTGTAGAAAACGGCTTAGCAAGTAGTCAGTTTAGCTTCGGTTGCTATGCTAACATCAACCATGTTATACCAGAGAAACTTTCATAACAGCGTTGTGATGCCAAACAGCGTCAATTCAGACTGACACACATTCACTTAAGGGGAACTGGGGATATGTATCAGCTGCTTGTGTGACAGTCAGACAGTGAATACTTTAGAGCCGTGTGAGCTAACCCGGAGCTAACGGGAGAATAAACTCCCGTGGAAGAGCAGCCAGCACTGCAGCGGTCGGTAAATGCCGCTGAAATACATTAATAAACAATGAACCACGGCACTCTGGAGAAAAGTATAAGGTTGGAGAAGTCGTTATTTAATTTAATCTGGCTTCGTATGATTAAAAGCAACATGATCATCGACCCGACGCAGTCCCCCGTTGTTGTTGTTGTGAGCTCCGTTGGGGAGAAAATCAGCGATGTAAACGGTGACGTCATGACGCAGCAGCGGCAGCTGGGCGGTGTGAACAGAGCGGGAGCTGAAAAGGGAAACCGGAGCTGAACCAGAAAAGCTCTAGCTAGGAGCTAGAAAGGGAAAAGCGCTGGTGTGAAAGCCGCATTAGAGACAGAGCTTAACCCTCCAGTCGTGTCCATTTCTTTCTTCTTACTTTGGTGTGCACCGTCAAATTTGACCAGTCTAACTGCTCTTTCATTAACACAAAAAAAACCCAGTAATCATCAGGGGTAGACATTAAGGGTCGGTGGAATTGTATTATCACTGGCCCCACCATTGTAACCACTGGCCCAGAGCATTCGTCCAAAAAAATCGACTAATAATGAAGAAAATGAACACATTTGTTGCAGTAGTAATGTATGCACACAGGGCCGTATCCAGGATTTGCTAAATACCGAGGTCCAAACATGATAAGGGGGTTCGGGGGTATACCCCCCCGAGATCTTTGGGATTTTCATGATCTAGTTAGGTGCTTTTTAAGTCCTGTGGGGGGTCACAAATTGGATAATATATTGATTTCAAACCATGTCAGTGGGCTGCAGCATACATTATTTTTGAAAGTGTAATGCATAAGAATCAGTTGATTGTTACTATGAATGATCTGGACATGCAGAAGAGGCTAAAATGATCACACAACATTGTCAACATTCATTTTCCATGTCTCTCTTTTCCATAACCTGCACCCTCTCTTCCATCTTCTTTAGTCTCTCTGTCTTCTTCCTGTTCATTACTCTCTCTGTCCTCTACTCTTTCTCGTTGTTCAATCTCCCCCTCGTTGTTCACTTTTTGCTCCTTCTCACTTCTCGCTCCTGCCAGTGAATTAAAAGCAACTCAGCAATTTAGTTCATTTCACTTGTTTGTTTGCTTATTTTTTTTATTTAAATCTGTTTTGTTTGATTTTCAAAAGAGAACAAAGATGTAAGCAAATTGTGTTTTATACAATTGTATGTTATTATGACATCATAACTGCAATAGATATATGTTGTTTTAAAATTATGCCTATTGTCTATAGTGTAAATGAAGACTATTGTTATAGATAAATAGATAGATGGATAGACAGATAGGTAGATAAATAAATAAATAAATAGATAGATAGATAGGTAGGTAGGTAGATAGATAGATAGATAGATAGATAGATGGGGTTATTAAGCCTACATTCTTTTTGTGTGACTGTACCTGCAGTTCCTCCCTGACTTCCATCACTTTCTCTCTCTCTCTCTCTCTCTCTGCCTGTCCTGTCTCTTCCAAAGCTGAGCTTCGACTGAAGTAGTCTTTTCATTATATCTGAGTCAGTGTAAAAAGAAAACAATACAATGTTATATCTTCAATGTTTTACTCAAATTGAAATGAAAGAAAAGCATTACAAGGTTTGTTAAAAGGTAATCCTTCTGACATTGGATGAATGTAATTAACTTTAGCTCTCTAGCTAGTTTATTCACGCAATTTAAACCAAAGTATAGCCTATAGCTGCAATATGAGTTAGTGTGCATGTTGTCGGACGTCCACTGACTAACGTAGAGCGTTCACACAGGATCTGCTGGTCATATGATGTCCTGTGAGGAACAGAAACACAAGCAGCCCACTGGACTCAGATCTCTAGATACCTCATCACTCCTCTGCTGCTCCGATACAAGTCCGGGCTGCGGTGGTTTGTTTATGGTTGATACATGTCGTCTTCTTCTGTTTGCTTTAATCGAGGCTACGTAGTTATGCAGCGCCCCCATCGGCAGTAAATGGAAGTTCTACAAAATACCCCGTTTAGTGCAATTATTTCACAAGTTTTGTTATATACACAGCTCGGAAAAAATTACCGAGGTCCGGACCTCGGTGACCTCAATGGTGGATACGGCCCTGTATGCACAAACTACAATACTACTTGTACTACAACATTTGAATCATCAGTTCTTCCTCATTTTCCTCAATTGTTCATATTTGGTTTATTAAAATAATTATATTGTGGTCATTGTTAAAAAATGTCTGCTATTATGAGTATTATTATTAGTATAATGCGCTTTCTGCCTTCCTGTCATTAGGAGTTAGAAATGTAATGGCTATGTAATAGATTAGATTAAACTGCTGGGACATTTCCCTATAGCGAATATACCTTTTATATGTTCTACTCAGGGGCGTCGCCTGGACCTGAAAACATTCGGGGCTTAGCCCACAGTGGCGGTGGCACTACAGTGGCATTTTTTACTGCAACACTCCCCACACGCACACACACAATACACCCGCGACTGTTACAATGAAGGCTCGATAATCAGCTCATGGCATATAGGCAGGGGTAAAGTGGTATTTTTTATGAGTGGGGGGCTCACCTCCTCTAGGGGGGTCCGGGGACATGCTCCCCCGGGAAGATTTTTTTTTAAATATTGAAGTTAAATGCATCAATCTGGTGCACTTTGAGAGCAAAATGAAGAGATCTATGGATACCTCTCTCAACACCCATATGAAGCAGAACTGTAAACAGATGTACTTTTTCTTTTTGGATATTTTACTAATCACTCCCCTTTTAAACTTTATTCTTTTTTTACTGCCATATAGTATTTCATAACTGTTTTTCATTTATTCTCTTTTTTTTAATAACTATAATGATCATATGAAGGTGTGCCGCGGAAATAATCTTTTGAATAATTTGTGACCAAACCGTTTGAGACCCACTGAGATAACTTAGACTAAAGTTATGTATCTAAACACTCAGAGAGTCCTTTAGCTCACCTGAGTCTCTCAGTCTGAGAGGACTCTCCTCCAGCTTGTTGTGGAACAAACAGCTCCTTATGTCCGTTAGTGCAGCTAGCTAACCAGATGCTAAGAACACGGTCCCTGCTGGCACCGGGCACCGGGCCCTCCCTCCCTCTCTCTCTCTCTCTCTATCACACTAAATGCGCTATTGCCACACACAAACAGAGCCGAGCTTGAATGACACAAGCACACGTTTATTTCCATGCAACTCTCTGATTGGTCTGGTGTCATGCCTCTGTTGCATTCACTGAACACGGGAAATTACAGTGCTGCCGTCCTCTCGTGTCATGATGAGGTTCACGTAAAGCACGGTTAATGTATTATATTATTGAGGGAGAATTGTCCGGGGCTACAGAAAAAACATTCGGGGCTAAAGCCCCGGATGCCCAGGCCAGGCGACGCCACTGGTTCTACTCTTCACTTACTTGTCAGCATAGGTCAACATTGATGTACAGAGCCGACAAAATACCTTGTTTATATTGGCATCATATAGAGAGGTGCAGTGACGCGTCGTAAAACCAGGAAGTAAGCTGCTGGTTCCCTCGACAAAAAAGCAATGGGATTTCTCCAGAGGGTTTTGGAAAATAGCTGGAAATAAGGTCTGTGGAAAACGAACCTGTTTGATAAATGCACGTTTTGTTCAGCCGGATAATCTCCACATGTCTACCCTACTTTTATAATTTTCTAATCATAAATCTAGATGTATGATTCGAAAATTATAAAAGGGTTTTAGGACGCGTCACTGCACCACTCTATAGAAGCCAACTCCATCGATCAAGCCAGTGTGGCTGAAACTTTCCCTCCCTCTTCTTCTCATACTCCCTGTCACTCTCCTTTAACTCCTCCGGTGACTTTTATTTGAAGATTGTTTTTTGCCCGGCGCTTGGCCGGTTACCGCTGGTATTAAAAACATTTTGGCGAATGGTTAGATGGTGCGAAAGTCTGTAGTGAACGAGCGCGCTCACGGGAGCCTGCTGGCGCTGCGATCCGCAGCAAACAGCTGTTTGATTTTCACCCAACAACGACAACCGCCTCACGAAACGCTATGTTGTAGCGTTAATAAACGAAACGATTTAACAAAATTGCTAGTCAAAATACCTATACCACAGGACCATTTATTTTTTAAAGCAATATTTTTAGTGGCCCGAGCGGGCAAGTGGAAAGTACGTTATGCTGGCCCGGGGTGTCTAAATAGTGCTCCCGGCCAGCGGGCCATTTATAATGTAGAGCCCTGATCACCACATTTTATTTAAGCTGTAATCAATGTCTCAGACTACTGGTTTACATGAAAAACGGCAGTGAATATTCTATGATGGTCATTTTTTAACAGGAACAACATAGGTGTAACAAAGTTG
Organism: Trematomus bernacchii; assembly: GCF_902827165.1. Classification (NCBI taxonomy): domain Eukaryota; kingdom Metazoa; phylum Chordata; class Actinopteri; order Perciformes; family Nototheniidae; genus Trematomus; species Trematomus bernacchii. The sequence goes on from NW_022987612.1 coordinate 262,265, forward strand.
ACTAAACCACTCAGAATTCATGATAGGGATGATCAGCAATAGTTTGTTCAAATGCCTACTGTGGGGGATATCATAAGGCCTTGAAGCAATCAAATGTAAAACACAATATTTAAGATTGATGTAAGGTGTAAATCGGTCATATTTGACACAAACACAAAATTGTACAACGTTGTACCTGAGGCTAAGGGTGGGACATCTCTAAGCGGTTGACTAATTCCAACAGAGCCAGCCAGCTAACCAATCAGAGCAGACTGGGCTCTGGTTTCTTTTTGAACATTTTTGAACATTAAAGCATGGAGGCATCTCAACAGTATAGGCACACGATACAAATATGAACCCACAAATGTACATAATAGGGCTCCTTTAAATCAAATGAAGTTATACTGTTAACAAGGAATTGTCACAATTTTGGTTTAGCATTTTATAATAATGAAAATCTAGCTATTATCAAAAGTAATATCTCAAATGTAATGGTAGCAGTTTGAATTCAAATGAAGTGATTAGTATGTTGTTTTACGGAATGACAATCAGCATGTTATTTATAATGTTGGTTTGATACAGCACTCCATCACTGACTAGATTAGAGTGAGGAATAGGTAGAATTTGCTCCACTGAGGTGAGTGAAGTGCAGATTACTGACAGTTTGATGGAGCACCCAAGTTGATGTTTAAAAGTGTTGAAGTGTGCATGCGTGTGAACGTGTATATGTGAATGAAACATTAGTGGGTGTGCTGTCTCTCCTGCTGTTCATTTCAATCGAATCTGAGTGATTGCGGATGAGGAAAGAAAATCTACATTTTTTAGGGTAAGTCTTGATTTTATTTTAAAAAGTTGTAATATAACAAGAATAAAGTCAGATGACAAAAGTCGTAACTCTGGGTTAAATACATTGGTATATATATATTCACAGATGAGACCAGAATGTAACGAGCTGAAGTCAACGCTTTTAAAATAAATACAACTGTTTCCGCAGATGTTCTACTGTTCCATCTGGTTTTCTCCAGACAGCTGTGACCAAACGAGGTCATGACTATGAAATAGGCACAGAATCTACCTGAAAACAATTCTGATCACGCATAAATCTAACCATTGTGTGTCTTTTTGTCCACACTAATTGAAACTAATTGAAAACAGTCCCAAACAGAACAAACGTGTGTGTAAGCTAAGGTTAGGTAAAGGAGACGTGAGACTGCATCCAAGCAAAGATTTTTTACTAATCAAAATAACTTGTAGCTTGTCAGTAAATGCTCAAACATACACGTGTACTCTTATCAACCTTTAAGCATAACATATGACTCGGAGAAATTAATTTTGACTATTTGAAATATCACACATTTTTCTCAAATAAAAATTGATTTTGCATTCCTACTTCCATATATTGTGGTTGTGTGCAAACAGCTGAAATATGTAAATCTGTGCATAATGCGTAACTGACCATTTTAATGGATTGAAGTAATTCATTGATTTATCAATTTAAAATACTAAAATGCACTATTACAAGTGACATGAAGAGCTATCCGTGACACTAATACATAATAATAACCTCCTTTCCTTTTGTATGACTGTAGCAACGGCAGAGGTGGCAAATATCTATTCACTTTCACCCATCGTCTGTCAGCTGTTTTGCATCAGAATTTAATAAAGTCTCTTTCCCTCTCAGTGGTTTGTGTTACTGTTCAGCAATTCTTTTGACATTAAACAGTCAGCAGATGGCTGCCACCCAAACCATTCAGGGTCTCTTGCTGATGATAGCTCTGTCTCCCTCGTACATTTCCACGTTGGAAACAAATGAAACGGAAAACAGTTTTGTTCGTTAGTGCTGGGATTAGCTGTGCTTAACAACAATGTTTTAAATGCTACCTAGCTTCCCCGTAATGGTATGTCTACAGTTGCAGCTTCAAAGATGGCCGACTTGGTGTTGCTGACTTCACATTTCCATTTCCTATAGTGTGTGTGTGTGTGTGTGTGTGTGTGTGTGTGTGTGTGTGTGTGTGTGTGTGTGTGTGTGTGTGTGTGTGTGTGTGTGTGTGTGTGTGTGTGTGTGTGTGTGTGTGTGTGTGTGTGTGTGTGTGTGTGTGTGTGTGTGTGTGTGTGTGTGTGTGTGTGTGTGTGTGTGTGTGTGTGTGTGTCCACTTACGGAGAACGAGAACCCCATGGCGGAGTGACTGAGCGCGGTTGGGCTCCACAGTGACGTTCAGCATGGTGGGATTTCCTCCAACGATGCAGACTCGGTTTTCTTGCTCCGCCTCCCGGAACATTCGAAGCAGCTGATTGGCTATGACCCCGTTCAGCGTAGATATGACCACCATGGGGATCACAAAAGACAGGAACGCGTTGACCTGTTGGGAGGAGGGGCAGAACACTTGTGAAGGTCAGGTAAACACATAGGCTCGTGTGTCAGTGGTTCCCAACATGGTGGGTTGGCCCATCACAATGATTTGGTCCAAGTTAGTCATTTAGCAATATTGTTTAGTTTAGTTTGTTTGTTTGTTGCATTATTAGGATACAAAGCACTAACAGGGAATACTGAAATTCTGTGCAAGAGAGAAATTAAGTCTTGAGAGTACCCCTTATTTGAACAAATACAGAACAATTATTATTACACACAAAACACATTTCAATACACACAAAACACAAAAGCAAACATAGGCAAGATCAAAACAAAATAAAAGAAAGCAAGAAGAAGAAAAAAGCTAGAATTAATAGATATTTACAACCAAGAAGGTAAAATAATATTTGGGACCAAAAGCTGGCAAGGAGGATTTCTGTGGCATAATCAGAGAAATAGATAATTGCGGACCTTAAAATTGTTTAAAATAACCAAAAAAACTAAGGTCAATGAAAATCTTTTTTAGCATTGTTTTATATGGGTCAAATCTAAGAAATCGTGAAATGTGCACTTGAGATATTGCCTGAATTATGTATTTGAACATAAAAATGTGTACCTTATCAATGGACAGTGATACTCTTCTGAATCACAAGTAATTTGGTAAGATTTGAAAAATATGTAGAAGCACAAATACAATTGTAGTAGGTGATAAAAGAAAAATAAGACTAAAGAGTTAAAGGGGACCTATCATGCAAAATGCACTTTTGTACGTCTTTTATACATGAATATGTGTCCCCGGTGTTCCAGGGAACTCACCAAGTGTCAGAAAACACAACCCTCTCTCTTTTCCTCCATACCCAAATCTCTAAAAAAGGGGCTGCAACGGATCTGATAAAAACTGATCCAGATTTGAACATTTCTCTGACGTCAGGACGGAAGAGCTGACCTATCAGGGGAATGAGAGGTTGCCGTGGCATGGTAACAGCATGGTAACACGACGCTCTTAACTCGGCCCCCTCCTTTGCAGGGGGGCGTGGTCAGCTGCAGCGCATGCAAAGACAGGGTGGAGGAGAGCAAAATAGAGCGAAATGAGGCATGGCTAAAATGCATGATCTGTTTGGTATTTTGAAAAAGAAAATGTATAAAATAGGGCTGTCAGTCGATTAAAATATTTAATCGCGATTAATCGCATGATTGTCCATAGTTAATCACGATTAATCGCAAATTAATCGCACATTTTTTATCTGTTCTAAATGTACCTTAGAGGGATATCTTTCAAGTTTTTAATACTCTTATCAACATATGAGTGGACAAATATGCTTTATATGTTTGTTTATTATCATTTGAACAATGACAAATATTCTCATGAATATTAAACACAACAACCTCTGAACATTACAAATATTCGCCTCAATTCAACCTGGAACCTCTCTCATACAATAATACTGTGTGTGTGTGTGTGTGTGTGTGTGTGTGTGTGTGTGTGTGTGTGTGTGTGTGTGTGTGTGTGTGTGTGTGTGTGTGTGTGTGTGTGTGTGTGTGTGTGTGTGTGTGTGTGTGTGTGTGTGTGTGTGTGTGTGTGTGTGTGTGTGTGTGTGTGTGTGAATGTGGAGACACTGTGATGGATCGTTGGAGCTATGTGCAGCTCAAGGCATATATGCTCGAACGGGAGCTGCCTGGACGCTGCAATCATGTTGCGCGCACTATCCGTGCTGAGTGTGCTGACTTTTCGTACAATGTCCCACTGTCTGGCTACCTGCATAAAGTCAAGTGCTCGGCGCAGTTGTCGGCGAAATGTCGCTCCTCTGTTTTCATTGAAACAGCTCCTTATATCCGTTAGCGCAGCTAGCTAGCACCAGATGCTAACAACAACAACAACACGTAAGGTGTGCCTCGCTCGCGCCACACATACACACACCCTCCCGGTCCTCCCGATGGCCAGTCCGGGCCTGCCGGTGAGCGTGGAAGTGTGGTCTGCCACAAGCGGGCGGCAGGAGCGGGGCTGTCAGCATCAGCTTGTAGATGGTATTTTAAACTCGATGCGCTCTGAAACTACGGGGCGGCCGAGGACAAAAAATACACTTGCGTTAATCGCGTTAATTTGTTTTTGCGCAAAAACTTGACACTTGACAGCCCTAATAAAAATATGTATGCAAATATACCTTATATAGGTATGGCCCTACAATATATTATTCAAATATAGCATGATAGGTCCACTTTAAATGAGAGAAAAGAGGGAGAAAGAATGAACCTTTTCTCCATATACTAAGCATCTTCCATACCCTTTCATCCAGTTTAATGTACATTTAATAATTCCCAATAATTTGTAATATGAGTATATGTTCCATTCATGTTCCATTCTTCATTTAGTTTGATTCTACATAAAAAGTCAGTCTTTTGTCAGTTAATGAAGTTAGTTGGAATGAAAATTGTCATATCAAAACAAAATATTGCAAATCTTTCTTGAAAGCAAATCCTGGAGAATCCATTAGACACAGTTGAGCAGACAGAGAGGGCAGAACAGGTGAAGTGTGTGACAGCATCATGAATCACTGACAAACAGAAAATCTTGACCACTTTTTTGCTTTTCAACCACTCTAATGCAGCTCTCCTTTGATAATTTTTGAAAACTCTACTCAATAACACTCAAAAACACTCGATGAAGTCGCAGTGCCAACCTTGATCCAAATTTTCTTTTAGAAAACAAAAAAGGGAGATTGAAGTGAGCAGTGGAAATTGTTGAGATATGAGAAATCTGTAATGACTGCTGGCTCCAGAGCAACTTTGTCACTGTGTGGAGTCACTATGAGAGGTTATATTCTGCTTTTTGGGGGTTTTCCCTTTCCTGTAGTGTGTTCTATAGGTTTTTGTGCATAAAGGCTAAAATCCCTGTGTTCCCTCCAGAGGGATTTTTCGGTCCGACAGTTTTCTGTGCGCAATTTCATGTAAAGTCAATGCAATGACGCGGCCACACTTCATTTGCGAGAGCTACATTTTTTCATCTTTATAAATAATGTTGTTGGTATCTACATGGAGAAGAGCCCACCTCCTCGCTGGCACGTCTAGTTTCAGTGACGCTAGTAAGCACAAATGATGCCACAGTCAGCGCGAGTACGTGAGGTGAACTTTCGGTTTGCGTCCGGTGTGATAACACCTTACACAACAGAGCCGGCCAGCTAACCAATCAGAGCAGACTGTGCTCTGGTTTCAGACAGAGGGTGAAAAGAGGTGCTGCAGCACAGGCAGTATGAGAAAAATAAAGAGCTTTTTGAACATTAAAGCATGGAGACATGTTCCAGTAGAGGCACTGAATACAAATATGAACCTTAAAATCAGGTTAATAGGGTCCCTTTAAGAGAGAAAACATGAATGGATGTGTGAGATGTTAATTAGTGCGAATGCTGTTTACAGCATTCCACTATAGTTCTTCGAATCTTTATTCTTCCCCTTATTAGTGCGAATGCTGTGCCACAGCATTCCACTATAGTACTTCAATTTCTTTATTCTTCCCCTTAATATTATTATTATTTCACCAATATTTTGGCTCTCCATAACTTCAGCTTACTTTCAGCTACAGAAACCATTCAAATATCAAACTATTCAGCCTGTTCAGGAATCGATGGGAAACCTTCAACTTTTTAAAAATATGTTATACTTTTTGAAATATTCAGCTTTTTAAACTCTTTTTTTTAACATTGAAGTCAATGGGAGATGCCTTCAAATCCTCTTTTCCTACACTTTGCGCCAAATGCTTCTCCTTCCACATAATTTCAGCTAGAGACTTCATTCCAACTTTCAAATGATCACAACACCTTCAGCTATAAAACTTGTTATTCAGATTCTTCATATCTTTTACACTTCTTGATATATTTAACTTAGTTTGGAGCTTGGTAAAGAGGCTTTCTTCAGATTTTAACATTAGTGTGGATGGAGCAGCTCGTTAAGTCTAGAGTGCTTTGATCTCAAAACAGAGTGGAAGAGTGCTTGAAATTCTCCCAAAAAAAATGTTTTAAACCTGCCATAATTCCCAAACCCTACACTCCTCAGACATAATTTTTCATGAGAAACGTAGGAAAACATCTCGTAGCTTGAAAAATGACAAATAATTAAGCAAAATAATTAAACAAAATGCCTCTTGAGGGCATGAAGTGACAAAAACGTTCAACATGTCTCCATTAAAGCCCATTGTAATTTCAGGCAGATATTTCCTCACAGCAGCAGCCGCACACCTTTCTTAAACTGCCAAAAAAGCCACATTATTAACCCGAAAGTAAACAAAAATTACACTTCAGATACTCAACTACCTTGACATGCTTCACGTTTTGAAATTTCACAGATATCTGTTATCGTTCTTCCACAAAACGTTCACATGTAAGAGGTTCATCTCTCATTCAGAACAATGAAGCCTTTGATCTATACATAGCTCGTTAGCTCAACTGTCAACACCTGTGTTATGGAACGCGATGATGTCATCACTCCAACTGACAGCAGTCAGTTCTAACTGACTGTCATTTCATACTCACACACACACTCTCTCTCTCTCACTCTCTCTCTCTCTCACACACTCTCTCTCTCACACACACTCTCTCTCTTTTATATTTTATTATTATATATCATTATATAGAGTCGTTATTCATTTGTTTTAAAGCTCAATAAATAACAAAGAAGACCTTTGACCGGCACTTTTATAATTTTGTCCGGAAGATTTCAACTTTAACACACGTTGACCGGCGAAAAACTCTGCCCGGTTCCCTCGGCCCCCACCGCGGAGAATAAACAGAAGTGCAGCCATGACAACCATTCTTCTTCGCTGCTTTTGTGGAGGAAGTTGCTGCTTTTGTGGAGGAAGTTACAGCGCCACGTACAGGCTCGGCATATGTACTGCAGCTTTTCCAGCGGTTGGATCTAAATGGAGCTGTCTCGTGTGGGAAGACACTATCCGGTGTATATTGCGTGTGGACGGAAGCTTTTTGGCGATTGCGTTAGCGTTAATCCTATGCGTTTTGCCGTATGCGTTCCCGTGGGGCCGGGGCCACAGACAGACAGACAGACAGACAGACAGACGTAAACAGGTATTTTGATAATGTCATCACCATGGTAACCTTTGATCTCTGGGCTTACACACACAGGTGTTTGTAAACATTCCTTCACTACTACTTACATGTAATATCTTTATTTAACTCCTTCAGCCTAATTCCAGCTGCAGGAACCATTCAAATATCAAACTTTTCAGCACATGATGGGAAACTTTCAACTTTTTCAAAATATGTTATACTTTTTAAAATATTCAGCTTTTTAAAGTCTTTTTTTTAACATGGAAGTCATTGCAATGCATTTGAGCTGTAACAATTTGATTCAAATCATTTATCTTTTCTGCATTTCTCTGCTAAGTTCAGCAACACACTGACTTGGTCTCTGTAGCTAAAAGCAGCTACCATTCAGCTAATAACATATTCAGCTTTTTCTGCATTTTCAGCTAAATTCAGCCACAAATGTTCACAGTTTACAGCATTCGCACGCATTTTCTGCAGGAAATGCATTTTCTAGTTTGTATAGATACTTGCTTAATCAATGTAACATACATATTTTTTTCTTGGCTCTTCCCAACAGCTTTCCCTCTCCACTTTCTACTTGCATGCACACACAGAGATCCAGTACTGTTGTTTTTACAAGGGATAATCAAGGATGAAAAATGTTAATAGCTTTAATGAACAGGCTGGCTGACTTCTGACGGCCCCCTGCCTCCTCCACATTGTTCACTGATTTAAGAAGACAGGGAGAGCAGGAGAAAAGCAGCAAGGCTCCACATTGAGACATAACCTCTGTGTTTGTGGAAAGAAAAGTAAGATAATCTGCCAAAAAAACTGCCAAAGCTTAAGTCGATAATTGGGACTGAAGACGAGGAAAGCGAGACAAGATTGATTTGAGGTGAGAGTTGTAAAACGAAAAATGTTAACTTTGATAGGGTTTAAAGTTTTGACATTTTCATGCATACAGAAGAAAAATAAGGAGAAATGTTATAAAGAATGTTCCAGGTCTAAATCGAGACTTTAATGTCAACTGATCTATAACTCTTATCGTGTGTTGAGAACCAATTTGTCTGAATCCCCTCCTTGTCACTAGAGATTTACGACTAACTGTTGCATCACTTGTTTCTTTTGTGGCATGTGACTGAAAGTAGCTGGCAGCTCCCCGACCTGATAAGAAATCCAATATATTTTAAATTAAAGGACATTTTGTTTTTCTCTTTCGCAGCTTGACTTTTAAAAAGGTAAACAGAAACCCGACCAGCTATGTTTGAAGATTTGTAGGAGCCGAGCATTGCACGCTGGGAGCAATGTTTGTGGAGTTAAAGGTGTGTCAACATGTATATATGTATTCATCTTTTGCAGGGATATAACATAAAGTAGACTGAATTTAGTTCTGGAAGAAATGCACAACGCAGGCCAAACATGCTGAAAAATGTGTCAAAAAATCTTTAATCAACAAGAAAACAAGGGCGATGCCAGCACTTTTGTTCAACATTGAGTTTGTAACCCTAAGGCCATCAATAACACAATTCTTCATATCATTTAGGACATGTTATGCTCATTTCAGGTTCATATTAGCATTTTGAGTCTCTACTGGGACATGTCTTCATGCTTTAAGGTTCAAAAAGCTCTGTATTTTTCTCATACTGCCTGTGCTGCAACACCTCTTTTCACCCTCTGTCTGAAACCAGAGCCCAGTCTGCTCTGATTGGTTAGCTGGCCAGCTCTGTTGTGATTGGTCAAGCACTTAGCCCACCCCTTAGCCTATCACATACAATGTGTTGGAGCACTAGCAATAGAAGTGTGAGTGTTACATAGTGATGCCGACTCTCTGGACACTTTCAAACAACAACTCAAACACCATCTGTTCACTCAGGCCTTCGGCCCCAGCTAAAATGCAGTACCCAGCAACCTGTCTTTCAACCACGGGTCCGTGTCTCGGGTCGGTGTTGAGTTAGGCTATAATTCATGTGTCATTGTTCGGCTTCAACGAGCTGAAGGTTCGCTCCCTAAGAGCAACTCCACTCTTTAATTCTACGCTATCAATAACACGTCTTCTCCATCCCTGTATAATTCTAAGGTAAGAAACCCAGTACATCTCATTTCATTATACTTCATTTCTTTTGGGGATTTCATCGGATCGGTTCTCCCCTCCCGAATGATACTCCTGCACAACGGGGCCTAATCGTCAAAACTCCATTACTCCATTTGTGTATTCCTGGCAATAAATATGTATTCTTACATCAAAAGCGTCTCTCCTGATTGAAATGAAGCTCAGCGCAAGTTCAACCAGGAAGACCGTCTTTACTAATTAATTTACTATTTCTATGTTACTACTCTCTCTCCACTCAATAAGTGATCGGGGGCGTCATTCCCCAGCTTAACCAATCACTTTGCTCTATTCTCACAAGCCTATCATAGCGCTCTGCTAAACCTTTTAAATCTGCTCTCCCCCTCCGACAGCTGTCATTTCAGGTGACTCGACGCAACCCTCCTCCACCCCTTTTCACCTCCTGCCCCTCTGAATCCAGGGTCAAGCTAAGCCACTCCTCTTCAGACCGACCCCAACTATCCATTCACCACCACCAGTGTCTAGACCCCGGGGGATTTAATCGGATCGGTTCTCCCCTCCCGAATGATACTCCCGCACAACGGGGCCTAATCGACAAAACTCCATTACATTCATTTGTGTATTCCTGGCAATAAATATGTATTCTTACATCAAAACCGTCTCTCCTGATTGAATTATTATTACTTCTAATTCTTGTGAAAGTAAAATCAGTGATCGTCCAAATAATGAGATTTTTTTTGGACAAGAGCATATTAACCAACCGACCAGAATGTGTGAGCCCTAATGGAAATCCAATATAGATTTTTAAACATTTGACAAAAAAAGTAAGGCCCTCGGGGGACAAAGTCTATGGCAATCCAACGAGTACTTTGAATTATGTCATTCTGAACCAAAGACGTGGACCTGATAGACTGTATGCTTGGGCGCATTGCCAAAAAACAAACTGTAAATGAGTTAATTAAAAAGTTATTATTGTATTTCCCCAGGCAACATGAATATGTCCTAAACATAAAAAACTGTTGGATTTGCTGAGGTCCTTGGCACACTCACAGACTCACTCCCATGGTCCCTCAACACCAGGGCATCCTCATCGGGACAGGGCAGGGGCTTTACTTCCTGAGGCGCCTCAAGAGTTATGGTATGGGAATCAGGTTCCTGTGGATCTTTTACCGATCTACTTTAGAGAGCACAAGACTGTACAAAAACTGAAAAGGACTGTCAATAAAGCAGCTACATTTTCATTCAGCATTCATTCTAACATTGTTAGTATCCAATGACGTCTTCCATCATTAAACCTAATCACGTCCCCAAGCAACCTCATCCATGTGAATTTGTTTGTGTATCTCATGTTAAGGTTATTTGTATTGTTTATACCCCTCTTCATTTAATTTGCTGAGATGAAAAACACTGCTACTGTACAGCTTGGATTTCCTTTTAGAAAGGCCACAAAAAAATAGGGTTAATATATCTGATATTTTTTTGTATTGTTTTAACCTCAGGCGTTCGTAAAGTTTATGTACAGTAATGTGACTTTTGGATAGACATTGCTCTATATCAAATTGATTATTTGACGATTACTTTTTGTCAAATGAAATAAAAACACATCAATGTTTAGTAATGTTTTGATATTTATTCATACTTATATATGCGTAACATCCTTTTATATCTACGGTCCGTCACATTTCCCTGAAGGGAATCCTGAGTAACAGACTCTTGGAAAACTAACAATGGATAAATCCAAAAAAAGGAAAGTCACGTAGGAAATAGAGTTTATTTCTGCAGCTATAGATTACTTTTCTTTAACTGCAAATAATGCTGGCTCACCTGTATGCTTTATATGTATTGAGAAATTAAATAACCACCAAAAAACGAAATCTGGAAAGGCATTTCCAGAACAACCACACAGCATTTGCTTCTTCTTATTGAAATAATGTAAGGTAAAAATGGCAATTGACTTTCAGCAGTTATCTTTACAACTATAACTATACATAAAACTGTATAAGCAGTGTTATCAAATACAATTTGCTACTCCAGAAAAAAATGAATTTGGTGGCACAGGGGGCAAAATGCACTGAAAGGCAAGTTTATTTTTACACAACACAACACAAGGCAATTCAAAGTGCTCTACAAAACAGAAAGACATTAAAAGCATTTAGAAATATTGCAGCGGAAACACATTAAATGGCATTTAAAAACAGTCTTTAAAAAGCAAAGAGAATAAAATAAACATAAAATAGGCTAATATATAAAATACATGAATATAAGTTACAGTGCAGTGAAACTGAGAAACGTTGACTTTAATTAGATGTATTATGTCAACAAATTCCACATAACTGTATTAGGTTTAACTTAATATTATTTCACATAATACATTTCATTAAAGTCGTTGTGAAGTCAACTTGGAAAATCCTCACAGGAGATCAAAGGGTTAAAAAGTCGGGCTGATTGACAGAGTGGCAGCTGTCTGAAATCATTCCCTAATTGCTAATCAGCGTCGCTGCACCTTTAAAAGCACCGAACCTGAAAGAAGGGCGGTAATCAAAGCTGGAGAGGGACTAACTAAAAAGCGTGCGTCCAGCAGCAGCAACGTCGCGCAGAAGAAACATCAAAGAAGCAGCACTGGTGCAGCCATAAAAAGCTGGAGAGGCGGCCGGTGAGAGACGAACTGTGTGTTTATTTAAGAGTCATACAACTTGCCGTTCGTGGCGCACGTTAGTAATGACACTGAACTAGAACGTACGTTCTAACGTACGTTCTAGCGTACGTTCTAACGTACGTTCTAGTTCAGTGTCATTTGTTTGTTTGATGTCCTCAAGCCAAAGCAACATGATTGTTGAGTTAAAAACGAATGTGATTTGTTTATTGAGATATGTAGATTGATAAAAACGGTTTGTATGCAGCTAAAAATTCAGTCAATTATATTTGCATTTTTAATGAGACTGCATTAGTTAAAAACTGTTTAAAAACATAATTCATAAAAATACACTAAGAAAGTAAAAACAATATTCACAAGTGTTAAATATGTAAAGCATATTTTTGCATTTATTATTTCATGTGCATTGTATTTACAGTAATTATTTTTATTTAAGGTTTTTCACCTTACAACCTTACTACCTACATATGCTGTACTGCAACAACAAAAACTAAAGTAAAGAAGAACTAAAAAGAAAACAAAGTTGTGGTCATTGTACGAGTGAAACCCAGTTAAAACCTCCTATGGACTGTACCATCCCTTTCAAGCGGGGAAACTGCAAATATACCCAAGGGTTTGACAGTCATCATTTCCGTTTTTTTTGTGTACCTTGTGCATGCCTTATTTATTGTAAAGTCTGTGAGATGTCTCATTCAACTGTTAGCTGGCCCACACTTCACGTACTCCACAGCCCTACACACATGCACTGGCAAAAACAACATTTGCTCCACCGCCCCTTTTAGATGTGTTTTGATCACTGTGCTTCACACCTTTGGATGTGTTCTTTGCAGCTTTCTGCTTCCATCAGTTTACCAGCTCTCACAGGAGACGGAGGATCGGTGTTAACAGTCTCTTGTGCCTGCGAGCTGTCAGTATGGATAAAACAGCATTAACATTTATCACCTAGAGTTACTCTTAAATGGTCTCTGAATACTTTTGAAGACACAAGGCTAGAGCCATCCCCAGCAGTGAGGAAGCTTATGAACGATCAAATGATAACAAATGATTTCAGTTCAAGTATTAAATAAAAGCAAAATAGGAATATCTTTGGGATTCATATAAATACAGATTTAACCACAATGTGAAGAAAGACAGTGATTTTTCAGGAATATGTCTTGTGCACAATTTTGTTAAATGTCACAACAAAAAATCAATTGAACCCATGAAAAAGTCAGATAGTTTTAGACACACCATAGATAGATATTATAATGAAAAAAACCTCTAGATGGAGTTAAATGTGCACAAAACACGTATGGTGTCAGCAAAGAAATTGTATATTTGTGGTGTAGCTTCCATGTGGTCACAGTACTTCCAACTTCTCACTTGCAGAAACCTTACAACTCCACAGCGAAACTCATAATAAGCTAACATTAGCCACACGAATAAACGCTTTCACACCAAGTACTTTGCCGTACTTAGTGCCCAGCACTTAGTGCCCGGCACTTAGTACCCCCATGGAACTAAGTACAGATCGCGTTCACACCGGAAAAGTTCCCTGAGGGAACAACTTCACGGCGTATACTGCCACCCGGAGTCCCCGGCCGGAAGTCCCCGGAGTTGGGGACTGGCTTCAGTAGAAGCTGCTGGGACTCCCAGCAGCTTCTACTGAAGCCTTCCGAGTAAATCGCCAGAACGCCGACACCTCATCACTCCACCTCTCCCATGTTCTTGTTTGTGTTGCCATAAGTTATTCTCTCTCCGTTGGTGCGCGGGGCTAATGCTAATGCTAATAATGCTAATGCCAGCAAATACAATGGCGGCTTCACAAAACCTTTCAGAGTTTTACGGGGCGTGGTTTGCAATTCGCCCAGCCAATCGAAATTGCTACTTTTTTTCTCCCCAGGATAGTACCACCTCTCTAGCAGGCACTAAAAATGGGGGTAAAAGTTCTCGGAACTAAGTACTCTTTTTGGTGTGAACGCAAGATTCCAGGCACTATCGGAACTAAACGGGAAAAGTACGGGTAAAAGTACTCTGAGCTAGTTTTTATAGCAAAGGGTCGGATTATTTATGCAATACTTTGGTTTTATATTTGGCTACATTTAAAAAGAAAAATATATATACCCTATTTTGGCTTTGTCACCAAATGTTAAAGTTCAAATAATAAGGCTAAAGTTTTTTAGCCTAAGGCTGCAGCATAACAAATGTGTAAAACTAATTATCTGTTTAACTCTCGTTGATATGTCATCGTTTGTTAGTGGTGTCAGTATCTAACAAAATGTTCCTTATAATGTGAATCTACTGTAGACTCATCAGTTTCCATAGACCTGTGTCATGCATATCTTACATTTGTGCATAAAACATTTGATTGGAAATAATTTATGTTGTTGAATGGAGAATTTGCGCCATTTTCTGCATATCACCATTAAACAACTGCTTACAATCACTTTGCAGATTTTCTTGAAAGTTGGATAAAATTAAACACATCCTTTCAACCCTTTATCCTTCTCTCTCTACATCCCAATGTCCATCTGTTCCACCCTCATCCCTCCCTCTCTGCATCCTTTGGAGCCTCATCAATCCCTTTGACTCGTCATCACTACATCTTTACATCCCTCCCCCCTTGAATTTAATCTGTTGCATTGCATACTTTTTATTTTATTCTAGGTACCGTCTTTGGGTTATTGTATACAGAACTGGCAGAAACCCACCTAAGAAGGAAACCCCCCCCCCCCCTGAAACTCCCACTTCCTGCACTTCAGTTCCAGTCTGACATCCCTCCTTCTTCACCCCTTCCCCTTCAATCAATATGTCCTAGAATTAAATCTTCAACTGACATTAAATAATATTGTTGTGGCATGGTCTTTGCAAGTGAATTTAGGCTGTGTATATTGTGTCGGAGTTGGGTCATTGGTTTTTCAATTTCCAGGTCAAACACAAATAACTGTGTACACCAGGAGAAAGATAATTGAAACACAACAAAACACATATTAAAAATAATAATAATCGGTGGACCGGTGAAACTCCAAATCATCTTCACAAACAACATGACCCGAGGCGAGAGTCCTGACCCAGCAGGAGAGCACTCAGAGAAGCATAGTAAACAGGCTCACAGTAAACAGGCTCACAGCAAACAGGCCGATGGGAGAGCATGCTAAACGCACAGCATGGGATGTATAAATGTACTGGAAACTGCAGTAAGTACTTCACTGCAGTTTGGTCACATGTAGCCTTGAAACAATTTGAAAGTCCTTCAGCTTATCTCATTCAGGAGAAGTTGTGCTAAAAGCCAAATTCAGAGTTATTTTCCCTTTCCATTAATTTGGCTGAACCGAGACAGGCGGTCACGGAGCACATTGGAGGCGGGGCTTAAGAAAATTGCAAGCAAGTATGCTCTATGGGCGCAGATCCCGAGATGTTTTTGCAATCTAGAGTCAAGACATTGTGGCTTCATGCGCCAAAGAGCAACTTATCATTCATGATGGTGACAAACAGCTCACATTTATTTTCTGAACATGCTTGCCCTCACACAAACAGTTTTGGATGATGACTTGGCAAGCAGCAGGTGGTAAACTGGCTTCATCTCGGTCACATCCTGCCAAGAATAAGATTTAGCAATACTGTCATTACCTTGATGAACACACATTCTTTTTAAGAACAAAAATGGTTTGCATTCAAAATGTTGTTCAAGTAAAATTACAAAAGTATTAGCTTCAAAATATATCTAAGGACCAAAAGGTACTCTGTATATGCAGATTGGTCCATTTCAGAATAATATATATGATATGTTTTATAATGATTGATCATGAAAGTGTTCTTAAAGCTGGTAAAGGTGCAGCTAGTTGTAATGACTTTGTATACTGCAGGGTAGCTTGTGAATTTACTCCAGGTGGAACTAAAGTCTGATTTAATACTTGATTACTTTGCACCACTGGCTCTGGCGTTACACTTCCTGCACTCTCTCATTTTGGGGAGAACATTTAAAACTGAAAGAACTTGTAAAGGTTTTAAAAGGTCAATCTTTTTAAAAGTTTGGCTTTGGCCGTTTTTAGAAGTTAAAATGGCTTCAGGTTTTCTTCATTTATATTTGACATTTAGGCTAGTTTTTCTCACGGTGCTGCAGTTGAATGTTAGCTAACTGCAGGGGAAGTGCATTTGGGCTTTGACTGCTCCTGTTAATCTCCGACCTCCTCATCCTTCCTTACCTTTCACTTGAGTTTTCCCTCTCTCACACACAAACACACCTTACCTTCCCTCAGTGTCACTGACTGTTTTCAAAACAGTGTTTGGGGACCTTTCATATCAGTAGGAAGTCTCCTAGAGTAGCCTATGTTGCATATTTCATATACACAATATATTCAAAAACGTGTGGAAATTGTTTATTCGCTTAAACGGAGTACTTTCTGTCTGGCTCGCGAATGCCAACGGCCTTGATGGAAACATGGGGTGATAACAATTGCTAGCCTTGGCGCTGTCGCTCAGCAGTGATGAATAATGGGAGGCATAAAATCACAGAGGAGACATGGAAGGGCCGACATAAGAGGAGACAAAGAAGTGGGAAATATCAGTGTGGTTTTGGAAAGCGGGGGAGAGTAAAAACAGACACTCCGTCAGATTATGGTGCTTATAATGAAGACACAGAAGACAGACATTAGACACAGCGCCTGGCACATTTCCTCTTGCTTTTGTTTCAGTATCTGTAAAGCGGCACCAACCTGACAGATCATCCACAAAACACCTCACCTAATCACTTCCAATCCTCTCACAACCAAACACCTGGGCTTCTGAGTCGTACGTTGTAAACAAAGCTTGGACCTGAAGAACAGCTCCATTTATCATGGGGAGCCGTGGGGACAGGCTTGTGATCAGTGTGTTGAAAAAGCATGTTTCTCACTCACACACTTCATAATGACTCACAGGCTCTACACATCCAGTCACATGTCCCCTTAATATGCACATTGGGCTATTGTTAACTAATGCTTACTTCCATTATTGTCCTGATTTATCGATTTATCGTAAGGTGCCAGGTCCCAGTTTGTGTCCTTCGTGTATTATCATTCATCCAAGTCAAAGCAACTCATTTTTCCCCAAAAATATGCATCTGATTGGAAGAATACATTTTACAGTACTTACTACTGTGGCCCAAATCACTTTGAATAGGAGAAACGCGCTGCACTTTCAAAACACAAATGTAAATGAAGAAAGATCATTGACAACTTGATGAAACATGAGCAGCATTAACTAAAAATGCTGCATAAACTTAACGCTGATAATATTAAAACGCTGCAAATAATTGATTATTAGCGGCTAATAAATGACCAAAGTAGTACGGAGGAAACATATTTTAGTTTGTATTACTGGTCTGGGGGAAGCTCGCAAGTGTATTTGTGTGTGTGTTTGTGTATTTTTGCGTTTGTGTGTGTTGTGTTTGTTTCCCGGGCAAACACTCACGAGAAACACCGGCTGTTGTTATGCCTGCTGTGACGTCAAGTTACTCCGTTCTCCGCTTGTAATTATGCCGTTACAAGCTTCAAAGTTGTATTTATCATCTGAATTTGCCAAAACAAGTTTAATATTCTGAAAGCCAAGACTTTGTTTATTTGAAATCAGATGAAAACAAACTGTAATGGACCCTGCCGTGTTATCTATGATTACTATACGCCTTTACTTCATAATTTCAACGGGAGGGAGGGGGAGCGGCGCTTTGGTAGAGCAGAGTGCGAGTGAGAGGTGGGGAGGGGAGTCAGACAACGGTGAAGAAGAGCAGAGCCAGGCAAAGGCAGGAGGAGAGCCAGACAAAGGTGAAGAAGAGCAGAACAAGGGACAGGAGAACAGTCAAGGAAGAGAAGAGAAAAGCAAGAGTAAGGGAGGAATGAGCAATGAAGAAGAACTTAGTGATGAGTGTGAAGAACAAAACACCAGAGACAGAGCCACTGAGAGAGAAGACAGAGACCCAGAAAGAGGGGGAGAGCAGAACAGTGCTGGACAGACAGACAGGAGCAGTGGCAGTCAGATCAGTACTAAAAGTCCAGCTGGACCACATGGTACAGTATGTTAGTTCACTGTTAACATATTTCTATATAACAACATGGCTTTCATGTTCTCAGATATTGGCTAGTGTATAGCCTGTGGTAGCCTATTGAGTTCATACTGTGTAGCCTACATGTTCAGAATTGTGCATGGTCTACTGTAGGCACACTATAGTATGTTGAAGTTAATGCAAGGTCCCTCACACTAGGCTGTGAGTGGGCGAATGGATTTGAGTATAGGACAGTTGAATTGTTTAGTAAGTACTGATAGTTGTAAATGAATGGCCCTAATTGCTTATTTTCTCTAATTTTAGATGTATCAAAATATAAAACCGATGGACCAATGCAGCCACATCTTTCAGCCTTTCCGAAAACCCTACAAGGACGGGCAAGAAGATCGTTCCACAGTGAGTGGTGTAAAGAGCATACCTGGCTGGAATATTCCCAATCTATACTGTTTATGCATCTGACAGTGGATATTCCAATTGGAAAAAGGCCACTTTTAGGGATAGTGGGTTTAATGTACATGCTAAGTCAGAGACACATATTAATGCAATGATCTCATGGGGTGAACACAAAAGAATGGCTGAAACAAACACATCTGTCCTGGGAATGATGGGAGCTGAAAATCAAAAACAAGTACTGGAAAATCTAGAATACATCAAAACCTTGGCTGAAGTTTTGCTGCTCACAGCTACTCAGAATATCGCACAACGTGGACATGATGAAACTGAAACATCAGAAAACAGAGGAAATTTCCTTGAGATATTGAATCTTGTGAGTGACCATGATCCATTTATTTAAAAAAGATTGTCACAGGGGCCCAGAAATGCAAAGTACACAAGTAAAATAATTCAAAATGAGATATTAGAATGTTTGACAGGAATGGTGCAGGAGGGAATTATAAATGAAGTTAAAGCCAGTGAGCATTTTCCCGTAATGGCTGATGAGACAAAAGATGCAAAAAGGAGCAGATGTCCCTTGTGGTAAGGTACTATTATGATGGTGTGGTACAGGAGAGCTTCCTTGAGTACCTGGAAGCAGAACACTTAGATACAGGTAGTTTAACCAATAAAATAATTTCCTGCTTGGAGAAATATGGGCTGGAATACAGAGAGAATCTAGTGGGTCAAGGATACGATGGCGCTGCAGTGATGAGTGGAAAATGTTCTGGAGTCCAAGCTAGAGTGAAGCAAGTAGCCAAGTATGCATTCTATATCCACTGCAATGCACACTGTTTACATCTCGTTCTTGTAGACTGTGTGAAAAAGGTACCTGAAGCTTGTTTTTTTTTCTCATTGTTGGAAAAGCTGTATGTGTTCATGTCAACCTCATATGTCCACCAAAGATGGCTTGAAGTGCAGAAAGAAATGTTCAGTGGCCCACCACAGGAACTAGAGACTTAGCGACACCAGATGGGCCTGCCGCTACATTGCTTGTCGAAACCTCATGGATAGGTTGACTGCAGTAATAAGAGTATTGGAAGAAATCTCAGATGAGCCCAATCCTACCAGGGCTGTAGAGGCACGTGTGCTACTTTGTCAAATTGACATTAAGTTCATTGCTCTAATTACAGTGTTCAGAAAGGTCCTAGGTGACACAAAGTTCTTATCAGATATGCTCCAGTCATCGAAAATAGACCTTTGCAAAGCTATTGATCTGATCGAGACCCTCAGGTAGACTTTTGAGGAATATCGCAATGAAGGGGAAAGCTTCAATGAGCTGTGGAATACAGTAATTTAAACATGTGATAATTGCAATATTTCTAAAGTGATCAAACAGAAAAGAGCCACACAGACAGCAAGCAGACTAGATGATGGTGTAGTCACATCCACACTTTGACAGAGAACCCAAGTTGACAGTAAAGAGGCCTTTAGGGTAAACATATTCATTCCCATCATAAACTCCATGATTGGTGAGATGGAGAAACGTTTCTCAAAGTCCAACTGTAACATAATGGAGGGAATACAGGCTCTAAATCCGTGAAGCCGCAACTTCTTGAAGGAAGAAATGGTGTTGTTATTTGCAGAAGCTTATGGCTCAGATTTGCCAGATCTGAAGAACGAACTAAATCAGGCAAGAAGACTTTTTGAAAAAAACAGGGCAAAGGGAAAAGAGACTCCCAACACTTTGATGGACTTAGTCAAGTTCCTGGATTCTTTTAAGGACGTCCTGTTTGAGCTTTTTCGTTTATGCAAGATTGCCGCTGTTTTGCCAGTGAGTAGTGCTGGGTGTGAGCCAGTGTTGTAGTCAAGTCACCAATTCACGAGTCCAAGTCACTCTCGAGTCACCACTCTTCGAGTCCGAGTCCAAGTCCGAGTCACCAAGGGAGAGTCGTAGTCGAGTCCAAGTCCGAGTCACCCAAGGAGTGTCCGAGCCGAGTCCGAGTCCGAGTCATCATTACCTGTGTTCGAGTCCGAGTCCAAGTCCGAGTCACCCAAGGAGTGTCCGAGTCGAGTCCGAGTCCGAGTCATCATTACCTGTGTTCGAGTCCGAGTCCAAGTCCGAGTCACCTAAGAAGAGTCCAAGTCAAGTCCGAGTCACAAGTCTTCATGTATTAATCTTCATGGATATATGTGTTGAAATGTAGCTGCTCCTCCACATTACTTTTATCCTGTCATGTTATACTAATCTGTCTATTGAACTGCTGTGAAGCGAGTTTGGCTACAATTCTTGTAATAGGTGCTATACAAATATAAAGCTTATTACTAATATTAATATTATTATTATTATTATATATAAATAAACTATGTTTAAAATGAGTTACCTTTTAGAGAAGTGATTATATTTGTATGCCAATATTTTCCTATGGTAAAGTTTTCGTTTTGCACTTTTATTTTGATAGTAATAAGATCGGGACTCTTATTTTGAAGGAACTTTTACCGGTTAAATCGGTTTACTGATAAAGATTTAGCCCCAGAAAGCACATGGCTACTTAGCATGCAAAATGACGTCATTCTGCATGTTAAGTAGCCGTGTGCTTTCGTGTTATCGGCTGAATCTTTATTTATTGATTAGATCACGTTACTCTGATGATAGTGTTCAAGACAGCCTATATGTCTGAACTCGATGTTTAGAGTAATGTGTTACGGAGCCTTCTCTTCAATATTGTTTCCACATAGAGCATTTTGCGCTGCTCTTTTCCAATGTGGAAGCAGAATGTGTGAAAGCATACAGCACGATGCAGGGTGTGTCTCTAGACATCTTTAGACTGGAATAGCGGGGCCCAGTACGTGAACTCGCCTCGCAGCCGGTGCACACGCCAGGATAGAGGACATCAGACTCCATAGAAAACTTGCTCGAGTCCGAGTCCGAGTCCAAGTCGGAGCGTCAATGTACAAGTCGAGTCCGAGTCATCGTGGGGGGAAAAATGCACGAGTCCGAGTCCGAGTCCAAGTCAGCGTACGCGATAATTCACGAGTCCGAGTCCGAGTCCAAGTCATCGTGTGCGAGAATTCACGAGTCCAAGTCCGAGTCGCGTCAATCAGTGCGCGAGTCCGAGTCAAGTCACGAGTCCCGAAAATCGGCACTCGAGTCCGACTCGAGTCCGAGTCCAGGACTCGAGTACTCCATCTCTGGAGCGCAGCTTCTCAACCTTGAAGCTTGTTAAAACTCACCTGCGGTCAACAATGGCAAGTAAGCGGTTGACACATTTAGCTGTGCTCAGCATTGAGAGTGAGCGTGCAAAGGCACTGGACCTAGATATTTTTGTTAAACGCTTTGCTGGACCGCATGATAACCGCTGCCTTAAATTGGCTTAATCGTTGTATAATGTACTGTGTGCAAATGTATGTATATATATATATATATGTGTGTGAGGTGATAGGAGATAGGAGCTGCTGGTGGTGAAGTCTGGAAGTAGAGCAGGCTGGCCTCTGCTGGGCTGCACACTATCATAACTAGGGATGGGTACCGAGCCCCGGTATTAAACGGGCCCCGGGGCTGAATTATTAAAGACCGTGGTACCGTTAAGCTCCGACGTTACCGGTCTTTTTGTCGGTACTGGAGACATGTAAAACATATGTCATATGTATTATTGCTACACAAACATTATATTGCAGTTTTAGTGTCGCCAACTCTGTTTCTAACACGCAAAAAGACTGCAAAATGCGTCATTTTTAGTATTTTCGATCTCTCCAATCCAGGCGAGAGATCTCTCTCTCCCGTCTGTGTGCGAGGGGGCGGGGCAGTTTACACACATGCAGCTGCTACATGCAGCAACACACAGACACGGAGGAGATGGCGGAGAGAACGCGCTCCGAGGTGTGGTTAAACTTTACCCGTCTCGCTCATTGCCTAAAGTGCAATAAGAGTTTAGCATGTAAGGGCGGTAACACGAGCAATTTGTCTAAACATCTTGCAAAAGTGCACCACATTCAAACGGAGAAATGCACCGGGTTCGACTGTCTCTCTAGCAGCTCTGTAGCCCCATCCACGAGTAACGTTTCCACGTCAGGTGTTATGTATGCTAGCAGCAACACACGGAGCTAACTCAATGATACAAACATGGGTTAATGATTAGAGGTAACTGAGTTATGTTGATAAATCGTGATCTTCTCGCTCCCAGGAAAGAAACTTAAAATAACGAGACTAATGGAGTCTCTGAAAAGGTTCAAATGGGTAGTTTAATTAAGTAACGTGGTTGAATAACAAGCATGGGTAATGGAGAGACAAAGCCGGCGTTGTCTTCAGGGAGGCTGCAGCGAAGAAAAGGGGCGAGCGGTCCTCTGTCCGCTGTTTTTATCCATGTCTCGTCGTCTCCCGCTGTGCAAATAGTGGGTGGCCCCCTACTCATTTGCCGGTTCGATATCGCGAGAGCACAGATGATTTCGACATTGATATTCTCTGCCTACTTCCTTAAGCATTTTCTCCTCATTATCTCTGTCATGACTTTCTATTTAATACCTTATAAACAGCTGTAATACTTAGTTTAGAAGTCCTAGTGGTTCCGCTCCGGCAGTTCTTATTTTACGGAAATTCCCTCTGACGTCATAGCTTCTCACGTATCTGTAAACACTACGATCAACTAGACCATTTAATATTCAGCAGTAATAATATCTTAACGTCTATCGATGTAGTGTTAAAGTCCGTACGATTTGGTGTGTAACACTCCAAGTCATTTTCACTTTACATTCAGAAAACGCAACATTAGTCACAAGCTAACCGGATAAAGGATTTTTCAGAATAAAAGCTTGGCATTGATTTCCTGAGAACTTCCGGGCTTTTCCACAATAAAACAGCTTTAAACTGACGATATGTTTTAGACTGAATTATGCTGTTTAACATTGATTTTAATTTCTAACAGTTATTTAGTTTGTTAAAGTTTCAGCCATTCTGTTCACAGTTCTGTCATCAGATTATTTCATACGATTTGTTAAAACGTTGTTGTTTCTTTTGCTGTGAAATATTATGTATTTAATTTAAATAAAAAGCAATGTTAGTTTTGTTCACAATTTGTTTATTTTCATTTTTCATTTCATCGTTTATTTGAATAGGGACAATGCACATTAATGAACACTTTAGACAAATAATGCTTCAAGTGTAAATATGCCGGATTTTAGCTTTGAGCTCATTTCCATCCGTAGTCCCTGACATACAACATATAGTTAGTTTACCTCATTTTTCTCTCCAAAAGAACCGATAAGAGTACCGTTAAAAGACCGGACCGATAAGCGGTATCGATAAAAGTAGTAGTACCGTTAAAACCTTAACGATACCCATCCCTAATCATAACACTGGATATTACTAATAGTTTACACCTGCACATTGGGGGCTTGCACAACCAGTAGAAAGGAACTAATTGCATTACTAAACTAAATGTAGACTTACTTAAGTACATTTCTGAGATTCACACATTACATCCACTCTTTTATAGGCTCCTTAACAAACACAACCCCCACCTGGAAAAACTGGACATTCCCAATCAGGGACGTGCACAGACATTTTGGGGGGCGGATGCTCAAGTGAGAAAAAGGGCACTTCCTATAATCATTTATAAAAGAATATTTTAAAACAAAAAGTGAAATATAGTTGCACATCTCTGACTTACTGACCAATTTATTTGAATACCCTCACACTCACGCAATTGTTTAATACTCAACAGAATTCTACAAAATAATTAGCTAACACAGAGACAATGGTCTTCTTTAGTATTCACTACGCACAAGAGCAGACAACAAACTAGTACAATTTATAGTTATTAAATGAGCAGCCAACAATCAAAATGATGAAGTTACTGTTTAAGGACATTACAGGCAAAAGGATAGTTTTTTCATGTGCTTGTTATTTTGGTCTATTTTGCTTCCATGTTTTCTTTCACTCTAATGGACATAAAACTTCCAAGTAACACATATAAATGGTGTTCGTTTTACTACCATGTCTGAATTCATCTATAGATTTAAAGCTAATCTGCATTTAAACATAACATTTCAGGGGAAAATACTGACTTGACGTGAGTAACTATCTGGGGAAGTTGTGAGGTGATATGTTTTTTAGTTTTATCCTTTTCACCTGCAATGCCTTGGTAACTGCATGCAAATTAGCGCATTTTAATTAGGCCTAGTTAACGCCTAATTTGCATATCAATGTGGCGATTGTGATGACGTTATTAGATACACATTTTACTGTATTCACTTTAAGTGTCTCCCCTTAAGTACAGTACATTAGCCTGTATGCCCATGATAAATTACCTTAGCTAAACCTTGAGCTAACTTATCCATTAGCTAGTAGCCTTCGTTAAAGGAGAGGTGTCATGGCCATTTCCACTGATCATAATTCCATTGTTGAGGTATACTAGAATAGATTTATATTGTGCATTTTTCCAAACTCACATTGGTTTCTCATACAGCATCTCTGTAAACTACGTGTATTCACTGAATTTCACTCTCTGCCTTTAACGGCTCGTTGTAGCTCCAATAGCTCCAGCCCCCACCCTCCCTGTGAGCACAGTGTGCTCTGATTGGTCGGGACGTTGTGAATCGCGCTGAGCTCCATGGAGGTGTTGTTTCCTTGTTTAGGATACATAGCCAAACACAGCCAAACTCATCCTGAGCACACACAAAGTCACAGTCGAAGTAAAAACAATAAGTGTGGCTTGATATTGAGTAAGAAAAAGGTTGATAAACGCTGTGAGAATGGGTCTGCAGAGAGAATTTGGCCGCGATCACAACTGTCTGTTATCAGCCTGCAGCCAGGGAGGAGAAATCAGCAGAGCTGCCTGTGTGTGAGGAAGTCTGTGGATTGGTCAATTTGGACCAATCAGCGGGGGCTTAACGTAACGGCTCCACGGATTGGTCCATTTCGTTCCGGGTACGGCATGACATCATGCCGTACCCGGAAGAATCAAATGGACAATGACGTATCTCCAACGAGGCGTTTTGGGGAGGTATTTTCTGTGTTAGAGTTTTACTCGCTACAGGGTGTACTTTGAGGGTTTTGACTCTGCACACCGTTTACATGCATAAAAACCTTCATAACACACAAGGGGACGGGTAATAACCGGAAAAGCATGACACCTGTCCTTTAACTATAATTATTATTGTGTTTTAGCTAATTAGCTGTAAACTCGAGGCACTGGCAGTTTAGTAATTTGTTCATCACCACTCACCTTCAAAATAAGCCAAGAAAAACCAGCATAACATGGCACAGTAAAGTGGGAGGTGCTTACACCTGTCTGTCTGAAGTGACTGCCGATGACTGTCCGCATCGCTGTGCAGGAGACGGGGAGGGAGGGTAGAGAGAGCATCGGAACTTCACAGTCTAATCTCCCGACCTGATGTTTTATTTTGTATTCAATCAATATATTTTTGGAAAGGGAAACTGTGCGCAAACAGCAGTAGATATATTAATTTTATTAAAAAAACAAAAAGGGGGAAAAAAGGGCACTTTCTCTGGAGGAAGAAAAAGGGCAGGGACTCAAGCCCACTTTGATGTCTATGTGTGCACATGCCTGTTCCCAATGCATGTACACCCACACACACAAAAACAACACAGACTCACACAATGTATGTGCGGGGGTTTCTTCAAATTACTACAAATTAAGATTTTACCAACAACAAAATATGATACTGTGCTTCAGGGTAGGAAGGTAAATTAGTAAATGTAATTTCAAGTACTGTAGGCTACTTTAAAAACGAATTGAATGTGCTCGTATTAAATCCATTTATTATACATAACTTTAGTAACTACTAATTTGGCAGATTAATATTTGTGTGTGTGTGTGAAAGTTGAATACTTCTATTAAAAACCGTAAAACTAATTGTTGTAAGTTTTTATTGCATGCAAGGACTGGGTTAAAGGTAGGGTAGGTAAGTTTGAGAAACCGGCTCGAGATACACTTTTTGTTATATTCCATGGAATGCTCTTAACATCCCGATAGCAATGAATATCTTAAGTGCTTTGACACAAAATCCATAAAAAAATGTCATCTGTGGAAGCCGTAGTACTGTAAAAAGCACGACCAATCATTTTAGCCGGCCCGGCTAAAATAACTGGATGGCCTACCTGCCTGTCAGCCTTCCATCTGTGCACAAACTTATCTCGTGCCCTCATTGGTCATGTGCACGTTTGTGTGGGTTTCTCAAACGTACCTACCCTACCTTTAAAAGGTGGGGTAGGTCATTTTGCGAAACCAGCTCGAGTGCGCTAACATTTGAAAATACACAGCCGGAAAAAATCTGCCACTTCCTTACAGAGCCCCTCCTCCAACACACATGAACGCGCACATGACCAATGAGGGCACGAGATAAGTTTGTGCACAGATGGAAGGCTGACAGGCAGGTAGGCCATCCAGTTATTTTAGCCGGGCCGGCTAAAAGCCGGGTCGTGCTTTTTACAGCGCTACGGCTTCCACAGATTACATTCTTTTATGGATTTCTTGTCAAAGCACTTAAGATATTCATTGCTATCGGGATGTTAAGAGCATTCCATGGAATATAACAAAAAGTGTATCTCAAGCCGGTTTCTCAAACTTACCTACCCCACCTTTAAGTGTTCAACATAAGTTGATTTTACATTGTCTTATTATGTGATTCACATGCATAAACATCACCAGAGAATGCAGAAAATGAAGTCTCTGAAGTTGAATTGAGTTTGGGGGGGAGATAACATTTGCCCCCCCAGCTGGAACCTCATGCCACCCTTTCGCCACCCCAGGTATAACTTGCTAGAACCGCCCCTGCTTCAGGGACGTGTGGCTCGGAACTCCAGATTCATATTCATAATTTCCCCTTGAATTAGCCCAGATGTGGTAAGAGCGACTGTGGATAAATCCGCGCGTAAAACCAAAACACACACACGCAGCGATATGACACCTACCTGGAGCACGGTCTTGATGGTGACGGGGGACACGATAGAGGTGCATATATTCTCTCCTTTACGCATCACCTGGCCCATGACGAAGATCATCGGCGTGGCGAGCGCGAAGGACGCGAGCCACATGGCACTGATGAGCTTCTTGGTGCGGCTGCGGGACATGATGCTCTTGGCTTTGAACGGGTGGCAGATGGCCATGTAGCGCTCCACGCTCAGGCTGGCGATGTTGAGCGCGGTGGCGTAGGAGCAGCTGTCCCGCAGGAAGTAGTAACCCCGGCACACCGCGTCCCCGAACACCCACGGGTGGTGGAACCAGATGAAGTTGTAGAGCTCGATGGGCATGGAGAGGACCAGGATGAGCAGATCGGAGACGGCGAGGCTGGCCAGGTGGTAGTGCACGGTGCTCTGGAGGTTCTGCAGGGTCTTTCTGCTCAGCAGGGTGTAGAGAGTGATGGAGTTCCCCAGAGAGCCCACAGCGAACAGAGCAGCGTATATGACAGTGACTATCACCCTGGAGTAAACATCGGTATTCACTTCCAAGTCTTCGTCCTCCGTGTTGGAAGCGGCGGTGCTGTTTCCAAAGGTGCTGTTTCCAAACAAGGAGTTATTCCCAAAGAGTCGCTGCTCCAGGACGTCAAATTCGCGCCCTGACAGCGTGCCGTTTAAATCCATTATCCCTCTGTGTGTGAGAACTTGGAAACAGAGAGTATGAGTGTTAAAAGTGAGTGGACATCTGTTGCTGTTGCACCAAGTGAGGAGAGGTTCAGTGTGGGAAACTCGGAGGACAGCGGTTTTTATATCCAGCACCACGGGAGGCGCGCTCCTATTGGATCCGCTGCAATGACGCACACTCATTCAGAAAGGAGCCCGTTCAGATTCACCTTGGAACACTAAACATAACAACTAAGAAAGCAAAAATCACACTTCCTGAGGGACATTTTTGTTCACTCTCTGTTTGCCTGTCAAGGCTTCTCTCTCTCCTGCTCTCTCACTCGCACAAGAAGTAATGTTATAGGCACAGATGGAAGAAGTATACAGATGCTTTACTTGAGCAAAAATACCAATACATTAATGTCAAAATACTTCATTACAAGCAAAAGTCCTACAATCAAAATCGTACTTAAGTAAGTACAAAAGTGTTATCAGCAAAATGTACTTAAAGTATAAAAAGTCAAAGTTATCATTGTGCAGAAATATTGCCTTTATGTGTGTGTATAATTATATTCGTATGTGACACTTCTTGCATCAAGTACCGTTTTTCTGTTAAAGACAAACCCAGTTTGGATTTAATTTTTGTAAAATATTATTGTGACTTAAAGAGTTATTCCACTGGGAGTGTCACAGTGCAATGGAGTGGAGTAAAATTACATTATTTCCCTTTTAAATGCAGTGGAGTAGAAGTATAAAGTAGCATACAATGGAAATACTCAAGTAAAGTACCAGTACAGTACCTCAACTTTTTACTTAACTACAGTACTTGAGTGGATGTACTTAGTTACTTCCCACCTCTGGTTATAGGCAACAGCTGGAGAGCTCACGACAGTCTCACATTGTGTCAGAGGCTGCAGTTCAGACGGTGACTGCAGCGCTAATGATCCATTCTCAGTTTGGAGAAGTATTATCTCTGGACCGGCAGAGAGGAGATGTTGCTCTAATGGATACATCACAGCTGCTGCTACTGCTGAGACCACTGAAGCAAAGCAGGCACACACACACACACACACACACACACACACACACACACACACACACACACACACACACACACACACACACACACACACACACACACACACAATGGAAGTCGAAAGATATCAAAGTAAATGTTCTATTATAAAAAATCATTACAACTCTCTTGGTGGCGTCTCCATTTTGGAGCTCAGTTTTTATCGTGTGTGTTACATATTC
Organism: Trematomus bernacchii; assembly: GCF_902827165.1. Classification (NCBI taxonomy): domain Eukaryota; kingdom Metazoa; phylum Chordata; class Actinopteri; order Perciformes; family Nototheniidae; genus Trematomus; species Trematomus bernacchii. The sequence continues at coordinate 291,576 of NW_022987612.1, forward strand.
ACATTTATACTAGAGATGGCAAATACGGATCCTTTTACGGACTCGAGGTCTTCTGAGTCAGTCATTGAAGAGATCCGGATCATACGAGTCCTTTGAGTCATATGAGTCACCAAGAGCGTATAAATCCTAATGGTGAAACAGGAGCACATAGTCTCCAACTTCAAATACATTCAAATGTTAGAGCTACTAGTGAGGGCGGCAGTCCACTGTTTGCGTATTTGTAATTTGTCACTTGAGATTTGCATTTCAAGAGCATATTAAACAAACGTTATATTAACCTCCGCTACACAAACGCGATCTAACAACGTTTGTCTCTTAATGTTTATTGCAGTATTTGGCTTATTACACTTGACTGGGTGAAGTCGTCAAATTATCTGTGCACAGTATGCATCTACGTTATCACAGAGCTGACACTCACTGAGTCTGAAAACCATGAGGAGTCCGAAACCGTTTGCTGTTTCGCACTGTGTGTGTGTGTGGAGTAATCCACTCATTCAGTCCGCTCACCGAATCTGAGTCTGGATCTTTGGATCTGCTACGGTTACGGCTCCGAGTCCGCATGAGTCTGCTAAGTTTGCTAAGTGAAGGAAATTCCCTTGATTCAGTCAGGCTGACCGGCGAAACCCCACCTCTGCTGCTAAATCCAGCGCGGAGAATAAACAGAAGGGCAACCATGGCAACCATGCATGCGCGAGAAGTCTTCTTCGCTGCTTTTGGTGTATTTTGTGGCCAAAGTACAGCGCCACTTACAGGCCTGGCATATGTACTACAGCGTCTCCTGCGCTTTCGAGCGGTCTCGTGTGAACGGACACGTTTCTGGTGCCTGTTGCGTATGGACGGAATACTTTTTTGATAACGATTTCGGTCCGTTTGCGTTATCGTCCTCGTGTGGCTCCAGCCTAATTCAGGATTTGCGAATCTGAGTCTGCTGTTGACTCGTGCATGATGAGTCTGGATCTCTGGATCTCTGGATCTGCTATACGGTTACGGCTCTGAGTCCGCACGAGTCTGCAGGAAGTTTCACTGATCCGCGTCCCCTGAGCCAAACGATAACTTCTGGCAGCTATCCTACTTGCTAAAGGCTATGCAGATGGACTGGGGTACGTTTTAATGTTATTTTACATGTTATAAGGAGAGTAGCGAGTGAAGCAAGTTATAGTTTTAATTTGTACGTCACCAGGTGTAGGACTCAAAGGACTCGGGTTAATGGAGAGGGGAGACTCGTCACTCCCAGCTCAGTACTAGGATCCGGCAGGGTCGGCGTCATGGGGGGTCATTCGCGGGCCATACATTAATACAAATGATCCCAATACGTATGAATGTATGAACTATGAAAAGATCTTAAAATCAATACAAATGTATTTATTATAAACGTTGGTCCTTAACATTTATCACTGTGTATATCACCATTCAAACATCTTTTAAAAGTTGAACAAACCCCACACAGCTCAGTAAAGACTGTGAAATGTTGACTTTATTTGATCATTTCAGTAAAAACTAACGTTCATATTTCTCTTTTTGATTATAATACTGATGAACGTTCAAAACAAAGCACTTTGGCAACTTACCACATACGTTTTAAAAAGCTTAATAAGCACCGTAACTTTCTCGGTCATAATCGGTTGTTTCCGTGAACGGCCGAATGTTGTGTGACGGCAAATGCTGCGGCTGCAAGGCATTGTGGGGCAGCATTTTCTCCTCTCCTTTCGTAAAGGGAGGTCCAGTGGTTCCTAAGCTAAAGGAGGTTATAAAGGTAGTTTCAAACCTCCTTTCATTTCATCTAGAGAATTCGAACGGCACTTATCATGGCTGCCACTGAGGGACTTCTGGGTCATTTCACTCCATTAGGAAGGTTCCTAAGCTAAATGGACTATTCGACTGCAACCCAAGGTCCGTCACCGTAAAGAGTCCCTGAGGTAACGGCGAACCCTCTTTTATCGTTCCGGATGGGGTTAAAGAGCAGGATGGAGGCAGGGGTGGTTTTATATAGTGTTCACAATTCACAATTCACACATTAGATTTTTTTTTTTCTCTGCAAGTCAACTCAAGAGTTACATTTTGTCAAAACAAATGTACCAAAGTGTCTTCTGACTGCCAAGTTTTGAAGGATTTATTTTTAATGAGGATTAAGGAGTTCAATTAGTGGCAATATTTGTGGCAGAGGCTTGTTTTCGTCATCAATAAATTAAAACTAGATTACCAACAGAAACCCAGCCGCCAATTGTTTGTCATTGACTTTGTGTACCCAGCCATCATAAAAATTAAGTAGAACCACTTTAAATCACTTCTTTCAAATAAATATTGACATATTTAAGCTTTTTGTTCTAACATTGGTGGGGAAGGGCCGTCAAATGATGTCGTCCTTCCCGTATAGAAAAAAACTTCTGACCAGATATAACATGTTGTGATAAATTTGGTTTTTATGACTCAGTAGGATGCTACACACACAGTAAATATTTTATTCAGAGGATTTTGTAATACCGCGCCTTTAGTAAACCCTACACATGTGTTGTCAAGTTGGTGAAGATGTTTCTTTATTTGCATGTGATTTGGCACATACATTTCCATTTCTCCTAATGGAAGTGTATTGGGCCGTTGTTGCGTGTTTGCCCCTGACAGCCTCCATACATGTGTCTGCAAACACTTACAGTTTGTAATGCAACAATGGTGAAGAAATAACCCAGTTTGTGGAGCTTATTATTATTTTGAGTTCGCTTTTAAGTTTTCGTGAATTTTCTGTAACATTATTACAATAAAGACTTTCTATATTTTATTTATTTATGTAATCGTTTATTTAGCAGGGACAATGCACAATAATGAACACTTAAAACATTAAAATGTATCAAGCGTAACAGTGCCAGATTTAGCTTTTAAGCTAATTTCCATCCGCACATAAAACATTTAAGAAAATTACATTTTACAAACATAGCAAAAACAAAATACATGATGTGCAAAAAGAGCAAGAGCAGCATACACAAGTATTTACCTCATGGCAGTACAATATAGCAGCAACGACATATAAAGAGCAAGAGAAGATACAAGAGCTACATAAAGTGCAAGAGGAGATACCCCTGTGTTAAAGTGCAGCTAGCGATGATTGCACGTCTGTTTGTTTCTCAACCATTCTCTGAGTTGACCTTTAAAACTATTGAGAGTGGGACAATCCCGTATCTCAGTTGGGAGGCTATTCCACAATGAGCTGCCTTTAATGGAAAGGACATTTTGTCCAAAAGTGGTCCGTCTACGGTGGACTTCAGTCTCCTCTGGTTTCTGACCTAGTGCAGCGTCCAGTGTTTTTTTTGTGGATGAATTCCCCTAAGGGAGGGGGGGGCCAGTCCATGTAAACATTTATAAAAAAAGTACATACTTTTAAAAGACTTAAAATTGTCAAAGCTCAAGAAATCGTGTTTTTCAAGGATGGTACAGTGTGGTATGAATATGGCTTTCTGTCAAAAACCTTGATAGCTCTCTTGTACAGCTGTTCTATTGGTTTAAGGTTTGTGGCACAAGCAAACGACCAGTTTGTAAAACAGTATTCAATGTGGGATAGAATCATACAGTGGAGGTATGACTTTGCAGCACTGACAGTTAAGAAAGGTCTAATTTGTTTAAGGCGAGACACTACAGGTGAATAGGGTAATTTTTTTTAACTTAAAGATATCAGCTAGAAATGTCTCCAGTTAATTACTTGCATTAAGACAATTGTTTTTTCGTATTACAAATGTTCTGAAATAGCATGTTTAAATATGCAAATGAGCCATAATCTCATTAAATATGCGCATATTTTAACACATTTCAGGAACACAAATCTGAACATTGGATAAAGCCAGGTTCAAAATTCTTGTTTCATTTTGTAGTCATTAGTATCTAAGGCTTTTACAGAAGGGATTTTGGATGTCTCTTTTAATCACTCCATAAATCAGAAAATACTGTCAACAGCCCTAAAATATCAAATTTCGCCATGTTTTTAGGTATAAAATGTTATATAATTCAGGCTATGAATGATATATGAACAAACCCTTCTGTAAAAGCCTTCAGAATATTGATAGGAATATAACTGGAAGGTTTGGTGTATGTAAGTGCTACTGAAGTGGACATTTCCGACTCAGAGTAGGAGAAAAAAATCATTTTGAGAAAACGACCTTTAACCTGTTAAGCCAGAGAGACCCCGGTACCGGGGCACTGCCGCAACATCTTGCAGGAAACAGTGTCTGAGGGCATGTTCATTTAATAAACTATGAATGTTTTATATCCATGTAACGGGAAGAAACTCATCTAACTGATCATTTTTTTTTTTTTTTCAAAAGAAAACCCACAATGCTAACACTGAGCCTCTGAATTAGCAATGAGCGAAAAATGCTAACAGATTACTACACCGAAAATCACTCACAAAACCTTATTATTTATCTTTTCTCCACATCCATGACATCGTTTCACATCGTGAGGTGACACAGAATCGATGGGTACCCTCATTATCACTGAATTATACGAAATCGCGACGTTATAAGCAAAAACAGACATCAAAACATTTGACGCTAGGTAGCTAAAAATGCTAACAAGGTTACCTTGGCTCTGTAGTCTCTCCAAAGTGGTCTTCAATGGCATTAAAACGATAAAAACCGCTGCTGAAGTCAATCCATAGGTTAATCCAATGTGTCTGTGTCACTTTTTGTTTCACAATGAGTGTGTGTGGGGGACTCCCCCTTCGATTCTATTGGCTCTAACGGTCAGAAAGAGGTGTCAACCATCAAAATCGACCAATGGGTTCCAGAAATATGGAATTTTAGTCTACCTTACCATCGTCCAAGGGTAGTTTTCACTATAAGTAAAAAATAATTGTTGGACGGACACTATAATTTACAGTTTTTTACTATGTAAAATCTGAATTTTCTTTAAAATAAAAAACATCTATATTGATTCTGACTTTTCACGATGTGAAACGATGTCATGGATGTGGAGAAAAGATAAATAATAAGGTTTTGTGAGTGATTTTCGGTGCAGTAATCTGTTAGCATTTTTCGCTCGTTGCTAATTCAGAGGCTCAGTGTTAGCATTGTGGGTTTTCTTTTGAAAAATAAATAAAAATGATCAGTTAGATGAGTTTCTTCCCGTTACATGGATATAAAACATTCATAGTTTATTAAATGAACATGCCCTCAGACACTGTTTCCTGCAAGATGTTGCGGCAGTGCCCCGGTACCGGGGTCTCTCTGGCTTAACAGGTTAAATCGTATAATGTCTGACTTTTTTGCCGTCTGTGAGGAAAATAAATGGGGCTCAGAGCCTCAGAATACTGAAATCTGTATTTTGTTTCCTTCTAATTTGTTATTCTTTTCTAAATAACACACTGTTATTTACTCAACAATAACACACAATTATCCTTGTTTTTATTTATTTGTTTAATTCCATAATCTCTGGCTTTTTTGGCATCCGTCAGGAACTGAATTTCAAAATAAAATAACCGGAAACAGATACACAGCCACTGAACTGATTACCCAAGTTCCTCAGCTATGGTTTAAGCTCGGTAATTAGATTGTTTAGCCGCAATGCACGTTGGGATATGGTGTTTATGCGATATGAAATCCGAAAAACATTAAAGAAAAAATAAAATAATACTTTATTCCGAGTGTGCTTGCTTTTCTCTTTGAAAGTCATCACATAACGGCATTGTAATACACGGTTCGGCTGCATTAAATATTACACATCTGCCGTAGTTCTTTATTTATAGAGCCCTGATGAGAAGACTTCTAGACAAACTGGAAGAACTGCCACGGAAACTGAATACGTGACGTGGATCATAAATATATCAGCAATTAAACATCTTCAATTTCTCTTCACACAATACGTCTCCTTGCAGTATCAACATTAATTCGGCTGACTTTTATATTTGATCCAATTGGTAGATAGGTTATATTTACACCATAACGGTGCACAGCTGATAGAAAAGGACTTGTCGTTTTTAAAGATATTACTGATTTTCTTTGAATATAAGAATGTAAATACTGAGTTGAAAGAATAGTCAGGGGTTTTGGGTGATGGGAGACACATCTATGGATTCAGAATTTCAATAGCTTACCATTAAATGACGGATATACCTTTCTGTCTGTGATACAAATCAGATATTAATGTGTAGAAGTAAAACATGTGAAATAATATAGCAATATCCTGTAAAATTATGTGAAAACATGAATAAAACTACACATCTTCAGATGTTATACATACATAAATGTCCTACACTAATAATAAAAAGTTATTATGGCTGTGTGTACCTTGTGTGCACCGCCTAGTGGTTAAAGCACGTTACTGAATTATTCTTTTAATGTGCTATATTTGATGAAAAAAATATTAAGAGTACATACTTTCATAGGGGGAAAGAAGAAGGTCAATGATAGAAATATAGAATATAAAAAATCAAGAAGATACTGTAAGTGATCTCTACAATAAAACAGTTTAGTGCCGGATGTACAAAGATATTAATATGAGGATGTGCAAAACAGACAAACTAATTAACCTTTATTAACACATTAAAGAATACTTTAGATTAAGGTCTTCTTTTAAATAAGAAAAAAGCTTTGGGGGTATCTACAGATAAATATTAAGCCTGACAAAGTACCTAACGTCAAATATATTGCTTTCCTGCAATGTTAACTATGTTGAAGCACTTATTTTAACTGATATTATACATATTAATTATACTCTTATGCATGTAGATAGTATAAGAAATGTGCAGAATATGACAGTTTAATGGTGGAGGTATACACACATATTGATAGATGTCTTTGATGACGATGCACTGTTGAGGAACCTGCGACCCAAGTTTTTCATTCATTGCATAACTACACCATAGTTGTGTATATGATATGTCAATAAACCTTAGAAAATCTTGAAATCTTGAAAGGGATGTGCAAAATAGCCATTATATACAGTTTTTAATTAACTATTAGTAGAGAATAACGAGTAATGAATATACTTTATAGGGATCTGCAGATAAATGTTTAGTCTTCTCAAGCACCAACTATCTAATATCTCTCCTGATTGTTGGCACTTGACAATCACCTTCCCTGAATTTTACTCAGGTGTAACTAAAGTCTGATTTAAGGGTTGTTTATATTTCACATCATTAATCAGAATCTGCAAAGTAACTCAAATAAATATAGTGGAGTAAAAATACCAGGTTGACCTCTGAATTGTAGTGGAGTAGAATTACAAAGTAACAATGAGCTGTCATGTGGGTATATATTAATGCTGCCCATTATGGACACAAGCGAGGGGGGGCTGGTCCCGTTCGAATCCAGTTTTGGAAAGTCTGCCGTGGTTTCGTTCCATTTCAAAGAGCTGTTTGACGCTTGGCGTAACCTTGGCGCACTGCCACTCCAACATCCAATCCCAGAGCTTGAAGATTAATCACGGGGACTGTAGTCCCAAACGATAGCTGGGGATTATGGGTAGTGTAGTGTCTTAGGCCATCCTAAACTCCGAAATGTTTTTCGGATTTCATATCGCATTAACACCATATCCCAACGTGCATTGCGGCTAAAACATCCAATCACCGAGCTTAAACCATAGCTGACGATCTTGGGTAATGAGTTCAGTGGGTGTGTATCGCAATGATGCTCGAAATGTTCCATATAGGCCTACGTCTGTTTCTGGTTATTTTTATTTTGAAATTCAGTTCCTGACGGATGCCAAAAAAGTCAGAGATTATGGAATTAAACAAATAAATAAAAACAAGGATAATTGTGTGTTATTGTTGAGTAAATAACAGTGTGTTATTTAGAAAAGAATAACAAATTAGAAGAAAAAAAAGATTAAAAAAATACAGATTTCAGTATTCTGAGGCTTATGAACCACACAGCTTCCGGTCTTCCAAGACCCGACCGGACAAAAAGACGTGTTGCAGGCACGAAACATACTACCAATAGAAATACATTGCTTTTAAAATCGTTCTGTGTGACACGAGAAAAAGGGGAAAATCGTGTTGGTGAACACGAATCAATAGATTAAATGTCGTGACTATAACACGAAATGCCGTGAGACTGGGTTGTACGAGCATGAGTGAATTTCTGTCTATCAGTGGATAGTCCGGATTTCAAGCTCTGCTTTAATAGTTGGTCTCTAGATTTCATTAGATTCCTGCACTGTAGATTCTGCCCGGGAAGATGATGTTCCTTCCTATCCCTAAGGCACCCTCTTCTTGAAAAGGAAGACATTGCATCGTTAATTTGAGATATAAACAGATTACTGTTTTCACCAATGTCTTCAGAGGAGAGAGAGTGTCCCCCCAATCAATCATTTTCACTGCCTCCATAAAACGTTGTTGCAGGTTGGGGATGAAGCGAGAACCGAAGGCAGGGGTTTTAGGTGTGGCCATGAACCTTTTTTTTGTGTGAGTTTCCTGGCAAAAAGAACAAGATTATGGTCAGAAAGACCAGTCAGGAAGTTGTAGGTTTTAACTATTCTGTCAGCTTTGTTTGTAAATAATAAATCTATAGTCTTGGAGGTTTTGGTTATTCTAGTCGGTTGATCCATTAGTTGTTTTAAGTTGTGTTATCCGTGATCCGTTTTGAGCTCTTTCTATTTTGTTTGTCATTCCAGTTGATATTAAAGTCTCCTAGAATAATTAGCTCTTTGTTGGAGTCACAGGAATTCAGCTGGAGTTTTACCTGGTCATAGAAATCCACCTTAGCGGTGGGTTGTCGATACAGGCAAATCATCGTGAGGTACAGTACATTTCCTCAGATAGTTGGATTTCCACACCAACACAATCAAACTCAATATTAGCTGGGACTGCAATCTCCCTACAAGTAAAGGTATTCCTCACATAAAGCAACACACCCCCTCCTTTTCCCTTCAGTCTGTCCTTCCTAAACACATTATATCCTGACATAGATACAAGAGTGGATGGTGACGACTGTTTTAGCCAAGATTCCGATATTCCCAAACAATCAATATTGGACTCAAGGAGGAGATGTTCTAGCTGTTCATGTTTATTGCAGATGCTGCGGAAATGTAAATGTCCACTGAATAGTCCCTTCGGCTTGCACCGAGGATCCCACACTATTTTCGCTTGATTCACTGTTTGAAGCATTTTTGTGCAACAGTGTTTTTTAAATACAGGATTTCTAGAGGTCCTGCTGCTAGGTTGGCAGCCGTCAGCGCGAGACCGCAGAGACCCGCTGGTGGTGCTAGCTATTCAGCTAGCCAGCCTCTTCGGAAGCCGACAGATGACGTGTGGAGCTCAGCGGCTGGGCCACCAGCCGCCAAGTCAATGGAAACGACACCGGGACCCGGACACGGGTGGATATCTCCCGAGAGCAAGGGACACAGCAGGGCCAATAGCCCAATATTCTCCTCTTTTCGTTTTAGACCCTTGTTTTTGTTTGAGAGAGTCTGCCAGGAGTGCCAGATGAATGAACTGTAGATAATATGCCGACCATGGCCGAAGTGCTGGATATTCAACGATGTTGCTGATGCAGATAATTATGTTTCCTCAACATGTTGTTTTACCATGGGGGCAAGATGAGTGGTGTAGCTACACAGAGGTTTGAGATTTAGGGCAATCATGCAGAGATTGCTGCCACTGCGCCAGAACTGCCTGCCGCCATCTTGGAAGCTGACAGGATCTGATTTTAAACCAAACATCACCCCCTAAAGCCCCCAAAAGTTGCTGATGTAAATGCACTTTTTCTAGAATTGAGGCATTGGGACATCCCGCATTTACAGTCATTTCCTTTGCAGCTTCAAGCAAACATGTCCAGCCTTCTGCTATAGTTAATGACCTCATTTGAAAACCCAGAATGAAAGTGAAAGTAAATGAGCCATAAGCAAAATGACATATTTTTAATCAAAAGTAAATATTCTGCTCATTTTCAGTTTCATATTTGTATTTAGTGTCTCTACTGGGACATGTCTCCATGCTTTAATGATCAAAAAGCTCTTTATCTTTCTCATACTGCCTGTGCTGCAGCACCTCTTTTCACCCTCTGTCTGAAACCAGACTGCTCTGATTGGTTAGCTGGCCGGCTCTGTTGTGATTGGTCAACAGTTAGAGATGTGTCGGAAACATCCCGGCCCTTAGCAAAACACATACAATGTGTTGGAGCAGTAGCCAATAGAAGCATGAATGTTACAATGGGATGTCACTATTCTGTCTTTTCTTCAGTGATGACGTGAGAAACTCCCTCTTGAGGGAAAACAGGGATTTTAGCCTTTGCAGACTATGTAAGTGCACAAAAACCTACATAATACACTACAGGAAAGGGAAAACCCCAAAAGCATATATTTGCTGTTCTTCTGTTTGTACTCATGAACTGGACGGGGTCAAAACAAATGTTCTTTTGATAGCGTAAACAAAAAAACAAAGAACAAACCAACTAGTCCGACAATGCAACAGGATAGTGCCCGTCAGCAGACTATGGCCCAATTCCAAACCACACCCTACCCACTCCCCCTCTGTGATGGAGTGAACTCCGCCTGTACTCACACTCGCAGCTTTACGAGGCTCCCTTCTTCCAGGTGGAGGGTGTAAATACAGCGGAAAGCTTTGGAATAAACTCCCCTCAATCCAGGAGAAACAGGAAAGGCTAAAAATTATAGTAAAAATGGTTTCAAATCAGCAACTTTAATAATACATGATAACTAAAATAAAACTCCAAAAATGTTTAGTATATAAATAGCGTTTCTTTTTTTGCAAACCTCTTTTTTTCCAAAATTGAATGTTTATAAGCTGCTTGGTTTTTGACACAGTCCCTGTAAATAAAACCTTCTAATCAAATTGACATGTTTACAATTTTTCTACACTAGCCACGGGGATATACGGTGGCCCTGAAGTGCAAGTCAAAACAACATTTCAGAAAACGCTACAGCATTTCACAAAACGCTGTTTGATCCAGTAATGAGTGACCCGACAGTAAAAATAAACATATTTATAACTAGTTTAGGTAGTTTGAGAGGTAATTAAAATAGCTAAGGGTGATGATCTAACTTGAAGTGTGTTTTGTTCCGCTCATCGCTCCATCACAGCGGGCGGAGCTGCAGGTTATCATGCAGAGCTGCGTGTCTCCTCTCCTGTCCGATTAGACTTCACTCGCGTTTATGTCCATATCGATCAAATCTAGCTGGAAGCTCCTGCTGGGTGCACTGTCCTGCGAGATACCGGGACCTGGCCCGAAACACTGGGGCTATTGTGTCATAGTTATCAGGAAATGATCGTATAGGCGTAAACACGGAGCCGTTTGCCGTTTCGTCCGCAGATCTACCCACCTTCAGGGTTTCTGCTAGGATTTTTTCTCACCGGTCAAATGTCCGGACAGAATTTATTTTACCGGACAAATTTGAAACTTACCGGTCATGTTTCAATAATAATAATAAGAATTGTGTAGCAGAGTTTCCGTTAGCAGGACTATGACCGGATATGCTGGTGTTTAAAACTCAGTTAATGGAGCTCATTTTTATATTGCTTCAGTTTATAATCGTAACAGATCGAAAAATTCAGATTCATTTTTCAATAAATGATTCCACAAACAACAAAAAACATAATTATTACATTCAAACAAACTACTTGTAGTAGATGAAGTACATTATTCAAAAGTTTACATTAACTTTGGATAATAACACGGGAGAAACGGATCCTCTCTTTTCCTCTCTCTCCTGACAGCCCGTCAGTTTCTCATGCAGCACGCTAAACAGTGGGCGGGGCTTCAGGTGATTATGCAGCAGCTGATCTGATCTCTCTCTCGCGTCCGGTTATACTTCACTCGCGTTTATGTCCATATCAATCAGATCCAGCTCTCCTGATCGGCCTTTATAGAGAGCACCGATCAAACTATTAAGAGTGAATATTGGCCGATAATGACCGGCGGCCGATCGATCGGAGCATCCCTAATTATTACCGGACATTTTGACCGGCAGGTTTTGAATTTACCGGTTTTGAATACATTTTACCAGCTAAAAACCAGTAATTACCGGCTAACGGAAACCCTGCTTGGGACCCGTTATCGTTATCGTTTTATGCGTTTCCATGTCGGCCTCGTGTGGCCGAACCGTCTATCTGATAGAGAACTGTAGCAGATACGACCGTTATCGTCCTCGTGTGGCTGCAGCCTAAGACCACGCCAGACAGAAGCAGAGTCGTTTGCTGAGAGCTGATGTTGGAGTTTCTCAGAGTATTGTCGTTTAGCATCTCTCACCGCCTTGCCAAAGACGTACTTCGCCTCTCTAAAACGTGCCTTACCGCCACTCCTAAACGCCTCCTCCTTTTGCAATCTTAGCTGTTTCAGTTTTGGTGTGAACCAGGGCTTGTTGTTGTTGAAACGCACCCTGGTGCGTGTTGGTACCATAGACTGTATATATAAAGGTTGGTACACAGCTGTCCTCGCAGAAGCTGATGTATGACGTCACAGCCTCTGTATGTTCATCCACACTTTGAGTAGCAGTCCTAAACATGTCCCAGTCAGTACAGTCCAAAGTTCCTCCATAGCTTTACTGCTCCACTGCCTAAATGTCCTCACTACAGGTTTACACAGAAGGTTGACGCCTGTGATTTTCAATGAAATGTCTAAAAAAGAACTGGATGGAGTGCCATGAAAATGTGGACAAACATGGTCTACAGAGGGATGACTTGGTAATCTTCTGTTACATTTTTAAAAAAAAGTGGATGGATTGTGACGCAATTTTGGACAGACATTCATGTTCCCCAGAGGAATGACTCCTTATAACTTTCGTGATCCCGTGACTTTTTAATAGCCCCAACAGGAGGTTGACATATGCGGTTTTCATGAAAATGTATCAACAACTATTGGATGGATCGCAATATGGATGAAACATATTCTTGCCCTCTTCAGGATCAATTGGACCCCCTGACCTACCATCTATTCAATAATTTGGTGTATGATGAAACTACGGTGGACCTAAAGGGCAAGTCAAAACAACATTTCACAAAACACTACAGCATTTCAGAAAACACCACAGCATTTCACAAAACACTACAGCATTTCAGAAAACACTACAGCATTTCACAAAACGCCACAGCATTTCACTAAACACTACAGCATTTCACTAAACACTACAGCATTTCACAAAACGCCACAGCATTTCACTAAACACTACAGCATTTCACAAAACGCCACAGCATTTCACTAAACGCCACAGCATTTCAAACACTACAGCATTTCACAAAACACTACAGCATTTCACAAAACACTACAGCATTTCACAAAACGCCACAGCATTTCACTAAACACCACAGCATTTCACAAAACACTACAGCATTTCACAAAACGCCACAGCATTTCACTAAACACCACAGCATTTCACTAAACACTACAGCATTTCACTAAACACCACAGCATTTCACTAAACACCACAGCACTTCACTAAACACTACAGCATTTCACTAAACGCCACAGCATTTCAGAAAACGCCACAGCATTTCACTAAACGCTACAGCATTTCACTAAACACTACAGCATTTCACTAAACACCACAGCATTTCACTAAACACTACAGCATTTCACTAAACACTACAGCATTTCACTAAACACTACAGCATTTCACTAAACGCCACAGCATTTCACTAAACACCACAGCATTTCACTAAACGCCACAGCATTTCACTAAACACTACAGCATTTCACTAAACACTACAGCATTTCACTAAACGCCACAGCATTTCACTAAACACCACAGCATTTCACAAAACACTACAGCATTTCACTAAACACCACAGCATTTCACTAAACACCACAGCATTTCACTAAACACCACAGCATTTCACAAAACACCACAGCATTTCACAAAACGCCACAGCATTTCACTAAACGCCACAGCATTTCACAAAACGCCACAGCATTTCACTAAACGCCACAGCATTTCACTAAACGCCACAGCATTTCACTAAACGCCACAGCATTTCACTAAACGCCACAGCATTTCACTAAACGCCACAGCATTTCACTAAACGCCACAGCATTTCACAAAACGCCACAGCATTTCACTAAACGCCACAGCATTTCACTAAACGCCACAGCATTTCACTAAACGCCACAGCATTTCACTAAACACCACAGCATTTCACTAAACACTACAGCCTTTCACTAAACGCCACAGCATTTCACTAAACGCCACAGCATTTCACTAAACGCTACAGCATTTTACTAAACGCTACAGCATTTCACTAAACGCTACAGCATTTCACAAAACGCCACAGCATTTCACTAAACACTACAGCATTTCACTAAACACTACAGCAGGGGTAGGCAAGTAAGTTTGGCCGTGGGCCAATTTTTTTCTGAGCCACTAGATGGCGGGCCAGAACATAATCAAAGCCTAATTCAAGGAATTAATTTTGGTAAGAGGGCGCAGCGCCCCTGTTCCCTGGTTCAGAAAAAACTCTGATATCGCTGATAACCCTCCCCATCAACACTTTAATTTACCTGGTTCCCCACAACCACACATTTGCCATATGTGACCCGCTCTATCGAAATCAGTCGGAAGTCGCAACGGCTCATTTCAAAATAAACGTGGATTTGCGTAAAAAAACTCGTTTTTTCGGGGTTCGGGTGTTTTGTTTGATTTTAACTAAACAAAGTCTTGGCTTTCAGAATATGAAACTTTTATTTCCAAAATCACACGATAAATACATGTTTGAAGCTTGTAAAGGGAAGATGACAGCTCTCCCTCGCCACTCTGCTGTTCCACAGCGCCGCTTCCCCTCCCTCCGCTGAAATTATTAATGTAAGCGTATAGTGATCATAGATAACACGGCAGGGTCCGTTACAGTTTGTTTTCATCTGATTTCAAATAAACAAAGTCTTGGCTTTCAGAATATAAAACTTGTTTCGGCAAATTCAGATGATAAATACAACTTTGAAGCTTGTAACGGCATAATTACAAACGGAGAACGGAGTAACTTAACGTCACAGCAGGCGTAACAACAGCCGGTGTTTCTTGTGTGTGTTTTCCCCGGGAAACAAACACAATACACACAAACACACACACACATACACACACACACACACACTCGCGAGCTTCCCCCAGACCAGTAATCCAAAGCAGTAATGTCACTCTCCAAAGGTCTAAAGAGGAAAGTTGATGGTGAAAACAGGGCATTTAAAGAGGAATGGACAGCGAACTATGCGTTCATCCTACCTGGTTTCATCAATGCAAAGCCGTTGTGTCTTATCTGCAATGAAGTTGTGGCTGCTTGCAAAGAATATAATATTAAGCGGCACCACGAGACGAAGCATGACACCTTCAAAGTGGCCTTTCCCCCCAAGACAGAGGCACGAAAGCGCAATATTGAAGCAATGACAGCAGGTTATGCGCACAGCAGCAGGATCCTGGTGCGAGGCCTCACAGCCCAGCAGAAAGTGACAACCGCGTCCCTAAAGGCGTCGTGGGTGCTCGCAAAGCATAACCGGCCATTCACTGACGCAGAGGTTTTCAAGGAGGTGATGGTGACTGTTTTGGAGGAACTGGCCACCGACAAGTCCATGGATGGTGTCATTGCGTCAGTGAAACAAGTGTCCCTCTCTGCGAGGTCCGCTATACGCCGCATAGAAGCACTGTCGGACGCTGTGCAGGGGGTAATCATCAAGGGTCTCAGTCAAGCCAATTACTTTTCCTTAGCCATTGACGAGAGCACTGACAGTACAGATGTAGCCCAGTTGTGCGTCTATGTTAGATATTTTGATGGAAAGGAGTTCAGGGAAGAGCTGCTGTCTCTTATTCCATTAGAAGGGCACACCACTGGGGACGTTATATTTACAAAACTGGAAGAGTTGTTTAGGCTGCATTCATTGTCATTTGAGAGGGTTAACCTAATCGTGACAGACGGGGCTCCTGCTATGGTGGGAAAGCACAGAGGTCTGGTAAGCAGGTTGAAGGAGCACGCCCCCCAAATGCATGGACTGCACTGTCTCATCCACCAGAGTGTCCTTTGCGCCAAACTCAGTGGTGAGCTAAAGGAAGTTATGGACAAAGTGATGCGTGTCATTAATTTTGTCAGGGGTACATCAAGCACCCAGCATCGGCTTTTCCGACAACTTGTGGCTGAGTCAGAAGAGGCCACCCACGATGACCTGCTGCTTCACAATGACGTGCGCTGGTTGAGCAAAGGGAAAGCGTTGGACCGCTTCTGTGCGCTACTGGATGAGGTCAAGGCGTTTCTTAGATTGAGCAAGATTAGGGCAGCAGCTGACCACCTTGCCCTTCTGGGAGACGAAAAGTTCATGTCCAATGTAGCATTTTTAGCGGATATATTTGGCCACCTAAACCAGCTTAACCTGCAGCTACAGGGGAGAGGCAAAACCATAGTGGACATGGTTGAAAAGCTTGAATCCTTCACGAGGAAGCTGGAGTTGTTCGAGTCAGACATATCCACTGGCAGGCTCCTCCATTTCAGTACACTAAAATCACAGGCACTGGGACAAGTGACAGAGCTTATGGTGGACTTCATCAAGCAGCTACGGGCCAACTTCACGTCAAGGTTTGAGGACTACTCCATCCCAAAAGACATCATTGCCTTTGTACGCGATCCTCTCACAGTCCGACCAAGTGGAGACTTCACCTCCCAGGCGAAACAAATGATCCCCTCCTTAGACGAGGCTGCATTAGAAATGGAGCTAATTGATTTTCAAACAAGCTCCCTGGTCAGCGATGCGCTCAGAAGTGCGGAGTCTGTGAGTGCCTTTTGGGTGGGAAGCTCAGAGGAATATAGCACGATCAAGAGACTCACATTTTATGTGCTCACAATGTTCCCTTCCACCTATACATGCGAGTCGTCCTTTTCTTCAATGAATGCGATAAAGACGCACGAGAGGAATCGATTGACGCATAAAAACCTTGAGAACTGCCTGCGGATTAAAGTGACGTCCATATCACCAGATATCCAAAAAATAGCGACCGATGGGAGATGTCAGTTTTCACATTAAGTGAGTACCAAGCCTGTCGTAATTGTATTTAATAGCCTAATTATATTTTTTATATTTTTGAATTAATGGCTCATTGTAATAATTATCCCTAATGTAGCGTGCTCTGTCGTTTCAGGAGCATATGCACCACCACTCCTCGCCCTCCATGATCAAGTGGCTTCTCCAATTTTGTTGTCAATGTTTTGACTGAACTTTGTTACTGTTCACATATAAGTAAACATTACGTTTGAATGATTTAGTGAGCTGGTGTTATTTTTTTCAAACCACACACCGAATGTTGGCTATGTCAGTGCACCCCGCTGCCTGATTGTGCCTGTGCTGTATGTCATTCATTCTCAACATGGATAAAAGTACAATAAGCATTCTTCAGGTGTAGGTAGATTCTCTATTCAGACATTATAGCCTACACAGTATATGTGCGACTGTCGGTCCGATGTTGTAAAAAAAAAAAAAAAAATCTCAAAATATTTTTTTATTTTTTATTCTCAAAATGACGGGCCAAATATTATTGCTGGCGGGCCAACAATGGCCCGCGGGCCGCCTGTTGCCGACCCATGCACTACAGCATTTCACTAAACACCACAGCATTTCACTAAACACTACAGCATTTCACAAAACGCTACAGCATTTCACAAAACGCCACAGCATTTCACAAAACGCCACAGCATTTCACAAAACGCCACAGCATTTCACTAAACACCACAGCATTTCACTAAACGCCACAGCATTTCACTAAACACCACAGCATTTCACAAAACACCACAGCATTTCACAAAACGCCACAGCATTTCACAAAACGCCACAGCATTTCACTAAACGCCACAGCATTTCACTAAACGCCACAGCATTTCACTAAACACCACAGCATTTCAGAAAACGCCACAGCATTTCACTAAACACCACAGCATTTCACTAAACACTACAGCATTTCACAAAACACTACAGCATTTCACTAAACACCACAGCATTTCACTAAACACCACAGCATTTCACTAAACACTACAGCGTTTCACTAAACGCCACAGCATTTCAGAAAACGCCACAGCATTTCACTAAACGCTACAGCATTTCACTAAACACTACAGCATTTCACAAAACGCCACAGCATTTCACTAAACACTACAGCCTTTCACTAAACACCACAGCATTTCACTAAACGCCACAGCATTTCACTAAACGCTACAGCATTTTACTAAACGCTACAGCATTTCACTAAACGCTACAGCATTTCACAAAACGCCACAGCATTTCACTAAACACTACAGCATTTCACTAAACACTACAGCATTTCACTAAACACCACAGCATTTCACTAAACACTACAGCATTTCACTAAACACTACAGCATTTCACAAAACGCTACAGCATTTCACAAAACGCCACAGCATTTCACAAAACGCCACAGCATTTCACAAAACGCCACAGCATTTCACAAAACGCCACAGCATTTCACAAAACGCTACAGCATTTCACAAAACGCTACAGCATTTCACAAAACGCCACAGCATTTCACTAAACGCCACAGCATTTCACTAAACACCACAGCATTTCACTAAACACCACAGCATTTCACTAAACACCACAGCATTTCAGAAAACGCCACAGCATTTCACTAAACACCACAGCATTTCACTAAACACTACAGCATTTCACAAAACACTACAGCATTTCACTAAACACCACAGCATTTCACTAAACACCACAGCATTTCACTAAACACTACAGCATTTCACTAAACGCCACAGCATTTCAGAAAACGCCACAGCATTTCACTAAACGCTACAGCATTTCACTAAACACTACAGCATTTCACTAAACACCACAGCATTTCACTAAACACTACAGCATTTCACTAAACACTACAGCATTTCACTAAACGCTACAGCATTTCACTAAACGCCACAGCATTTCACTAAACACCACAGCATTTCACTAAACGCCACAGCATTTCACTAAACGCTACAGCATTTCACAAAACGCTACAGCATTTCACAAAACGCCACAGCATTTCACAAAACGCCACAGCATTTCACTAAACGCCACAGCATTTCACTAAACACCACAGCATTTCACAAAACACTACAGCATTTCACAAAACACTACAGCATTTCAGAAAACGCCACCGCATTTCACAAAACACTACAGCATTTCAGAAAACACTACAGCATTTCACTAAACACCACAGCATTTCACAAAACGCCACAGCATTTCACTAAACACCACAGCATTTCACTAAACGCCACAGCATTTCACTAAACGCCACAGCATTTCACTAAACGCCACAGCATTGCACTAAACGCTACAGCATTTCACTAAACGCCACAGCATTTCACAAAACGCCACAGCATTTCACAAAACGCCACAGCATTTCACTAAACACCACAGCATTTCACAAAACACCACAGCATTTCACTAAACACCACAGCATTTCACTAAACACTACAGCATTTCACTAAACACCACAGCATTTCACTAACACCACAGCATTTCACTAAACACCACAGCATTTCACAAAACACCACAGCATTTCACTAAACGCCACAGCATTTCACTAAACGCCACAGCAATTCACAAAACGCCACAGCATTTCACTAAACGCCACAGCATTTCACTAAACGCCACAGCATTTCACAAAACGCCACAGCATTTCACTAAACGCCACAGCATTTCACAAAACGCCACAGCATTTCACTAAACGCCACAGCATTTCACAAAACGCCACAGCATTTCACTAAACACCACAGTATTTCACTAAACACCACAGCATTTCACTAAACACTACAGCATTTCACAAAACACTACAGCATTTCAGAAAACACTACAGCATTTCACAAAACACTACAGCATTTCACTAAACACCACAGCATTTCACTAAACACCACAGCATTTCACTAAACACCACAGCATTTCACAAAACACTACAGCATTTCAGAAAACACTACAGCATTTCACAAAACACTACAGCATTTCACTTAACACTACAGCATTTCACTAAACACTACAGCATTTCACAAAACACTACAGCATTTCACTAAACACCACAGCATTTCACTAAACACTACAGCATTTCACAAAACACTACAGCATTTCACTAAACGCCACCGCATTTCACTAAACGCTACAGCATTTCAGAAAACGCCACAGCATTTCACTAAACACTACAGCATTTCACTAAACACCACAGCATTTCACTAAACACCACAGCATTTCAGAAAACGCCACAGCATTTCAATTTATACGGAAAGGGTATTCCTTTAGGTAGAACTCTTCTTGTTTGTGATTGGACAGAGCCAGCCAGAGAAGCACTGCTGTGATTGGTTGTTTTTGCTGCCAGTCAAGAAATGACGCTTCGTGATTGGTCAGCACCCAGCAACATGTCCCTAAACATCAGCCGTTAGCAGTTAGCACACAGAGCTCACAGCTCCTCATATCGGTTCAGAAACTGGACAAAAGTTAAACAAGTACAAACCACAGACTGTCTGTGTCATGGCGAATACAGTCGCTGCTTTATTTATGTCTTTCCGTATAAGTTGAAATGCTGTGGTGTTTAGTGAAAAGCTGTAGTGTTTAGTGAAATGCTGTAGTGTTTTTTGAAATGCTGTGGTGTTTAGTGAAATGCTGTGGTGTTTAGTGAAATGCTGTGGCGTTTTCTGAAATGCTGTGGTGTTTTTTTAAATGCTGTGGTGTTTAGTGAAATGCTGTGGTGTTTAGTGAAATGCTGTAGTGTTTTTTTAAATGCTGTGGTGTTTAGTGAAATGCTGTGGTGTTTAGTGAAATGCTGTGGTGTTTAGTGAAATGCTGTAGTGTTTTCTGAAATGCTGTGGCGTTTTCTGAAATGCTGTGGTGTTTTCTGAAATGCTGTGGCGTTTAGTGAAATGCTGTAGTGTTTTTTTAAATGCTGTGGTGTTTAGTGAAATGCTGTAGTGTTTTTTTAAATGCTGTGGTGTTTTGTGAAATGCTGTAGTGTTTTGTGAAATGCTGTAGTGTTTTCTGAAATGCTGTGGCGTTTAGTGAAATGCTGTGGCGTTTAGTGAAATGCTGTAGTGTTTTGTGAAATGCTGTAGTGTTTTGTGAAATGCTGTGGCGTTTAGCTGTGGTGTTTAGTGAAATGCTGTGGTGTTTTTTTAAATGCTGTGGTGTTTAGTGAAATGCTGTAGTCTTTTGTGAAATGCTGTGGTGTTTAGTGAAATGCTGTAGTGTTTAGTGAAATGCTGTGGTGTTTAGTGAAATGCTGTGGTGTTTAGTGAAATGCTGTAGTGTTTAGTGAAATGCTGTAGTGTTTAGTGAAATGCTGTAGTGTTTAGTGAAATGCTGTGGTGTTTAGTGAAATGCTGTGGCGTTTAGTGAAATGCTGTAGTGTTTTGTGAAATGCTGTGGCGTTTAGTGAAATGCTGTAGTGTTTAGTGAAATGCTGTGGTGTTTAGTGAAATGCTGTGGTGTTTAGTGAAATGCTGTGGTGTTTAGTGAAATGCTGTGGTGTTTTGTGAAATGCTGTGGTGTTTTTTTAAATGCTGTGGTGTTTAGTGAAATGCTGTAGTCTTTTGTGAAATGCTGTGGTGTTTAGTGAAATGCTGTAGTGTTTAGTGAAATGCTGTGGTGTTTAGTGAAATGCTGTGGTGTTTAGTGAAATGCTGTAGTGTTTAGTGAAATGCTGTAGTGTTTAGTGAAATGCTGTAGTGTTTAGTGAAATGCTGTAGTGTTTAGTGAAATGCTGTGGTGTTTAGTGAAATGCTGTGGTGTTTAGTGAAATGCTGTAGTGTTTTTTTAAATGCTGTGGTGTTTTGTGAAATGCTGTAGTGTTTTGTGAAATGCTGTAGTGTTTTCTGAAATGCTGTGGCGTTTAGTGAAATGCTGTGGCGTTTAGTGAAATGCTGTAGTGTTTTTTTAAATGCTGTGGTGTTTAGTGAAATGCTGTAGTGTTTTGTGAAATGCTGTGGTGTTTAGTGAAATGCTGTAGTGTTTTGTGAAATGCTGTGGTGTTTAGTGAAATGCTGTGGCGTTTAGTGAAATGCTGTGGCGTTTAGTGAAATGCTGTAGTGTTTTTTTAAATGCTGTGGTGTTTAGTGAAATGCTGTGGTGTTTAGTGAAATGCTGTACTGTTTTGTGAAATGCTGTGGTGTTTAGTGAAATGCTGTGGTGTTTAGTGAAATGCTGTAGTGTTTAGTGAAATGCTGTGGCGTTTAGTGAAATGCTGTGGTGTTTAGTGAAATGCTGTAGTGTTTAGTGAAATGCTGTAGCGTTTAGTGAAATGCTGTGGCGTTTAGTGAAATGCTGTGGCGTTTAGTGAAATGCTGTGGTGTTTAGTGAAATGCTGTGGTGTTTAGTGAAATGCTGTAGTGTTTTGTGAAATGCTGTGGTGTTTAGTGAAATGCTGTGGTGTTTAGTGAAATGCTGTAGTGTTTAGTGAAATGCTGTGGCGTTTAGTGAAATGCTGTGGTGTTTAGTGAAATGCTGTAGTGTTTAGTGAAATGCTGTAGCGTTTAGTGAAATGCTGTGGCGTTTAGTGAAATGCTGTAGTGTTTAGTGAAATGCTGTGGTGTTTAGTGAAATGCTGTAGTGTTTAGTGAAATGCTGTGGTGTTTAGTGAAATGCTGTAGTGTTTAGTGAAATGCTGTAGTGTTTAGTGAAATGCTGTGGTGTTTAGTGAAATGCTGTAGTGTTTAGTGAAATGCTGTAGTGTTTAGTGAAATGCTGTAGTGTTTTTTTAAATGCTGTGGTGTTTAGTGAAATGCTGTGGTGTTTAGTGAAATGCTGTGGCCTTTAGTGAAATGCTGTAGTGTTTTTTTAAATGCTGTGGTGTTTAGTGAAATGCTGTGGTGTTTTTTTAAATGCTGTGGTGTTTAGTGAAATGCTGTGGTGTTTAGTGAAATGCTGTGGTGTTTTTTTAAATGCTGTGGTGTTTAGTGAAATGCTGTGGTGTTTAGTGAAATGCTGTGGTGTTTAGTGAAATGCTGTGGTGTTTAGTGAAATGCTGTAGTGTTTAGTGAAATGCTGTGGTGTTTAGTGAAATGCTGTGGCGTTTAGTGAAATGCTGTAGTGTTTTGTGAAATGCTGTGGTGTTTAGTGAAATGCTGTATTGTTTTGTGAAATGCTGTGGTGTTTAGTGAAATGCTGTGGCGTTTAGTGAAATGCTGTAGTGTTTTCCGAAATGCTGTGGTGTTTTCTGAAATGCTGTGGCGTTTAGTGAAATGCTGTAGTGTTTTTTTAAATGCTGTGGTTTTTAGTGAAATGCTGTAGTGTTTTTTTAAATGCTGTGGTGTTTTGTGAAATGCTGTAGTGTTTTGTGAAATGCTGTAGTGTTTTCTGAAATGCTGTGGCGTTTAGTGAAATGCTGTGGCGTTTAGTGAAATGCTGTAGTGTTTTTTTAAATGCTGTGGTGTGTAGTGAAATGCTGTAGTGTTTTTTTAAATGCTGTGGTGTTTTGTGAAATGCTGTGGTGTTTAGTGAAATGCTGTGGTGTTTAGTGAAATGCTGTAGTGTTTTGTGAAATGCTGTGGTGTTTAGTGAAATGCTGTAGTGTTTTGTGAAATGCTGTAGTGTTTTTTGAAATGCTGTGGTGTTTAGTGAAATGCTGTGGTGTTTAGTGAAATGCTGTGGTGTTTTTTTAAATGCTGTGGTGTTTAGTGAAATGCTGTGGTGTTTAGTGAAATGCTGTGGCGTTTAGTGAAATGCTGTAGTGTTTTGTGAAATGCTGTAGTGTTTAGTGAAATGCTGTGGCGTTTAGTGAAATGCTGTGGCGTTTAGTGAAATGCTGTGGCGTTTTGTGAAATGCTGTGGTGTTTAGTGAAATGCTGTAGTGTTTTGTGAAATGCTGTGGTGTTTAGTGAAATGCTGTGGCGTTTAGTGAAATGCTGTAGTGTTTTGTGAAATGCTGTAGTGTTTAGTGAAATGCTGTGGTGTTTAGTGAAATGCTGTAGTGTTTAGTGAAATGCTGTAGTGTTTAGTGAAATGCTGTGGTGTTTAGTGAAATGCTGGAGTGTTTAGTGAAATGCTGTAGTGTTTAGTGAAATGCTGTAGTGTTTTTTTAAATGCTGTGGTGTTTAGTGAAATGCTGTGGTGTTTAGTGAAATGCTGTGGCCTTTAGTGAAATGCTGTAGTGTTTTGTGAAATGCTGTAGTGTTTTTTTAAATGCTGTGGTGTTTAGTGAAATGCTGTGGTGTTTAGTGAAATGCTGTGGCGTTTAGTGAAATGCTGTGGCGTTTAGTGAAATGCTGTAGTGTTTTGTGAAATGCTGTGGTGTTTAGTGAAATGCTGTAGTGTTTTGTGAAATGCTGTGGTGTTTAGTGAAATGCTGTGGCGTTTAGTGAAATGCTGTGGCGTTAGTGAAATGCTGTAGTGTTTTTTTAAATGCTGTGGTGTTTAGTGAAATGCTGTGGTGTTTTAGTGAAATGCTGTGGTGTTTTTTTAAATGCTGTGGTGTTTAGTGAAATGCTGTGGTGTTTTAGTGAAATGCTGTGGTGTTTAGTGAAATGCTGTGGTGTTTAGTGAAATGCTGTAGTGTTTAGTGAAATGCTGTGGTGTTTAGTGAAATGCTGTGGTGTTTAGTGAAATGCTGTGGTGTTTAGTGAAATGCTGTGGTGTTTAGTGAAATGCTGTAGTGTTTAGTGAAATGCTGTGGTGTTTAGTGAAATGCTGTGGCGTTAGTGAAATGCTGTAGTGTTTTGTGAAATGCTGTGGTGTTTAGTGAAATGCTGTAGTGTTTTGTGAAATGCTGTGGTGTTTAGTGAAATGCTGTGGCGTTTAGTGAAATGCTGTAGTGTTTTCCGAAATGCTGTGGTGTTTTCTGAAATGCTGTGGCGTTTAGTGAAATGCTGTAGTGTTTTTTTAAATGCTGTGGTGTTTAGTGAAATGCTGTAGTGTTTTTTTAAATGCTGTGGTGTTTTGTGAAATGCTGTAGTGTTTTGTGAAATGCTGTAGTGTTTAGTGAAATGCTGTGGTGTTTAGTGAAATGCTGTAGTGTTTTGTGAAATGCTGTCGTGTTTAGTGAAATGCTGTGGTGTTTAGTGAAATGCTGTGGTGTTTTTTTAAATGCTGTGGTGTTTAGTGAAATGCTGTGGTGTTTAGTGAAATGCTGTGGTGTTTAGTGAAATGCTGTGGTATTTAGTGAAATGCTGTGGTGTTTAGTGAAATGCTGTAGTGTTTAGTGAAATGCTGTGGTGTTTAGTGAAATGCTGTGGCGTTTAGTGAAATGCTGTAGTGTTTTGTGAAATGCTGTGGTTTTTAGTGAAATGCTGTAGTGTTTTCTGAAATGCTGTGGTGTTTAGTGAAATGCTGTGGCGTTTAGTGAAATGCTGTGGCGTTTAGTGAAATGCTGTAGTGTTTTGTGAAATGCTGTGGTGTTTAGTGAAATGCTGTGGCGTTTAGTGAAATGCTGTGGTGTTTTTTTAAATGCTGTGGTGTTTTGTGAAATGCTGTGGTGTTTTGTGAAATGCTGTGGTGTTTTGTGAAATGCTGTGGTGTTTAGTGAAATGCTGTGGTGTTTAGTGAAATGCTGTAGTGTTTAGTGAAATGCTGTGGTGTTTAGTGAAATGCTGTGGTGTTTTGTGAAATGCTGTGGTGTTTAGTGAAATGCTGTAGTGTTTTGTGAAATGCTGTAGTGTTTTGTGAAATGCTGTGGTGTGTTGTGAAATGCTGTAGTGTTTTGTGAAATGCTGTGGTGTTTAGTGAAATGCTGTAATGTTTAGTGAAATGCTGTAGTGTTTTGTGAAATGCTGTAGTGTTTTGTGAAATGCTGTGGCATTTAGCTGTGGTGTTTAGTGAAATGCTGTGGTGTTTTTTTAAATGCTGTGGTGTTTAGTGAAATGCTGTAGTGTTTAGTGAAATGCTGTGGTGTTTTGTGAAATGCTGTGGTGTTTTTTTAAATGCTGTGGTGTTTAGTGAAATGCTGTAGTCTTTTGTGAAATGCTGTGGTGTTTAGTGAAATGCTGTAGTGTTTAGTGAAATGCTGTGGTGTTTAGTGAAATGCTGTGGTGTTTAGTGAAATGCTGTAGTGTTTAGTGAAATGCTGTAGTGTTTAGTGAAATGCTGTAGTGTTTAGTGAAATGCTGTGGTGTTTAGTGAAATGCTGTGGTGTTTTGTGAAATGCTGTGGTGTTTAGTGAAATGCTGTGGTGTTTAGTGAAATGCTGTAGTGTTTAGTGAAATGCTGTGGTGTTTAGTGAAATGCTGTGGTGTTTTGTGAAATGCTGTGGTGTTTAGTGAAATGCTGTAGTGTTTTGTGAAATGCTGTAGTGTTTTGTGAAATGCTGTGGTGTTTTGTGAAATGCTGTAGTGTTTTGTGAAATGCTGTGGTGTTTAGTGAAATGCTGTAGTGTTTAGTGAAATGCTGTAGTGTTTTGTGAAATGCTGTAGTGTTTTGTGAAATGCTGTGGCGTTTAGCTGTGGTGTTTAGTGAAATGCTGTGGTGTTTTTTTAAATGCTGTGGTGTTTAGTGAAATGCTGTAGTCTTTTGTGAAATGCTGTGGTGTTTAGTGAAATGCTGTAGTGTTTAGTGAAATGCTGTGGTGTTTAGTGAAATGCTGTGGTGTTTAGTGAAATGCTGTAGTGTTTAGTGAAATGCTGTAGTGTTTAGTGAAATGCTGTAGTGTTTAGTGAAATGCTGTGGTGTTTAGTGAAATGCTGTGGCGTTTAGTGAAATGCTGTAGTGTTTGTGAAATGCTGTGGCGTTTAGTGAAATGCTGTAGTGTTTAGTGAAATGCTGTGGTGTTTAGTGAAATGCTGTGGTGTTTAGTGAAATGCTGTGGTGTTTAGTGAAATGCTGTGGTGTTTTGTGAAATGCTGTGGTGTTTTTTTAAATGCTGTGGTGTTTAGTGAAATGCTGTAGTCTTTTGTGAAATGCTGTGGTGTTTAGTGAAATGCTGTAGTGTTTAGTGAAATGCTGTGGTGTTTAGTGAAATGCTGTGGTGTTTAGTGAAATGCTGTAGTGTTTAGTGAAATGCTGTAGTGTTTAGTGAAATGCTGTAGTGTTTAGTGAAATGCTGTGGTGTTTAGTGAAATGCTGTGGCGTTTAGTGAAATGCTGTAGTGTTTTGTGAAATGCTGTGGCGTTTAGTGAAATGCTGTAGTGTTTAGTGAAATGCTGTGGTGTTTAGTGAAATGCTGTGGTGTTTAGTGAAATGCTGTAGTGTTTAGTGAAATGCTGTAGTGTTTAGTGAAATGCTGTGGTGTTTAGTGAAATGCTGTGGCGTTTTCTAAAATGCTGTGGCGTTTTCTGAAATGCTGTGGCGTTTTCTGAAATGCTGTGGCGTTTAGTGAAATGCTGTGGTGTTTAGTGAAATGCTGTGGCGTTTTCTGAAATGCTGTGGCGTTTTCTGAAATGCTGTGGCGTTTTCTGAAATGCTGTGGCGTTTAGTGAAATGCTGTGGTGTTTAGTGAAATGCTGTGGTGTTTAGTGAAATGCTGTGGTGTTTTCTGAAATGCTGTTGTGTTTTGTGAAATGCTGTGGTGTTTTGTGAAATGTTGTTTTGACTTGCACTTTAGGGCCACCGTATGAAACACTGGAAAAGCTAATGACATCCGTATGAGTCTAAGTACTGATATAACTGTCGAAGGTAAACACTATTATTAGAACCTGTGGTAAATCAAGCAGCAACTTCCTGGGGCTGAGCAGTGAAGCCCTAGCAAGAATGGCAAAAACTGTGCTCCCCAAGTTAAAATGCAATGCTGACCATGGACATCTAACCAATCAGACGGACTGGGCTCTGGTTTCAGACAGAGGGTGAAAAGAGGTGCTGCAGCACAGGCAGTATGAGAAAAATAAAGAGCTTTTTGAACATTAAAGCATGGAGACATGTCATTTTTCAGGGTTATATTTGTATTTGTGCCTACAATACAAATATAACCCTGAAAATGAACAGAATACATGGTCCTCTTTAAAAAATGTTTACCTGTTGCAAAGTGCTGATATTCATGTATGGCACATTGTTTAAAGCAGGGCTCTCCAACACGTCGATCTACCGGTAGCTCACGGGCAGCTTTTCAGTAGCTCGCCGCTCGATTATCGATTATAGCGTAGTAAGGTTGCTTATTGATTTTTCGGCTGGACAATAACGTTTTTTTATTTTAGAATTTTTTTCTGTCACACGAATATCAAATCGGTCGGTGACGCAGAGATCAAGGAACAGACGTGACAGCGACACAGCGACACCACACACGGAGCAGTCTGCTTTCTCCACCAACACCAGTCCAGAACCAACAGTAGAATGACCCGCTCTGAATCAGGCCCATGTCGCTGCGGCTCAGAGACACAAGGAGGGATTTGTGTTTTTTGAAAAACACTTGTTATCGTCATGTCAGGTTTTTGGTGGATTTAATCAAGTCTTGGATTGCAGAGTATGAATGTCCTCTTGCTATTTTCAGTTGATAAATACTTGTGTAAAGTTTGTGAAGGCAGGAGGAAAGCTTCCGCGATCACCGTCTCCTCTCCGTTCCTCCAAACCCCGCCCCCTCCCTGAAAATAATGAGTGACAGGCTGATAGTGACCCGATAGAAACTTTATTATTCACTTAATCACTGATTGAGATATGATGAAGCTAACTTAATCTCATACATTCATGGGATTTATGTAACAGTAAGACAGAGAATGTAAGTGTGCATCCACATGCACTATTTTTGTTTTTATAATGCTGTTGTAAATACTCCTGTTGTCTGCTGTGTTCAGACTCAAGTCCTGTGTGTGATGCCACATTCAAGACATTCACTGTCTTTTTTTTTAACAGAAGACCGTTGCTAGAAGCTGCAGCTAGACTGCAGAAGTATTAGTTTTTTGTTTTTGAGGATGGAACAATTTCACACACAGATATAGGGAGGCTAGACCTATACAATTGATTTAGTATGGTTTATAATGTAATGTCAACACGAAGAAGAAGAAGAGAAAGATGGCTGAACAACTGTTCAGTGTCAATCCTGTGGAGATATCCAAAATAATGTTCAGCTTAAGTCTCAGCAAAACTCACAACATTTCTGAAGCCTTGTAGACCCAGAAAACTATAAGAACATTCAACAAGCAGCACTGAAAATGTCTGCTTTATTTGGTTCTGTTCTACATACCTTTGTGAAGCAGCTTTTTCTGACATGAATGTCATGACATCTAAATACAGAACAAGACTGACAGATGAACATTTAAATGACTCTATTAGAGTGAACCTAAGTGGGTCCAGCATACACCTGTATGGTGGACTCCATGCAGTGCTATTCATCTCACTAACTGTACAAAATAGTGAAATGCTTGAAAGGTGGTGATTAAGGACATTTATGTGAATGTTCAGTGGTTACTATGTGGGCCATAATAATATGTGAGAAATCTTCGTTTTCTTGGACCTTGATGTGAAGTTAAGATTTTTGATAAGCTTTAGGTATTGCAATTTCACACGTGTACAAAAGTATAACTTAATTCAACTGATGAGGGCTATGTGAATAAATGTAAGCGATGTGATGCAAGTAGCTCTTGGCCACTTACATTTTTTCAAAGTAGCTCTCAGATGAAGAAAGGTTGGAGACCCCTGGTTTAAAGCATGTACCACTGTCTGTTTTGGATTTCACATCCTGTCATGACTTCCTATGAAAGGATAAACATGTATTCATTGTCTTTCTTCAACAATCTTTACAGAGCGACTGTGGCTGCGAGGGAGTGCGGTCTTCTGTAAAACCAGAAGGTTGCGGATCGATCCCAGCCCGTGCATTCAACATGTCGATGTATCCTTGGGTAAGATACTGAACCCTGAGTTGCTCCCGATATGCATGGCCAACAGTGTGTGAATGTGTATGAATGTTAGTTCCTAGAGCAAGGTACACTGCTCTGTATGAAGGGGTGTGAATGGATGAATGACTTGTAGTATGTCAAACGCTTTGAGTGGTCGTAAAGACTGGATAAATTGCTATACAAGTACAGTCCATTTACAAAGTGCTATTGTGACATAGGGGATAATTTGCTCTACCAGTATTAAGTCACGACAAGTAGTGTAATTGCGTCAATTTTTGTATTTTTGTATATTCTGGTATTTGGATAAATTGCTGTCCCTGCATAACTTATTCAAATTGCGCTTTTACAAAAAACAATGTTATGCTTTAATAAAAATAACAAACATTATTAAAAAGGATGCTGGATGATATGAAAGTTGCATTGAAGCCTTAATATATATAACATAGGTTGAGAAGGATTTTCTTATCCCCATAATCCATTAGGAATGTCTTTGAGAAGCTGCCGGAGAAGGCACATTCATCATCTCAGGATCTCTGGTGGATCACTGGTGCTCACATAGGGTAAGAGGTGAGGTCTATAATGGAACTATGAGACAGACAAGATGCGTCATAACAGTTATTAATAAAATGACATATTGTTCTCATTGTTCACTCAGTAGTTTCCAACAAGATTTTATTTTTAGCTAGAGCTTGCCACTGCATTCTTAAAAAGATGGATGTGTGATGGGGACTTTTGCCTTTTTTATTGATCATCACAAGCAGTACACTAACCAAGTGAGGTTATTGTCAAGAGGAACAAGCATAACTGCTGTATATTTGATATGCTAATAAAATCATATTTAACATGTTTTCAAAGGCACCAATTATTTGCATAATGCAAATATAAAAACACAAATGTGCAAAAACACATGCAAATGAAGAAACATCTTCACCAACATGCGCAGCGTTTACTAAAGTGCAGTGTACAAAAACCTGCTTGAAATACAAAACGCTGCAAGAAGCTCCAAACACAACAGAAAAGTGGACACTAAAAAGTGACGCACACAGCTGGGACCGGAGCCATTGTTAAGGTTCAGGGATATAATAATTATTGGCCAACTGTCACTGGAAACTTACCTCAAATGTTTAATTGGCTTAGTTTAATAATGTGATCACATGAACAGGGTTGGGGTTAAAACATGTAATCTGTTACAATTACTAATAACCTCTTAAAAGTTGTAATCAGTAATGTAATCGAACTACCCCAATATTAAAGTAATGTATCCTGACTACTTTCCGTTACTTTTGGATTCAACATCAAATATGCAAATGAAGACAATAGAAAATAAATATCAATAAGATTGCTTTTACTAATTGTCCGATAACAGCAAAGATAAGACAACACAACACTGAAACATTAGAAAACAAGAACACAAGGTATTCAGGCAGTACGCCTGAATATTCAAAGTTTTGGTATCCAATACTTAATTTGATGATGATGAGGAAGTAAAAAAGCAAGCAATGTTGCTCAAATGTGTGCTGTTAAAATTGTTCAGCCGAATATAATGTTATTGTTAATTGTTCGTCCAGCTATTCCTTCCTTTGTTATGATAATCACTTGTCAGAATAATAGTGGTAATTATTAATGTACAGTAAATATACTTTGTTAAGTATGCTATTCACACTTGACACTCAAACTTTATCTAAACAGTCCCAGAATATTATTCAGTAGCTAGTAGACAGGTTAGTTGACATTAGTTAGTTTACATAAGCGGTAAGCGGATTACAGTTAAAAAAAAATGTGCATCCTAATTAACACTGTTATATCTCTCACAGGCTCCGCCCTCTACTGGACTCTATGGGTACTTCCCCTTGATCCTATCATGCAAGCATTCATCCACTGAGACTTTCTAGACGTAGCCAGCCCCGGGGCGGGCCTACCTGAATGCGCGTGCATCTCAACGCATAAAAGGAGACCTCGCCTCCTTACTGTCATCCCTTTCTCTTCAGCTAGGCAGTGACACAACTGAGTGAAGAGAGACGGATACAAATAAAAAACAATACGAAGAGAATGGACTCACCATTGCTGGAGCAGCGCCCCTGTCCTTCGTGTCTGGGCGCCATGGAAGGCGCCGACCCCCACCGCCTGTGCATTGAGTGCCTGGGGTCCAATCACGCGGCGGCCAACCTGGGCGCCTGCCGCCTGCCGGCTAATTCTTCGCCCCAGCCGCCATCGCGGCTGGCGCAGTTTGAGGACTGCTACGTCTCGCCGGTGGAGAACCCGGAGCTTGACGTGGTGGAGATGGAGGACCTCGAGGAGGGGGGTGCCCTTCGTGTTCGCCATACCAGCGGACCGGGCGGGTCCGCTCGTCGGGGAGAGGGACGACGATGGCGACACCTCGTCGTCTGATGTTTCCGGCAGAGCGTGCAGGCTTGCCGCTCCCCCCACCGCTGCCACAGAGGCCGGTGAGCCGCCTACGTCAGGGCTTCTACGGCCCGGCCCGTCCGGCGCAGCCGGCTTTAGTTTCACTCCCCCTGCCAGACATCTGGCGGTGTGTGGAGGCGACGTGGCGACAGCCACTGAAGACGAAGGCTCCGGTGGCGACATAGGCTGGAATCCTCAGGGTGCAGGGCCACTCGGACACGGAGTGTCTCGGTGTGCCCCACTGGATGAAAGCCTGGCGGCCCATCTGCTTCCGCAGGCAGCTGGGTGGGCAGAGGGGAGAAGGCCCCTGCCCCCGCTGCCGCGTGACCGAGAAATGCTTGAGTATCTGGATAAGATATTCAGGAACAAGATACGTCATAACAGTTATTAATAAAATCACATATTGTTCTCATTGTTCACTCAGTAGTTTCCAACCAGATTTTATTTTTAGCTAGAGCTTGCCACTGCATTCTGAAAAAGATGGATGTGTGATGGGGATTTTTGCCTTTTTTATTGTTCATCACAAGCAGTACACTAACCAAGTTAGGTTATTGTCAAGAGGAACAGGCATAACTGCTCGGGGCGCAGATGGCGGCGACGGCCAGTAATCTTGGTGTGTTGGGAGTATCGCTGATTACCCCTCAGCAGGACACCTCCGCCCCCCCGCCTGAGGGCAGGTGTGATTACTCGGACCGCTGCGTGGGCCAGATGAATAATCTGGTCCACGGTATGGCTACCCCAGCCGGTCGTGTGATGTCCCTGGCCACCGTGGCGTCGCATCACGTGTGGCTAGGTCTGACCGCACTGGCCAAGAAAGACCGAGACGATCTCCTTGGGGCCCCCGTTACCAGGGAAGGGCTCTTCGGATCGATATCCTCGGTCACCCAACGCTTCAGTCGCGTGGAGGGAGAGAGGGCGCAGCTCAGCCGCATGCTGCCGCTGGCTCGCCCTCAGGCCTCTCCGCAAGGGAGAGAGCGCCCGGCGGTGGTAAGGCGGAGAGAGAGGCGCCGGTACAGAGCCCCCAGAGCTCCTGGCGCGCCCTCTGCCTCCGCAGTCCGTCCCGAGGAACCAGCCCAGTACCGGCCCTCACGGGGACAGGCTGACCAAACACGGCGGGCTCCCGCTCCGGCCCCCGCTCCGCCTCAGCGAAGGGGTCTGGGTGGGGGGCTCCGTCCTCCAGGAGTTGACTGGTGGCGGGAGGAAGCGTCCCGGCGGAGAGAGGTGATTTATCCGGCCAGGACGCGAGGGCGAATCCCGCCTCCTCCCTGTTTGATCCCACTGTGACAAGGTCGTCTTTTACTAATAAAAATAAAAGAGATTACTTGTATTCCAGTCTGAGTGTCTTTTCTTTCCACACACCCACACAGCCACGTAATGTTGACCGTACAGATTCCCCACTCGCTGCCCAGGTTGTAACTCCAGTAAAGGAGGCAGCTAGTGCGCATGCATGGGTGAGAGTGATAAACCGCGCTATGCGGGTACAGGGACATTATGGCCGGCGTAGCAGGGTTAGAAAACATTTAACGCCGCTTGAAGCATTTCACTGTTTGGGTGAAAACGTCATGGCGGAGTGCGCGCTCCCACGAGAGCGCGCCACGGTGTGTTCAAGGCCCTCAGTAGAGAGTCAGCCCTTTCTGTGTCGACCCCCCATGGGCAGAGCTTCCCTTCGCGGGGAGTTTTGCGGCGGGACGGGTCACCAGAGAGTACCACAGCTTTATCGCTGGGGCCCCACAGCTGATTGCACATCCTCTAACACAGTGTTATGGGGAATGGAAGCGCAGCTGCGTGTTAACGGAGTGAATGGACAGGACGCTGAGACTGGGTTATTCACTCCAGTTTTGCAGCATCCCTCCCCCGTTCACAGGCATAAGAGAGGCAAAGCTATCATCCCGAGGGGAGATAGGTTTTCTCTCAGCAGAGGTTCAGGCCTTGGTGCAAAAACAGGCAGTGTCTGCTGTGCGCACGCAAGACAGAGAGGGGGGGCATTATTCCCTGTACTTCCTGGTTCCCAAAAAGACAGGCGAATTCAGGCCCATTCTGGATCTTCACAGTCTGAATCTTCACATTGCACGCAGAAAATTCCGAATGTTAACTATAAAACAGTTACTGGGACTGGTGCAGCCAGGCGATTGGTTCACAATCATCGACCTGAAGGACGCTTACTTTCATGTCGAGATTGCTCCGAAACACAGAAAGTATTTGCGTTTTGCCTTCCAGGGGGTGGCCTAGGAGTACAACAGACTACCGTTCGGCTACTCCCTGTCCCCACGCACGTTCAGCAAATGTGTGGCCACAGCGCTCCAGCCGCTGCGCGGCCGTGGCATGAGAGTTTTCTTTTATCTGGACGACCTCATAGTTATGGCCAGGTCCAGGGAACGGGCAATGTTTTACACGGCCCAATTGATCCTACACCTAACCAAGATGGGTTTTGCGATCAATTGGAAGAAAAGCACCCCACCAACAGGGAGTGGTGCTCAATGCAGGCAGGCTACGCGCCACCCTGTCAGAGAGCAGACAGGCCTCCTTGCTTCGGGCAGTTTGCAGACTGCGACAGGGGGCAACAGTGACAACTTTGACTATCATGCAGACCCTAGGGTCTCATGGCGGCGGCTCACGTTATGGTCCCGCTCGGGTTACTGCATATGCGCCGCCTGCAGAGGTGGTTCTCCAACCTGCGTTTAGATCTCAAGAGACACAAACGGCGTCTGGTGACCTCAGTGGAGGGCAACCTCCGGTTCTGGGGGTCCCCGGATCACCTCCGGAGAGGGTCCCCACTGGGACGGGTGACCTCCTACATCACAGTGTTCACGGATGCGTCCGGAACGGGATGGGTAGGGACCTCTTCTTTTTTTATAACTATAATGATCATATAAAGATGTGCCTTTGCCTCACTGGTTGTAGAAAAAGCTTCTTATATTCGTTAGCATAGCTAGCTAACCAGATGCTAATAACAACAAAGTTATTGACTGTATGATCAGTATGACAGATTAGCAGATCGCCACTGGGCTTTCAACTAAAGACACAGCCACGCAAAAACTGCGACATGGGTACGGCTCCTTATGGGTACTGCCATTTTTGGAAGTGCCGGAGCGACGTTCTGGTGCGCTCCGTCAGCACTATACCCCTGTCAGACGAGACATATACCACATGATGACACGTTAGGCTCGTGTTGTGTTTAAGGACCCTGACCTTGGGCCAGGAAAAACAGGCACTCGCTTGTTTAATTTTTTTAATTTGAATTTTTATTGCGGTCTAGATTTCTTTATTTTTTTTATTTTTTCCGTGTGTTTATAAATTACCTCAAGGGCCGTACCAAATGGTTTCGCGGGCCGTATACGGCCCGGGGGCCGGAGGTTCCCCACCCCTGATCTAAGGGAATCTCCATCTCTAACGTCTCAGTGTTTGACATCACCTTATCTGACCATTACTGTGTGCTATTTGATACCCTATTACACACATCGTGTAAAAACAAGGAACTCAAAGTGAAGAAACGGTTCCTAGATTCTGCGGCTGAGCGAAAATGTGCTGACCTTACAAATGGTCTGGATTTATTAAATGGACACTACTCGCTCGATGACATGGTTGACGCCTTCAACAGCAACCTAAGAAAGGCACTGGACAGGGTTGCTCCTGTTAAAACAAAAAACACAAAACGTGACAATTTCACCATGGATAAATCAGACTGTGCGGAAATTAAAGAGACTCTGTAGAACAGCTGAAGGAGGAAAACGGGGGGTTACGTATTGTAACCCTAGTTATATAAGCACAGGTGGAGCCCTCGACTGGACTCTATGGGTACTACTATGAGAACTGCGGTGACTCTCTGCGTAATCCCATACTGGACAATCACAGCATTGCCTCGCACGCTAAATGCGAGGAATTTGTAACTTTTTTTAACAACAAAATAGCAATTATCAGAGCCAATATCACAGTGAACGCCTTCAACTCCCATGAGCATCCAATTAATAAGCCGGCAGTCCTGAGCCGCTTCAGCACAATCTCTGAAACTGAACTGTGTACAATTGTGAGACAAAGTAAGACCTCTACCTGCAGCCTTGACCCTGTCCCCACGCAGCTACTGAAAAAGGTTTTTAACACTGTGTCCACAGATTCTTTGAAAATAATAAACACAAAACTGGAGACGGGCGTATTTCCCAGTGCACTTAAAACAGCTGTTGTAAAGCACATCTTGAAAAAAACGAATCTTGACAGTACACAACTACTTACCCTTCATCAGTAAGATTCTTGAAAAAGTAGGTTTTTTTTGTTTCATTTTTCAGAAGGTTCGGTTTGCGTTCACACAGGCAAAATTCAAACGGACTATAAACTTTAAACACAAGTCATGTGCTCGGAAATGCTGTTCCACAATTGGTCAATTTCTACCGGAGCCTCCACCATGGAGCATCGGCAGGTTATTTTCATGCTGTTGTTAATCTGGAGACCATATCAACAGCAACGATTGTGTATTATAATGATATAGTCAGACAACGTGCGATACAAAACATTATAACACATATAATGAGAGACGTTCTGCAGTAAGGAGGGGGTTTCACCGACGGCAGGTGGCTCTGACTTTTATGTATAGTTTTTAGTTTGATAGTTGTTTTTACTTTACACGGCACTGTTCAACACATCATTCTGCTTCACTCTTTCACTAAAGAAATGAAGACACCCGCGTTCTTGTGACACGTAAATACTACGCTTCCTATGTTTTGGTGCGGACTGCGTTCACACCAGCAATGAACTGCTCCAGAGTTTGCAAGCAAGCGTTCCGAGACCACCTATTTTAGCGGACCAGAGTCCGGTTGTTTAGTTCACTTAAGAGGTCTCGGAATGTGTTCACACCGACCCAAATGAACCGCACCAAGCGGCTACACGCACCAGAGTTCGATTCAACCGGACTATAACAGGCTGATGTGAATGCGCCCTGAGATTCAGACTTACATTTTATACCACATATAAGCAAGGCAGAGATGGAGTATTCGATTCCTGGACTCGGACTCGAGTCGGACTCGAGTGCCGATTTTCGGGACTCGTGACTCGACTCGGACTCGCGCACTGATTGACGCGACTCGGACTTGGACTCGTGAATTCTCGCGCACGATGACTTGGACTCGGACTCGGACTCTAACACAGGTAATGATGACTTGGACTCGGACTCGACTCGGACACTCCTTGGGTGACTCGGACTTGGACTCGGACTCGAACACACGTAATGATGACTCGGACCCGGACTCAAGCAAGTTTTCTCTGGAGTCTGATGTCCTCTGTCCTGGTGTGTGCACCTGCGAGGCGAGTTCACATACTGGGCGCGCCCCCGCTGCTATACCAGTCTAAAGATGTCCAGAGACACACCCCGCATCGTGCTGTATGCTTTCAAAGATTTCGTTTCCATATTGGGAAAGAGCAGCGCAAAATGCACATTATGTGGACAGAAGATTGAAGAAAAGACTGGGACAACGTCGAATTTCAATCGACACCTTTCACAGCGGCACACAGAAAAGTAAGTAGAAATGCTATTGTTAGCTTGCTAACCCACGTTAACGTTAGCCACTAAAGTGACTCCACGAAGGTTTAAGATCATCGGGTTAGGTGGAGGTAGGAAAGGATATCACATCCTAGGGACCAAGTGCAGTTTTATTGTCTAGATAGATACTGTTAAAAAGCTATACATGTCCTTGGTGATACTGCAGATGATGAGTAGCCTAGCCCTAGCATACTGTGAAAATGAAAATTAGAGACTGAAAATGATCTCCGTCACGGAGGCTCCATAACACATTACTCTAAGGATGGAGTTCATACATATAGGTAGGCTGTATTGAACACTATCATCAGAGTAATGTGATCAAATAAATAAATAAAGATTCAGCCGATAACACAAAAGCACATGGCTACTTAACATGCAGAATGTCGTCATTGTGCATGCTAAGTATCCATGTGCTTTCTGGGGCTTAATCTTTATTGATATCATTTAAACGTTCACTTGTTGGTTGTTGGACATTGTGATAGAATATTTATTATATTCGCTTTGTGTTCGACGTTCATAAGTGAAGTGATGTTTTGCCGACTGTGTTGAAATAAATTAACAAAATATTCGTTAATTCCAACACATTTAGAATCATATCCCTTTTTAGCATTAGTGTGTGAATAGGTGGTTTGCTTTGTTTGTGCTTGAACATTCTATTTTTGAAGGCTCAGGATTATGGTTTTGTATTTCACTGTTATATAGCACACTGATAACAATGTTACTTTTTACATTGTTTCTCAATCCTTGAACTCAAACCATATTTGGATGGTCCAAAAATGTATTTAAATTATTATCATAAACATGCCACAACTAGTTTGCAATGGTTGAAACTAATGATTAGTAGTTGGGGTAGCCCTATTTTTAACCATACAATTTATTTAGCAATAAGAAAGATTTTTTGAAATTATTTGGCATCAACAAGCTAAAGTGTGTATTATTTCTTCCCCTAGGCACCAACAATACCGTGCATCACTTTCCTCCGATGTGACATCGGCTGCTGGGTCTAGTAGTCAGAGTATAACATCATTTCTCAGTGAAGGACAGCGAAGGATCTATGACCTCAGTCATCCTCGTCAAAAATCCATAAGTGATGCTGTTGTGAAAGACCTTATCATTAAATGCTGTTTGCCTCTCTCCATTGTCGACAACGAGGACTTCAGGCACTTCCTCCATGTCTTAGACCCTCAATACAGGCCAATAGCAAGATCAACCATCTCCTCTGTGACCATTCCTGGAATGGTCACAGTCCTTAAAGAAAAAATAAAGAACCAACTAGCAGCAGCATCAAGTGTTGCTGTCACCGCAGACATTTGGAGCGATCGAAAGATGCGGTCGTTCCTTGGAGTGACAGGTTGCTGAAGGTTTCGCTATGAGTGGTCGCATTTTCGAGAGCTCCCGCTCCCGCTTTGGAGGTTATTCCTCACGATTTTTTACATATTTCATCCTCCTGACAATATGGATTATGGACTCCTACCTCAACTCATCAATGAGGCAACATCACTTAGAGAAGGAGAGTAGTGAAAGCAGGGATAAAATGAACCACAATGACTTTTACCTTCTCAACGGCTGGGAAAGGAAACACCTCGCTTTTGGAAGTGCAAGCATTCATGCATTATTAACTGCAAACCCGACGCGAAAGTACTTACCCCCGTCAGGCAAACTAGACCGAAGAAGTATGATCGTCTTGGTCTTATTGTTAGCGGGAGACATCCATCTGAATCCGGGCCCGGTGCAGACAAGAAGCCATTCCTGCAGGCTCGAGGAGCTAGCATCACAACTAGCATCACAACTAGCATCTCTTCCGCTACAGCAACAACTACGCGACGACAACAGAGACCATGGAGACAGCGGAGACCGAGGAATCAACGGAGACTTCGACATTCCCCCGGGGACGCCTCGGCAGACAGACACGCATGAGGCAGTGACGAGAGGAAGAGAACCGAGATCCGAGGGAACAAATATCCACCATGTTGTTAGCCACCCTGCTAGCATATCGACGGCTAAAGCTACAACGGAGCCTCCCTCCCCCCACCACCCCACCGCTCCAAGCACCACGGCAGGCCGCAAGCCGTTTGCTGTAACGGACAAAGACAAATATCTTCAAGCTGACGACATTATGCATTTAAACAACAAAAATGGACTACATATTTTTCATCTGAACACTAACAGCCTGAGACACAAACTGGCTGAACTCAGGCAACTGTTCATGAACGGTAAGGCAAGCATATTATGCTTTTCTGAGACCAAATTGGACAATTCCATTACAGATTCAGAGATTGAAATTGAAGATTATCTTGTAGTGAGAAGGGACAGGAACGTGAATGGAGGTGGTGTCTGCATGTACATACATAAAGACACCAATTTCAAAAACCGTACTGACCTGCATC
Organism: Trematomus bernacchii; assembly: GCF_902827165.1. Lineage (NCBI taxonomy): Eukaryota > Metazoa > Chordata > Actinopteri > Perciformes > Nototheniidae > Trematomus > Trematomus bernacchii. The sequence continues at coordinate 331,522 of NW_022987612.1, forward strand.
ATGAAAATATTGAATCTGTGTGGGTTGAAATTCTTTTTGACAATGCTAAATCTGTAATAGTCGGGACAATCTATAGACCACCGGAACAGAGTGACTTTTATGATACATTAGATGGGTGTTTGGCTGATGTGGGGGATGTAGAGACAATTATTATTGGAGACTGGAACACGGATATGCAACGTAAAGACACGTCCGTCTTCAAGTCCTTCAGTAGGATTTGTGATCTGCACGGCTTCAGCCAGCTAATCACCCAACCCACCCGGGTATGTAAAACAACACAAACTACCATTGATCTCATTCTGACCTCTGACAGGTCCAGGATCTCCAGTAAAGGGGTTATAGCATGCGGTTTAAGTGATCATTATATGATATTCTGTACCCGCAAAAAGCTAAAACAAAAGGCCGGCTGTCACAAAACAGTCATATCTAGAGACCTCAAAAACTACTCTAGCGAGGCCTTTAACCTAGAACTGGAGAGCCTGGACTGGTCAGATGAGCTCAGTGGTACACAAGTTGAAGAAACATGGCTTGGTTTCAAAAACAAATTCTCTGCAATACTCAATGATTTGGCCCCCCTAAGAACAACCAGGGTAAAAAATCGCGCTGAGCCGTGGATGCACTCCGGCATACTGACCGCCATGAAAACCAGAGACAAAAAATGCTCTGAGTTTCATAAAAGTCAGTCAATGCTTTCCAAAAGCACGAGCAGTGAACTCCAGGCCCACGTGACTGAACTAAAAATTGAAAGAAACAGACTAAGAAATGACGTAAGCTCCATGATCAAAACTGCCAAAAAGAATTTCATCAATGACAAAACTGAGGAAAACAAAAATAAACCCCGTGAACTTTGGAAATTACTCAATAACCAGCTTGGCTGCAGTAAAAAACTCAAAACGAGATTTTCAAACGTAAACATAAAGACAGATAACAGGCTCATCACAGACAAACTGGATGTGGCCAAGTACTTGAACATTTTTTTCACAAACATAGCCACAACTCTTGTAAATAAATTACCCTCCCACTCAGGGCTTTTTGGAGTAGATCACATCATGACCTACTACAAAAACCTAGGGGTACGCAAAGATGATTTCAGTCTAGCAAGGGTAACAACAGCAGAGGTACTCATTAAACTGAGCGCCCTCAAACCTAACAAGGCCACTGGCCACGACAATATCCCCTCCAAATTCCTCAGAGACACAGCAACCGCCATCTCACCAGTCATAGCTCACATAATTAACCTCTCCATAAAACAGGGAAAAGTACCCAAAGACTTCAAAATTGCAAGAGTAACCCCCCTGCACAAAAAGGGCAGCAAATTGGACCCAGGCAACTACCGCCCTGTTTCTATACTTACCTCCATCTCGAAAGTCATGGAAAAAATAGTATATGAACAGGTCGAAAAGTACCTCGCAGAAAAGAAACTAATCTATGAATTTCAATCTGGCTTTAGAACATCCCACTCCACTGACACATGCCTTCTTTATTTGAACGACCACATCAAACAAGAGGTGGATGAGGGTAAATACTGCGGCATGGTGATGCTGGACCTACAAAAGGCTTTCGACACTGTCAATCACCCCATTCTGATTGACAAGCTAAAAGCAATTGGTTTTGATAAACTATCGGTGAGCTGGATGCAATCCTACCTGGAGGGGAGAGAACAGATGGTGGAGGTAAACGGTACTCTGTCCCCCCCCCTCCCAGTGAGCTGTGGTGTTCCACAAGGAAGCATATTAGGTCCGTTACTGTTCCTAATTTATGCAAATGACATGTCATCAGCATGTGACTGCAACTTGTTCCTGTTCGCGGACGACTCAGCCCTGCTGGTCTCTGACAGGAGCAGATTGCAGGTTGAAAAAACCCTCAGCTCCGAGCTCGGCAGAATCTGCACCTGGCTCGCCGATAATAAATTATCATTACACCTGGGTAAAACAGAGTCCATTCTCTTCGGTTCGAAACATAATCTCAGCAAATCCGACGACTTCTCAGTTGCAGTGGGTGACATTATTGTCACAAGTAAGAAGGAAATTACATACCTAGGATCTATTCTTGAGGCAAACCTCTCCTGTGACAAAATGGCATCCAATGTAATAAAAAAAGTCAATCAAAGAACTAGATTCCTATACCGGATCTCCTCTCTGGTAAACAAAAACACCCTGAAAACTCTGGCAGGAGCACTCATTCAAGGGTACTATGACTATGCTTGCACGTCATGGTACCATAGCACCTCCAAGGCGCTAAAAATAAAACTTCAAACATCGCAAAATAAACTGGTCAGACTACTGCTTGACCTTTCATCTAGAACCCACCTCACCTCTGCCCACTTTGACAACCTAGGATGGCTTAGAGTAGACGACAGAGTACAGCTACTTGCAATGGGCCTGGTCTACAAGATCCACTACACCTCTATGGTACCCATGTACATGTCAAAATTCTTCCCAAAGGTCAAGGAATACCATGATCATAACACCAGAGGGAGCTCCACAAATCATGTAAAACCCAGATTTGGCACAAAAAAAGGGGAATACACGTTTCGCAATTATGCCACATCAAGGTGGAACGCTCTTCCCACAACTGTAAAGGAAAGTAAAACTATACTTACCTTCAAAACCTCTCTTAAAGAGCACCTTCGGGGGAAAGCATTGCAAAACTGGCCCCGGTAATGGTACAAATCTCAACCTGTCGTACAATGGACAGCTTCCCCCCCCCATCTATGTATATACTCGCATTTTAGACTCTGTTACTAACTGTATATCTGTAGACTTGGTATGTCTTAAATGTCCGGTTAGGATGTATTAGAACGAAATCTAAAATGAAAATTGTAAATAAGCCATCTGTATGGAAAAAACCACCTGTATGTAAATTGTAAATAAGCCATCTGTATGTCAAATATGTCTTATATGTCTTAAATGATATGATGAATTGGAAATGGGGGACCCTGATGTAAACAAGACGAAAGTCTTTCTCTGGTCTGCATCCCCTTAACAATTGTATGTTTTGAGCTGTACTGTACTGTACCCAATATACAAGCTGTTAATAAACTTTTCAATCAATCAATCAATGACAGCACACACAGTGTCTGAAAAAAAAGACGAACTCAGCCTCCAGCCATATCTGCTAACGTGTGAAAGAGTGCATGGAAAACACACAGGAGAGAAGATAGCCAATATGTTTGAAAGCTGTATAGAAGAATATCTTATTAAGGACAAGATCAACTTTATTATAACTGACAATGCATCCAACATGCGAAAAGCATTCCAGGCCAGCTTTCCACCAGAGGAGGCGTGTGAGGAAGAGACTAATGATCCAGGCACATTAGAGGAGGAGGAGGAGGAGGAGGAAGGGGAAATATGGCAAGACCTGACGACAGAGGATCAACAGGCAGTTACTGCTGCTCTGGATCAGAACTGCAAGATGGAGAGACTGTCATGCTTCACGCATACATTGCAGTTGGTGATAAAAGATGGTCTGAAAGAAGCCAGTGAGCTGTCAGGTACACTAGCCAAGCTATCCCGCACAGCCAGCCTCCTCCATAGTAGCACCTCATTTAAAGACCGCTTTGAGTCCTGCTTTGGGGATGCCACAATTCCATCAGCAAATGCCACACGATGGAATTCAACTTTAAAGCAGGTAAAGGCGTATGTTAAATTTGACACGCAAAATCTCTCCTATGTGTTGAACTCAGAGGCACACAAAGCCCTCATCTTATCCCAGCGAGATTATGCTCAGCTGAAAGAACTCATCGAAGTTCTTGACCCATTCCTGAAGGCAACCGACCTGACTCAGGGAGAGAAAACTGTCACAGTCAGTGTGGTTGTGCCCTGTGTCCTTTCTCTGCACTGCCATCTGCAGGAAATAAGAGGAAGAGTCAGATACTGTGGGCCCCTGGTGAGAGCTCTGGCGAGCTCCTTGAAAACAAGGTTCACAGAGATCTTCCACGCAGTGAAGATGCCAGGATGCGAGCCAGCTGAAGGAAGAGGTCCCACCAAATTTCCTTTCACGACTGCCTACTTCATAGCATCTGTGTTGGACCCATCGTTTGGTTTCCAGTGGCTAAAACATGATGTGCAGCTGACAGTGCAGTGATGACAAAGATCAGCTAATGACTCAAATCATTGGTGAGACATGTTCACTTGATATATATGTATGCAGGCTCTAACTTAAACTAGTTATTATTAATTATAGTTATATGTGTACATGGATGTCTAGAAGTGGTTTATCTGTTTGTAGATATTGGGGTGTGTGTAGCCAAAATAAAAATACTCAATCCTTATCGAAAGAATTACCCGAATATAAGGCCATTTTTACACATTAGCCTCTTCAAGTAAAACAAATTAACATCATCATCTATAATATGGTATCACAAACAAAAGAATAAGATCAGTAGCAGATTTATTCACAAAAGTATACCCTCTCATTTCAGATTGTATCAAGGCAGAGGGTGAGAAGCAAATGATCTCAACAGCAGACACAGCAGCAGGACCAGAACCAGGTGATGTTCCAGTGTCTCCTCCTGAAGCTCCTCAGAAGAAGCTGAGAATGTTCTCCCACTACAGCAAGACTCCCTCCTCCACCAACAGTCGGTCTGTCCATGCTCAGCTGGCTGCATACCTCGACTTGATTGACAACCAGGCCTCAGACCCATGCTTCAAGTTTTGGCAACAAAATAAATCCCAGTTCCCTGACCTCTATCGGGTTGCCACACAGGTATTCTCCATCCCTGCTTCCAGTGCACCCATTGAAAGGGTATTCAGTCATGGAGGCATTTTTATGAGGCCTCACCGTGCAAGGTTGAGTTGTTCCATGTTGTCAAATCTGATGCTTTTAAAATGCAACATGCATGTTTAAGTGTGTGTGCCTGAGTGGGTGCTCACCTGCTCCTGACGTTAGCAGCTAAAAACATATTGTTATGCCAGACTAAAGTTCCCTGTCAGCTCTCCTAACAGGATTGGATTTTTTTGTATGTTTGTTACGTGGTAAAATACAGGATGGTTGTATTTAAATTTGGGGAAATATTTTGTTCAGATTGATTGGAGTTTTGAGGTTGTGCTCAGTTAATCTGCCACACAGTACTGTCTGTTTAGGGCCAGATGGCACTGCATTTTGCTGTGTGAATTAGTTTGTGTATTCCAATTAGTGTTAATAGTTCTTTTTCTGGTGATTTATAATTGTGTTGATTAATATAATGTCAGGCTGGTCCTGAGGCTGAACAGGGTCCAGAAATTGACTCAAGCTCAGCTCTTAGCATTGCAGGGCTTTCTGGTGATATAAGAGTGGGTCACTGTTTTTAAGATGAGGCCAACATTTATTTGCTCTTTTTATCTTATTTTAAGATGTAATACTCTATGGGAATTGGCCTCATTCGGCTCTGCTGGTGTTGTTTGTGCTTTTTCCGTACACCTGTAAGATGCTTTTTAAGCATTCTAAATGCATAATTTCAACTGGGTGTCTGTCCAATAGGGCCAAATTATGGTAGGAGAGGGGACTCCATCACTTCACTAACATAGAGAGGAATTGGTTCTATGACTTCGAGCCAGATTCAAATTGGAAATGTAATGAAAATGTTACTTGTATTGCGTAGAAAGCCCTGCATGCTTTCTCTCATGTTCTATTGTTCTTAATAATGTCTTTTCAGTTTCTGTGGGTTTTCAAACCATTAAATAAGTTAAAGAAAATTGTGACAGTGTGTCATTGTGTTGTGGAACTGGACTCAACCTTGATCATGATAATAATAATAATAATTAATATTAATATTAGTAATAAGCTTTATATTTGTATAGCACCTTTTTAATAAAAGAATTGTAGCCAAACTGGCTTCACAGCAGTTCAATAGACACATTAGTATAACATGACAGGATAAAAGCAATGTAGAGGAGCAGCTACATTTCAACACATATATCCACTAAGATTAATACATGAAGACTTGGGACTCGGACTTGACTTGGACTCTTCTTAGGTGACTCGGACTTGGGTTGCGTTCGAATACTCCAAAAAAACAGCTCCTAAGTTCTAACCCTATCGTCTATTCCTTGACCTCGGAGTGAAACGTCATGGGGTTAAGGGATAGTGGATAGGAGAATTCAAAAGGATTTAGGAGAAGAGACTGCGGTACTTTAGAGAATCCGACTGCACTTTCACTATCCGACGTGTTTATGATGCGCCAGCAGAGGTCATAAATGTGCGCCTGCTGCTGTGGGGAAACTATGGAAACTACAGTTTTCTATACAGTGGACTACAACATGGATGTTTAATAAGAACGAGGGACTACTGTAAACTCATCTAGAGACTCTGCACCGTGCTCTGATGCTGTTGTTTTATGCTTTATGAACGGGGACAACAGAGAAACATATTCTTCATGACCAAAGTTGGAATTGAAATAAAAAAGGAAAGTGAAACTTATGCTCGTCACCCTCTCCCTCCGGTCCACATTAATACAAATGATCCCAATACATATGATTGTATGAAAAGATCTTAAAATCAATACAAATGTATTTATTATAAACGTTAGTCCTTAACATCTATCACTGTGTATATCACCATTCAAACATCTTTTAAAAGTTGAACAAACCCCACACAGCTCAGTAAAGACTGAAATGTTGACTTTATTTGATCATTTCAGTAAAAACTAACGTTCATATTTCTCTTTTTGATTATAATACTGATGAACGTTCAAAACAAAGCACTTTGGCAACTTACCACATACGTTTTAAAATGCTTAATAAGCACCGTAACTTTCATGATATCATTTCTCGTTCATAATCGGTTGTTTCCGTGAACGGCCGACTGTTGTGTGACGGCAAATGCTGCGGCCGCAAGGCATTGTGGGGCAGCATTTTCTCCTCTCCTTTCGGTTAGGGAGGTCCAGTGGTTCCTAGGCTAAAGGAGGTTATAAAGGAAGTTTGAAACCTCCTTTCCTTTTAATTTAGAGAATTGGAACGGCACTTATCATGGCTGCCACTGAGGGACTTCCGGGTCATTTCACTCCGTTAGGAAGGTTCCTAAGCTAAATGGACTATTCGAATGCAACCATGGACTTGGACTTGAACACAGGTAATGATGACTCGGACTCGACTCGGACACTCCTTGGGTGACTCGGACTTGGACTCGGACTCGACTACGACTCTCCCTTGGTGACTCGGACTTGGACTCGGACTCGACTACGACTCTCCCTTGGTGACTCGGACTTGGACTCGGACTCGAAGAGTGGTGACTCGAGAGTGACTTGGACTTGTGTATTGGTGACTTGACTACAACACTGAAGCAAGGTGACTAAGGCAGCTTTCTTACACCTAAGAAATATTGCCAAAGTACACTCATTTTTAAACCAACAAGACGCTGAAAAGCTCATACATGCATTCATATCAAGTAGGTTAGACTACTGCAATGCACTCTTCGCTGGTCTTCCAAAAAAAATCAATAGAAAAGCTTCAGCTTATCCAGAACTCCGCCGCCAGGCTTTTAACAAAAACCAGAAAAAGAGAGCACATTACTCCTGTTTTATCTGAACTACATTGACTGCCAGTGTATTTAGAATTGATTTTAAAATTATTTTACTGACTTTTAAAGCTCTTAATGGTTTGGCACCCACTTATCTCACACAGTCACTCTCGTTTTATGTCCCTGGACGAACCCTGAGGTCCTCTTCAGCTGGCTTTTTAAATAACCCCAAAATAAAATGGGTGAGGCTGCTTTTATCCACTATGCTCCCAAACTGTGGAACACCCTACCAGGAAATATCAGAGGCCAACTCAGTGGACAGCTAAAGACACATCTTTTTAGATTAGCTTTTTATTAGCAACCCCCGACTTTAAATGTTCTTTTATTCTTTAATATTTACCTAACTTTATATTGTTTTATTTATTATAGGTCTTAATCTTTTTCTTTTTGTTGTACCTTTATGTTCACTTTGTTTTATATTTTATATTGTTGCATCGACTCAGTTGTCTTGTGTCTTATCTGTCAGAGAGAAGCCATTATTTATTTCATTTTATTTTTATTATCATACATTTTACCTCCTTGTGTCTATCAACCTGATAAAATGTAATATTTTGCTGCATGTACCTTCTTAACAAATAATCTGAGGGGAATTTCTTGTTGTTTGTTTTTAAGTTGTGATGTGTCATTTTGTAAAGCACTTTGAGCTGCATGTGTTGTATGAAAAGTGCTATATAAATAAAGCTTTATTGCACAAAAACACTCCTCATCACACTGCACATTTCTTCTCTTAAAATGTAAGAGTTTTTGATTCAAGGTCATACAAAGGAAAGGGACTTACACAAGAACAATATTTGTCGCACAGAGAGCCGATACCTCTTGGCTGCAATGTTCATAAAGGCTTCATCGTTCAAATGTTTGCATGCAAAAGGGTAAGCTATTTCCATAGGAGATCAAATCTGAGTGCTGTGTTTCATTATGTATGCAACAGTAGCAGAAAATCAGTCGAGAGAAAACTGTGGAAGTCCAAACGTTGAGCCTCCTGTGGAGAGGCCGCTAACCTCCAGGCCTCATATAAATGCCAGAAAAACAAGTCTAATAATATCCCGTTTATCCCAGTCTGCTCTGAGCGGGGAGGCTGTGACACCGAGATATTGCAGCATGCGAACGGTCTGCAATGGGTGATCAGGGAAGATAACTCAGCTAACCCTAACCCTGATGCACAGAACATCAGAGCTGCAACATTGGACTAAGTATCCAGAATTAATACGATTATATTATTCAGTCTAGTAAACAAACAAAGAGATCACTGCCAAGACGGTGACAACCAGACGCACTAATGTTGACCCTCACTGCAGTTCTTCAGGAACCTATGGGTGATGTCACTGAAACAACGTCCATACTTTATAAAGTCTATGGTCTGAACCCATCCTGTGAAGACGCTGAAGGAGCTGCTGCTTCTTGGCTGCGCAGACATTGTGTTCGCTACTCTAGCTTCCTCCTGATAACTTTTCCTCCACCACATGCTAACATTTTGTGATTTTAAATTAAATGAGTCCTGTACTCCCTGTGAGTACAGGACTCAGTCATCCTGTACTCCCCTCTTTCTATAAAGAGCCCCAACGGAGATAATGCTCCAGTCATCCAAACTGCTGTGTTCTGAATTGGTTGTTTGGTATTCAACACCCCAAGGTTGTGGACTATTGATTTAAGTATGCAGTGAAATTGGAAGAGACAGACCCTTGTAACGATTTTAAGAAATGTCAAAGTTGGAGCTGCACATATGGGGAGGTCGGGGTTAAGGGTCATTAGTTAATATACACTTCAGTATGTATAGCTTATGCTTCAGCAGAAGTTATTTTTTGAGAAAACAAACAGGCTGCTAATTTGATGGGACAGATTCTGGGAGGAACAGGAAATGATCAGGGGCAAAGGTAAAGTCAGGGCAGGGAGAAATCCTTGGGCTGATTTATTTCCTGGATTAGTTCAATTTTTCCTTGACTCTCTAACCTAAAACTCATATTGTAGCATATTTTGTTTCCTTCTGTACATATTATTTTTGAATAACTTTTTTTGTTTTGTTTCTACCAGGCATCTATAATGCTTACACAAAGGGGAATGTTTGAGTTATACACTTTTTTATTTCCAAATATTTCAAATTATATCTCATCTTCACATAGTACGATAACAATGAAAATATCTGATTTAGTCATAGTTTAAATGTATTTAGGATTATTTCCTAGAAGTTTTTGGGTAAATATGTTCCTTAGTGTAGGAGCCACATTTTAATGATGCAAGCTTAAATGCAAAAGCATAAATCTTGAGGTTGCCAAGATGAGGCTGATTGCAATGTCTTCAGTTTAACAGGTATTGGTCATAAGTATTAGTGAAATGTATCAGGTCTCATGTAAAACCTGTTACATTTAAATCTGAAAAGAATGAAGCTTAAGCAGACATACCAAAACTCCATGTTGAAATTCCCTACTTTTCAGCCAAAATTAACATAAAGACTATGACCATATTTTAAATTCTGCTTGTCTGTGTTTTGGCAGTGTTGGATATTGTTACCTCTGTAGCCCATTCTCGCACCTCCCATCCTTAATTCAATAGAGGAGTGACTGTATATTTGTGTTAACAAGTAAAGAGTCCATAGAAGATAGAATTACTAACAAAGAACTGCTAACAGAGCACTTATATACTAACAAAGGACTAGCTTATCTAAATCCAGTTGAGTAGCACTTGAAATGTTTTGGCTCTATGAAACCTGATGTACTTATATGATTCTGTTTGCTTCAAGTTTGTATCTTCTTGGTCGAATGCACTTATTGTAAGTCGCTTTGGATAAAAGCGTCAACTAAATGCAATGTGATGTAATGTAATATAGAAGTAACACCATTGTGAGTTTATGTACTCTGTATATGCTGTGAAAATCTGATAAAATGCATGTTCACAACCATTCATACCTCACCCTGGAAATGACTTTTTTGTATCACAATGACTCACCTCATGTTACATTAGATTTCTGAAGAACACGCAGAGGGTCTGAATAAATGGAAGTATACTGTAAGTGAAGCCTTTACATGGTTTTTATTTAAGTATAATTTATATTTCTCTAAGGCTAATAATTATTAGTTTTTTTACTATTCCATGTGTGTAACACTTAAATAAGACTTTAGTTACATCTGGAGTAAATTAATAAGCTACCCTGCAGTATACAAAGTCATTAAAACTAGCTACAGCTTTGATAACACTAATGCAGGGGTACTCAAACTTTTTTATTGAAGGTCCACTTGTGAATTTTAAACAAGGTCACTGGTCCGGAACAACGCCAGTAAAGTGCGTGACATAAATCAACATCCATAACATATACACACACACATTCAATACATACATTGTATTGAGCTAGTGGGAGAAATGGCACTGTTTGCCTGTAGCCAATGCCTTGAACCTCGGCACAAAAGGTGTGATAGCCAGGCGGAGGCACTGACCCAAGTGTTCATTTGTCAAACTGCTGCGGTATGAGTTTTTCACAATGTTCATTGTGGAAAATCCAGACTCACAGCAATATGTTGAACCGAACATGGTGATCAAATAAATGGCCACCTTCTGAAGGTGGGGGACATTTGCTGCAGTAGCCATCTTTGTCCAGAATGTCACAGGGTCAGTCCACTTCCTTCAGAGCAACATTCTCCTGGAGATCTATGAGCTCAGTTTGCAGAGTTGAAACATTTGCCCACGGGAAGATGCTCTGTGCCTCTCTTGAGAATTCTTGAACATTCTTCACCAGAAATGGAGATCCAATACAGAGCAGGACTTGCTTACCAAGACTGAAATCATCAAAACGTTTTTGAAAATTCTCAGCCAGCCTCTCCAGGAATGCAACATGAGTGTGATGGTGATTACCATTAGTTTGCTCCAATAGTGTTGGAAAGTGGAGATGTGCCTCTGTTATGTCACTCCTGAAGATCTCCAACTTTCTTTGGAAAGAACGTATTGCTGACATAAGGTCACACACCGTGTTGCCTTGGCCTTGGAGTTTGAGGCTGAGCTCATTTAGATGAGATGTCACATCCACCAAAAAGGCCACACATTCCATCTTTTCATCATCCTGCAGAAAATCAAGGTACTGTTTGGCTTTGGCATTTTTCTGCTCAGACAAAAACATCTGCAGGTCTTTCCTGATGGCCCAAAATCGCTCCAGAACCCTTCCCTTACTCAGCCACCTCACGTTGTTATGAAGGAGAATGTCATCATAAGCTGCATTGACCTCTGTCAGAAATGCACGCAAAAGGCGGTGCTGAAGGGCTGAGGAGAGGTAGTTCACAAGCTTCATAATTGTCTCCATGACATCTGAGTATTCTTTTCCAAGATTGGCACACAGCACTGACTGGTGAATGATGCAGTGGTATGACAGCAGGTCTGGATGGTGCTCTTTCAGGCGCTGAACAGCTCCCTTCTCTCTCCCAATCATGGCTGGAGCTCCATCAGTTGCAATGGACACCACAGTCTTGAGGTCAATTCCCATTTCATTCAGCATCTGCATGATGGCTTCATAAATGTCCTCTCCCCTGGTGTGGCCATGGAGGGTTTTGAGGCCTAATATGTCCTCACAAAATGTTCCCTTTGCCTCACTGTAATACCTAACGAAGACGCTTAGCTGGGCGTTGTCAGTGCTGTCAGTTGATTCATCAACAGCCAATGAAATGCACTCTGCATTTTTTATGTCATCCGTCAGCTGTGTCACCAGGTCTTTTGCAAGTAATTCAGTTCTCCTGGTTGTAGTGGAGTTTGATAAGTGTAACAGGACAGGGCAGATAAAGAGAAAAGTGGTAGTGCAGCAATCACGACAGAGGCAGTGTTCAAATCCAAAAAAAGGCTTTATTGCTAACAAACTCAAAAATACCTTTAACTAAACAAAGGCTAACGTAGCCGGGCCGCTAACCGACTTACCAGCTTACAAAAATGTTTCCTCACGCTGGGAGCCTCCTGCTCCCTCCATGTGCCACACACAACTGAGCAACTCTGTGTGCTTTGTCTCCCTTGAGGGAGTGATTAGCACCAGGTGTGAGGTCTCCACACCTGGTCCCAATACTGCTAATTGGCAGCGGGTGGAGCCACCTATTGGGAATGTAGGTGCCTCTCACTACTCTGCCTCTCAGTCCCTTACACACCCCCCCCTTCAGTTCTGGCCTAGGAGAGGTGACCATGGTCCACAGGGCATCTCTACGGGACAGGGCATCTGCATTCCCATGCTTGGCTCCGGCTCTGTGGATGATAGAGAAGTTAAACTCCTGTAGTGAGACAAACCACCTTCCTACTTTAGCGTTTGTGTCTTTTTTATTTGCCATCCAGATCAGTGGGGCATGATCAGTTACCAGAGTGAAGTGACGTCCCAAGAGGTAATACCGGAGGCGCTCAAGCGCCCATTTTATTGCTAGGCCTTCTTTCTCCACAGTAGCATACACTTGTTCCCTTGTGTTCAGCTTCCGGCTGATGTACATGACGGGGTGTTCCTCACCGTGAACCTCCTGGGATAGTACTGCTCCTATGCCCACCTCTGACGCATCCGTCTGCACAATCATCCCCCGGCTGAAGTCTGGGGTCACCAACACCGGCCGTGCGCAGAGAGCCCTCTTAAGTTCCTCAAAGGCGTGTTCAGCCTCTCCTGTCCACTTGACCATTAGCGGCTGTGAGTCTCTGGTCAGGTCTGTAAGGGGAGAGGCTACTGTGGAGAAGTTTGGGATGAAACGGCAATAATAGGACGTCAGACCCAAGAATGTTTTCACCTGTTTCTTTGTTGACGGCCGTGGCCAGTCCTGGATCGCCTGAACCTTCCTTTCTTGTGGTCTAACGTTGCCCCGCCCAATGGTGAAGCCCAGGTATTCGGCTTCCTCTAGTCCAAGCTTGCATTTTCTTGGATTAGCTGTCAAGCCCGCCCTGCGGAGAGATTCCAGCACTGCTGCAAGCCTTATGAGATGGCTATCCCATGAGTCACTGTGGATAACAACGTCATCCAAATAGGCAGCTGCATACTCACGATGTGGCCTCAGAACCTTGTCCATCAGTCTCTGGAACGTGGCTGGTGCTCCATGAAGCCCGAAGGGAAGCACAGTGTACTGGTACAGCCCTGTGGGGGTGGCGAAGGCCGTCTTCTCTCTTGAGGCAGCTTCAAGTGGGACCTGCCAATACCCTTTCGTCAAGTCCAGAGTGCTGATATACCTGGCTTCCCCAAGCCGATCAATTAGCTCATCTATCCTGGGCATAGGATACGCATCAAACTTGGAGATTTCATTCAATTTTCTGAAATCATTACAAAACCTGTTGGTTTTGTCTGGCTTAGGAACCAGAACGACAGGGCTGGTCCACTCACTGTGAGATTCTTCAATCACCCCCATAGCCAGCATTTTCTGCACTTCTTGCTCAATGGCCGCCCGTCTTGCCTCCGGCACCCGGTAGGGTCGCATCTTTACCTTTTGGCCAGGCTCTGTGTGGATTTGATGTTCCACCATCGTTGTGCGTCCAGGTCGTAGTGAGAACACATCCAAACTCTGCTGAACCAGTTCCTTGGTTTGCTGTAACTGAGCTTTGGATAGCCCTGGACCGTATTCAACTTCGGCCACCTCATGGTCTGGAGAAGGGGATACAAACAGGGAACAAGAACACAGCAGTGCCTCTCGGGCATACCATTTCTTTAACAGGTTAACATGGTATATTTGGGATGGTTTGCGACGGCCAGGTTGGCGTACCTTGTAGTTGACTGGTCCCACCTTCTCTGTCACTTCATAGGGACCTTGCCACGATGCCAGGAATCTGTGTTCTGTGGTGGGGACCAGGAGAAGCACTTTATCCCCGGGCAGGAACTCACGTGGTTGGGCACCTCTGTTATACACTTTCCTCTGGGCTTCTTGGGCTTGAGCCATGTGCTCTCTGACCATGGGCCAAACATCTTTCATATGCGTCTGCATCGTCTCTACATGCTCAATCAGGCTCCGATGGGGGCTTGGTTGCTCCTCCCAGGCTTCCTTCGCGATGTCGAGAAGTCCTCTGGGCTGTCGGCCATACAGCAGCTCGAAGGGGGAGAAACCGGTTGAAGCCTGTGGAACTTCCCTGATTGAAAACAGGACATAGGGCAGAAGCTGGTCCCAGTTACGACCATCCTTGTCAACAACCTTCTTTAACATGGATTTCAACGTCTTGTTAAAGCGTTCTACCAATCCGTCTGTCTGCGGATGGTAGACAGATGTACGAAGCTGCTTTACCTTGAAGAGCCTGCAGAGATCCTTCATTATCTTGGACATGAAGGGAGTGCCTTGGTCTGTTAGCATCTCTTTAGGAATCCCAACTCGACTGAACAGGTGAAGCAGCTCCCGTGCAATCACTCTCGTTGTCATGTTCCTCAAGGGAATGGCCTCCGGGTACCTGGTTGCATAGTCAAGGATCACAAGAATATACTGATGTCCCCTGGCAGACTTCACCAGCGGCCCCACTAAGTCCATGGCAATGCGAGAAAACGGTACATCGATTATCGGTAGAGGTATTAGGGGACTTTTAAAGTGTGGCTTGGGACTCATCTTTTGACATTCAACACAGGTGCGACAATAATCCTCTATAGCCCTTACCACCCCTGGCCAGTGGAACCGGCTCCCAATCCGCTGCCTTGTCTTCTCAACCCCTAGGTGGGCCCCTAGGACATGGCTGTGAGCCAGATGCAACACTGTGGACACATATTGTTTTGGGACAACCAACAAGTCTCTTCGCTGACCTTCAACCTCTTTGGCATAGTATAACAGATTATTTTTTATTAGGAAATGAGGACATGTAAGCTCACCCACTCCTGGAACTGGTTTTCCCTCTATTTCCGTAACATTGCTGCGTGCATGCAACAGATTGGGGTCTTCCATCTGGGCGGTCCCGAACTGGCCCTTCAAACTTGGAAGCAATGAGACTTCCCCCTCCTCATGACCTGTGCTTAGGTCTCCAGGGAAAGCAACAAAAGGGTTATCATTTGCCTCGTCTGCACTGGAAGATTGGTTGCCTCTCTGCTCCTCCGGCACAGCACACACAACGTTGGGGAACTGCTGAGGAGAAGTACCCTGGGTGGCAGTTTGTCCTCTCTCTCGTTTTCCTTTGGCACGCTTGTGCTTTTTGGGACTCACCTCCTTCTGGTGCCGCAGGCGCTTGTATAGTGGGCAGTCTCGCCCCACCAAGACTGGGACTGGTAGGGAAGGAACCACCCCCACTTTCATCTCACAGCTGCCTTTAACTGTGGTAAGGTGGATGAGGCAAGTGGGGTATAATTTAGTGTCCCCATGGACACAGGAGACGGGCACAGTCTCTTCAGATGGCAAATGGTCGAGGAGGTGGGGTTGAATGAGGGTTACCACACTTCCTGAGTCCACTAGCGCCTCTGCATCTTTTCCATTTACTTTGACTGGTATCATTTGAGCCAGGGAGCTTTCCTGTACCCAGCAAGAGTCAAGAAGGTGGCAGGGCCTTGCACCAGATGAGTTGGCGGTCGGCATTAGCTCATCCTTCCCTGGGCAGTCCCGGGCAATATGGCCTGTCTCCCCACACTGGTAGCAACGCGGTTGGCCCTCTGGCAGGTAGGACTGTCGTCGCCTTACCTCTTCTGGTTCCCATCGCGGTTCTCGTGCCCGTCTAGTCCGTGATGCTTCCCCACTGACTTTCCGGCCCCACTCGGTGTCTGGTCGTGTGGACTTAAGCAGGTCCGCTGTGACCACGTGGCTCTCCACTACGTTAACCAACTCATCCAGACCGGCTGGATTCTGCTGGCTTGTCATTTTCTTGATCTCATAGGGCAGAGACCGAATATATTTGTCCATCATTATCCTCTCTAAAACACTTAACTTTTCGGGGTTGCATGTCAGCCAGGCTCTGGTTACCCGGCCTAGGTCATACATCTGGGCCCTGGCTGACAACTCTGGCTTGTATTTCCATTCATGGAACCGCTGGGCTCTTGCTGCTAAGCTGTAGCCATACCTCGCCAGGATTTCCTTCTTCAAGACGACGTAATCCTTTGCTTGGTCCGGAGGGAGGTCGAAGTAAGCTTGCTGTGCCGGGCCCAGGAGGAACGGTCCAACCAGATCAGCCCAGGAGTCCCTTGGCCAGCCCTCTCTTTCAGCTGTGCGCTCAAAGGCCGTTAAGTAGGCCTCTATCTCATCACTCTCTGTCATTTTGGGGATGAATCGACCTGGGTTAGGCTGCATGGTTGCTTCCCTCTGGACAGGAGAGGCTGCTGTAAGGCATTTTTGGACCTCCATGTGGAGAAGTGCATTCTGTTTCTGCTGCTCCTGTATCATCTGCCGTTGCAGAGTCTGCTGCTCAGTAGAAATACGCACCAACTCCTTTAGTACATCCTCCATCTTGAAAACGTAAAAAAAAAAAATTGTTCTGACTGCAACACCACCAATAGAGTCTTTATGCCCGCATTCTCCACCAGTGTAACAGGACAGGGCAGATAAAGAGAAAAGTGGTAGTGCAGCAATCACGACAGAGGCAGTGTTCAAATCCAAAAAAAGGCTTTATTGCTAACAACTCAAAAATACCTTTAACTAAACAAAGGCTAACGTAGCCGGGCCGCTAACCGACTTACCAGCTTACAAAAATGTTTCCTCACGCTGGGAGCCTCCTGCTCCCTCCATGTGCCACACACAACTGAGCAACTCTGTGTGCTTTGTCTCCCTTGAGGGAGTGATTAGCACCAGGTGTGAGGTCTCCACACCTGGTCCCAATACTGCTAATTGGCAGCGGGTGGAGCCACCTATTGGGAATGTAGGTGCCTCCCACTACTCTGCCTCTCAGTCCCTTACATAAGGGTATCTGCTTAATTTTCTCAGACATCTCCTGTTTCTCCTTACCCTCCAACAAAGCCTCAGTTACTTCAGTCATGCACTCCTTCACTACTGAAGTAAAAAGATATGATTCTACACTGTATTGAAGTAAACATGTATTATTTTGAATTGTATTTTAGTGAACATGTATTGTTTGAACTGTTTTAGGTAAACACAACGGGTTTTGATAATCACTTAGAATAGGAATGTTATTCTCACTTTTAAACTCACTGACCCAGAGATCTTGTGTTATACACACACATGTCCTTATCACCCCTAAGAACAGATGTTGTTTTTTAAGGTCATTAAAGACATGGTTAAATAGATGCAGAAAGGTTTAAATGTCTGAAGGAGGATAGTTTATGTGAAGAACTCATGGGAAAGGAATGGAGTTAAGATTCGAATCGGAGATAGGGGTTGACTTTTGACCTTAGGGAACTTTGGAATTTCAAGTTCTGGTGAAGAACTATTGAACCCGACCAGAAGTGAATCCAGCCAGTCAGGACACTTGGGGGAGGTGATCAGCTTACACAGCTCCTCCTCACGGAACTCTGATTCGCTTGGGAGGAAAATGGGAAGGAAGAGTCGACACATCTCCGCCCCAAAATAGGGATATGTATACTGTTGTTTTTGAGTGTAAAATGCTTCTGGTTTGCTGAGTGGCCGGTCCCGACATCTGTGTCCGCATCGCATCACAAACCTGAAGTCCGGAGTACTCGAGTACTCTGTATAACTTGTATATGTGTTTGGTTTCCTACCAGAAGTAAACTCAGATAATTTGTTATAACTTTGATTCCGGTGTTTTCAATTCCTTTCTTAATTTAATAGAGATCCAGCCTCATCCAACGAACGGCGCGTAGCAGAGGTGTTCTGCTCCAACACTACTTCTGAATCAGAAAAGGGCTTTTTGTGCTTGCCCAAAACCCAGGCCACTCTGAGTGAGGCTTCATTTACTCTCTCTTGCATTGACATAGATCTGACAAACAGACTGTTTGTAGCTTGATACGAAGATTTTAACTTAGTACGTTTTGCTGTCCTCACCTCTGTGTTCTGGGGATACTGCCGCTCAAAATAGCTGTGCTTCGATTCATCGTGGCGTTTCACATTACCACTCTTTATGATGGCCACGGTTTCTGTGCAAATCAAGCACATTGGTTTGGTGCTGGACTGTGGGAGAATAAATGCATATTTCTCTGTCCATTCTTCTTTGAATTCTCTGTTCTCTTGATCAACTTTCCTTTGCTTTGCGAACTTTGAGAACGACATGCTACCAGCATTCGCAATAACGTGTGCAGGAAAATATCATAACAATGACGCTGCGCTTCTGATTGGGGAAAAACTCCCTCGCCCCACCCCCCCCCCCCCCCCCTCCCGAATGCTACCAATGTTTTATGGGAGCATTAGAAAGTCAAGTTAAACTTGCGGTCTGCAATGTGTGTCACGCTCGCGCACACAAGTAAATGTATATGCACGTTCATTCTCACAACGCGTCAGACACAAGAAAATATACATTAATTTTAGGGAAGCTCCGATCGATCGGCCGATCTATAAAGGCCGATCAGGAGAGCCGTTCACATGACGTAAAATATATGACACTCTTCTCTGTGCCTGGCAAAACAAGCTCGCCAAAATGGCTTCACTAGTCTGGCAGTATTTTAAGGTGTCCGAAAAAGACAATAAAATAGCGGTATGCAACGTGTGTGAAGCAGAAATCCTGCAGCTTTGACGGACCGATCCGCTGTGATGGACCGGTGAGCGGAGCAACACACACACATCTCGTTACACACACATCTAGTTAGACCTAACACACTTAGCTATTTTATCTACCTCTGGAACTAGCTAAACTAGTTATACATATGTTTATTCTTCACTGTCGGGTCACTCATGACTGGATCAGTGAGCTGCATGAGATACTGACAGGCTGTCAGGGGAGGGAGAGAGGGGGAGAGAGAGAGGGAGAGAGGAAAAGAGAGCGCAAATTCCGCTCATTTCTCAGACATCTCCCGTTTCTCCTTACCCTCCAACAAAGCAATCTAATTTACATCAGAATCAGAACGTTTTTATTTTTTTATTATTTTTTTACAGGGTTCGGTCCGGATTGATTTGCAGTTCGGTCCGGATGCGGACCTTGGTCCGGAGTTTGAGAAGCCCTGCACTAATGCATCAATAATTATAATCAAATCATATCATGTATATTATTCTGAACAATGGCTACTTTTACTTTGGCTACTAATATATTTAGATGCTAATACTTTTGTACTTTTACTTGAGTAACATTTTGATTGCCGGACCATTATTTTATTTAGACCGTAACAGAGTATTCCTACACTTCAGTACTTCTACTTTTACTTAAGTATAATATCTGAGTACTTCTCTCACCTCTGTTTATAGCACTTAAGCCACTACCGACTCATGCTTGCCTCCCAACAAGAAAAGAACAACAACAACATTTTCTCTGAGAATTCACGGTAACACAAGGTTAGTAATTAATAAAAAAATGGCAGGCATGCTTTCACATGTAAAAGTAAGCCATGCTGGTGACTATAGAAGGCTTACATCATGGTGTTTTGAGCTATAATCCTATAGTACATGTGTGAGGCCAATGTTCTTTGTCTACACACTTTGTTTCCTTATCAACATCAAACCTCTCACCTTTCATGAAAACCAGCTTGTTTAGTTTTCCACTCAGATTATTTCATGGCGCTCAACAGGTGAACATGTATTAAAGGGCCCATGTCATGGCCATTTCCACTGATCATAATTACATTGTTGAGGTATACTAAAATAGATTTATACTGTGCAATTTTCCAAACTCACATTGGTTTCGCATACAGCATCTCTGTCAAGCATGTGTATTCAGCAGTATTCACTTTCTCCACTAAACGACTCGTTGGAGCTCTTGCCCCCCCCCCTCCCTGTGAGCCTAGTGTGCTCCGATTGGTCAGCTCGGCCACTCGTTCTGATTAGTCAACCACCAGAGAGGCTGCGCCCATGTCTAACAGTGCTTTTCCCGGCTGCTCTCAGCGTAACATCAGTCTTATCATGGCGTCAGCACAGCCGTATATTTTATATACATATATATTTTTAACTGTTGTTATAGAAGAGTGTGACGGCCCCAGGGCCTTTGTCTTACGATGGGGTGGAGCTGAAGAGGCTAATCAGCACGATCACGGACACCTCCGGACACTACGGCCCCAGCTTTCTCCAAAGCGGCTGCAGGAAGACTAACTCTGCGATCCTCTCAACCACCTATCTGCATTTACCACAATAAATGTGCCGTGGTTTTGTAAACTCGTGTATGTCTCCTTGTCTTTGTGGCCTACGAGCCGCTCATAACAAAGAGTAAGTTATTTTTACCCGTTATAAACTACTACTGTTTGATGAGAAATCAAATCATGGTTTGCTATATATGAATTCAGGGAAGAAAGGATAGGCCTACTAAGTATTTCCATTAAACTTTATTTTTAGAAATGTACAAAATGAACATAAATATACATATATACACGGTATATCATCCATTCCTCCTCCTTGCATCTTGCCTGCGCACAGTCGGTGCGGTGCCTTTTAGCACGACGCCTCAGTAGTAGTAGAAGTGCCTTTTAGCACGTCATGGATTGTCCGCCAGGATCTGGCTGGACGAAATCAAATGCAAATCACAAAATATTAGAGAAACTTAGTTGTTTTACATTCGTTAGTAGTAGTTGTGTAATGAACAGCTTGCCTGCTAATATGCTAACCTAGCTTTGTTTACCTTGGTAGCTAACACGATATGAACGTTAGCTTGGAGGAAAGGCAACTATAATGCAGTGTAATAAAACTACTATGAACAAAAGCTAGTGGTTCATATTAGGCTAGCAATAACGTGTTTATAATTGCAATCGTATACGGGTATTCTGCTACCATACAATGTAACTTGCATGAATACATTGTTTTGCGCTAGCATACAGCTAGCCTCGTTAGCTACATGCAGTATATGTACGGTCACAATGTACGGTAAATCACAGTACAGTATACTGTATGAGAATTCTGTGTGTGTGAATGCAGACATTCTCCTGCTATGAGATACATGTATGCAAGGCCATCTGCTGATATTAGAGTTGATATATGGAAACTCTAGCAACTTAGTTAGCACAGTTAGCACTGTGTCAATGGCTTAGCAGTCCAACACAGTTTACACATTTAAACAGTCTTGTTTGATAAATACACAAATAACAATGCAAACTTACAGGTTGTATACCCAGATCTTCCCCTGCTCCAAACGGTCCAAACAAGCTGTGCATATCCGGCCTCAAACTGGGCAATGTTTTGGAAGCTTTCGTCTGTGAAATGCCGGTTCTTCGAACCTCTGGAGGAGGAACACGCCGCTGCTGGTGTGGCCATAGCTCTTCGGGATTGGTCCATTTCGTTCCGGGTACCGCATGACATCAGGCGGTACCCGGAACTAAATGGAAGACTCAAATGGGCAGTGACGTATCTCCAACGAGGCGTTTTGGGGAGGTATTTTCTGTGTTAGAGTTTTACTCGCTACAGGGTGTACTTTGAGGGTTTTGACTCTGCACACCGTTTACATGCATAAAAACCTTCATAACACACAAGGGGACGGGTAATAACCGGAAAAGCATGACATGGGAGCTTTAAGCCATCAACACTATTTGCCCGTTATGCTTCTGATGTGTCTTGGCTGTGGATAAATTGAGCTGATCACTTCATGTCATCACACCCGCCTGCCTCTCTGCAGCTTGTTTCCCACAGTCAGTGTTAATGAGGTTATTGTCTCCGTTGTTTGCTCAGTGCTGAAATGTGTTCATCCTTTTCCACCGAGAGAAGAGTAATTAAGTTAACTGGCAGAGTCAAGACTTATATTTGAATGTTCACCGAGTAAATAATTATTTGGGCCTTTAAAGTCCCTTGAGTGTGTGTGTTGGCGAATAGGAACATGTTTATATCCATCAACATGTTCAGTGAATTAACATCTGAATGTGTTCTTATTGTTTGCAACAATGATCCTTGGGGCCGGACGTGCATTCTACAGAAATCCTTGACGGACAATATGAAGGTTATTCAAGACACTGCTTTTTATTATTTATTTTGTTTTAACAATTAAATATTGATTTTTTTTTTCTTAAATAATCAAAGAGGGAAGAACTGTTGACCTTAAAAATAGGTAATCAATCTCTGGCAAATAGATACAAGCAGCCGCTTCTACTGATCCTCTCTGTACTTAAGTTTTTGGCTGCAGCCAATTCGAAAAACTGCTTGGTATGATAATGAAAAGCTTTATTTATATACCTGAAACAGGAAGGGACTCATTGAAATCCAAATGCATGAGCCAATAGTCAATAAACACAATCAACAGAGCACTGAAAGGATGCTTAAGGGGTTTCATTATACTTTCATTAGCTCAAAAAGGTCTTTGTATTTCACAGACGTGGTGGAACACGGCCACAAATACGCTCCATCTGCATCTGAGTCTGCTTTGTCAAAGCACCATGAGAGTTTTCATAGTGCTATTGATTGTGTTATCTAAGGAAACATGAAGAACAGGCAGGTTGATCTAGTAGTGACGAATTGATGGTTCTACAAGGAACAACAGAGGCCTAATGGAATTAATAGGATCAACCATAATCAGAAGTGGACATTCTCTATGACGTTATTATCCATCCCACCTACAGCTGAGGACACTCAAATAATTGGTTGGTCTGTATACAACATGGTTCCCAACGCTCCTTGAAATTCTTAAAGTTCGTGCTAGCTCACCTGCTGCAGCAAATGCAAGTTTGAATCCAGCCTGTGGACCCTTAACATGAATCATCCCATCTATCTCTCCCTTTCAAATCTATTTATCTTACAAAAGGAGAAACCAAAATTAAAATAAAATAAAAAAAGGGTGAAAGACATGGTTGCTGGGATTGCTGGGAGTTGCTCCTGAAAAGGCTACATTTGGCTGTCTGCTTGTGTGTCTCCTGTAGCAACATTGTTTCACGTGCAAAATGCCCCGAGAAAGTGCAACGTTCACGTGCATGCATTAGTTATTGAAGCCGAATGATGCAATTAAACAAAGAGCAAGCTAGCCAAAAGGCTAATGTTTAGCAAACCTTCTACTTTTCCTGGAATATGTGTTTTTCAAGCCATCCACGTAATAAACCTTTATGCAGGTCTCAAACCAGTGTGCGAAATACCCGTCAATAATCGGGGGGTCCCCATCTCCCGTTTATTGCGCAATATACCGGTCGAAGATAGATTGCTCAATATGCAGTAGGCCTATACAATATTTCATGGATGCAAGCCAAGACAATCAGTAGTCTATAGCAGCGTTTCTCAACCGGGGCGCCGTCTGGCGTCTTCAGGGGTGCCGTCAAATAATTCTATATTCTGACGTCAGTGGCGAACCGTGTCTATCACAACTGGACCTTCTGTAGACACACACACCCCCCGCCGCCATTTCTACTGATCATAATTCCATTGTTGAGGTCTACTAGAATAGATTTACATTGTTCAATGTTCCAAACTCACATTGGTTTCTCATACAGCATCTCTGTATAGTATGTGTATTCACTCTCTGTCCTACACACCTTGTTGGAGCTCCTGCCCCCCCTCCCTATGAGCCCACTGTGCTCTGATTGGTCAGCTCGCCCACTCTGTTCTGATTAGTCAACCACCGTTACAGCTGGACATCAGTGTTTATGTGTTACAATGGCGTTTGTTAGCAACCAGAAAATGACACCAGTAATGACAAACAGATGAGAATGCTCCGTGAGGTCTGGGTGCCGTGTTGGCGGGACGTTGCGGCTCGCTGCTCCGCCCTTTGAGGCTCGAGGAACGGACAGTGTGAGCTGTATTACTGGTGTTGTTTTCTGGTTGCTGCGTGGGGTCTGCGAGACACCGCGGAGCTCAGCCTGAGTACACACACTCACAGCCTGAGCTCCGAGTGTGTGTGTGTGTACGGAGCTCCGCGCAGCACCGCGGCTGAGAAAAGATAAGGCTGAGTGAGTGTGTGTGTGTGCGGAGCTGGACCAATCCACGGAGCTCCGCAGCGTTACGTCACTATGACCAGGAAGAAAAAAATGGAAAAAGAGAAATCTCCAACGAGGCGTTCTGGGGCAGCATAGACAGGTCTTTTCTGTGTTAGAGTTTGTTGGAGTAGAATACCTCTGCTACGCGCCGTTCGTTGGATGAGGCTGGATCTCTATTAAATTAAGAAAGGAATTGAAAACACCGGAATCAAAGTTATAACAAATTATCTGAGTTTACTTCTAGTAGGAAACCAAACACATATACAAGTTATACAGAGTACTCGAGTACTCCGGGCTTCAGGCCTGATGATGCGGTTTTACAGGTAGACAGACCAGCTTTCAGAAAACGAGAAGTATGGACTCCAGGTTTGTGATGCGGTTTACCGTCTTCTAGCACCAGCTTTCAACAGACCAGAAGCATTTTACACTCAAAATCATCAGTATTTCTATCTGTCTTTGGGGCGGAGATTTGTCGATTCTTCCTTCCCACTTTTCTCCCAAGCGAATTAGAGAACCCCTGGGGAGGAGCTGTTTAAGCTGACCACCTCCCCCAAGTGTCCTGATTGGCTGGATTCGCTTCTGGTCTGGTTCAATCAGAGTTCGGACCATAAAGTTCCATAAGGTCAAAAGTCAATGTTTATCTTTACCTTATCTTACTCTACATTCCTTTCCCAGGGGATATTTTCACCTAACCTTCCCTCCTTCCGACATTTAAACTCTTCCTCACCTATTTAATGATGTGTCTTTAACGACTTAATGACCGCATCTGGCTTTTAAGGATGATAAGGATGTTGGTGTGTTGAAACACAGAATCTCTGAGCCAGTGAATTTAAAAGTGAGAATAACATTCTTTTTCTAAGTGATTATCTAAAACAGTTCAAAATAATACATGTTTACTTCAATACAGTGTAGAATCATATCTTTTTACTTCAAGTTGTACTCGCTACGGGGTGTACTTTGAGAGTTTGTGACTTTGCAGACCGTTTACATGCAGAAAAACCTTCATAACACACAAGGGGACGGGTAATAACCAGAAAAGCATGACATGGGACCTTTAAGAGACCAGACATGTTTTGATTAAAGCATAATTTCAAAAGATAATATTAAAACAACGAATAGTTAGAAATAATCAGTAAGATTAAATGAAATCAAGGATGTAGATGATTTAAGTTTTGATTGCATGATTAGAAAATGTTTCAGTAATCAGAAATGGTAACTCGGTTGATTATTTTTAAAGCACAGACAACCATTAATAAAATACTTTGGCAAATGAATCATCACGACAGTGTGAAATGTTTAATCTTAATGTTAAATCCTAATTATGTGTGTGCTAAGGACGAACATGAAAAGCACAGTTCATTTCAGGGAAAGATCATCTTTAACCAAGAGCGGACAATATTCATTCTTTATTCATAATAATACAAATATACCAATGAATGAATCAGACAGCCAATAACTTAAATGATCAATAGCAATAAAACACAACTATAACAAACATATCCAATATAAGTTTGGTTAGCAATTCTATAGGTTACCAGACACAATTGCAGTTATCTGGGAACAGATGAATGATATCCTTTCTTCATTCATTCATTCATCATTCCGGCTTGAATGGTCATATGTAAAGAAGAGTCTTCCTGGCTTTCCCTCGAACACTCCCATAGCTGATTGCACCTCCATCATCAAAAGCCTAGCTCAGAGAAGAACATTATTTTAGGTAGACATTGTAATTATAGGATCATGTACTACTTATCATATCACTATGTACTGCATCAGTAAGTAATTTAATAGGTTTAAAGTCATCTACAGATGGAGCATCTTATTTCAGACTCCAGCTTACTGCTTCCTGCCTACTACCTGCCAGTTACCTGCCTAAGACCTGCCAAAGACCAGTATCTGGGAATGTTAAGCCCTCCCACTATTTTCCAAGAGGGCGTTGCCAGATTTTCAATTTCAGGATTTAACCAGGAGATGGCGCTTCCTTCACAAAAACAGGAAGACAACTTTTCATGGACTTTCAGTTTTGTTTAGAAGAGCATTTGAACACATCAATATTTTAGATCAAATGAAGTATATCTAATCTTGTAATTCAATAATATATAGTCTTTATATATTAAATAACTATGGCCAAACTAAGACTTAGTTTTTCACAAGAGAAAATGCAGATATTATATAAAAAACTAAAGTTAAAATCTTTTTTTAATGCCCCAAGAGCAATAAAAACACTTGGTAAAAAAATCCTGAGTGAGGCTTTCATAAATTGCATTTAGCTGACGCTTTTATCCAAAGCGACTTACTATTTAATAAATGATAAATGATTATTCATAACAAATATGAGTGATGTGTGATTATTATTCATGCTATATACTGATATAGGGCTAAGTAAGCAATTAATCCTGCAAATTAACCCTTAGTTGTTCAATATATTTATTCAGACAATGTGAGTAGAAATACAGAAATTCTGCTCCCACCTAAGGCCAACGTTGCAATATTACAACATTTCCCTAAAAACTTACCAAAACGTAAACATTTTTAAAATTCTTTCATTTCTGCTCCAGAGGCCAGGGGTTAAATTGGGAGTTGATATGTGGGGGGGCTCTGTTAGAAGGTGCAACGGGGGGGGGGGGGGGGGGGGAGAGAGTTAGACGCTCGTGAATTGTCAACGGGGGGGGGGGTGTTGTCGGCCGTAAGCGAACCGGGCCGTTGGCGTCCGGCCGTTCTGTGATTCTCCAGAACTCACAGCTGGCCTATGAATAAGTCCCGACTCTCCCGACGGCCAATCCGTGCCTCCCCTGACTGCACGTTGCTGACACACACCGCTGCAAACTCTCTGCACGGAGGAGCCGCGGAGGAAGAGACACACGTTCACTAAGCCGAAAAAACGATATCCGGTCACAGTGATCTGCTATTTTAAAGTAAATTCAACACATATCGACCCTAAATATAGCATATATTAAGAACGAGAAAGTGTTAACATTGTTTTTTGTAAACATATGACAAATGTGCGAGGGTGATGACATCAGAGCATCGTCCTATGGGCTTAGCCCCGGACAGGTACAACAGGTATTCACTCAGAGGGGGGTAGGTACTAAATGCCACCCATTTACATGTAGGCAAACAAAGTCAAAAATCAACATACAGTAGGGGGGTGGGGGATGGTGAACGGTATGTGGGTATATGGGACACTGAAAAGTCTATGTTAAAAAGCCTCAGTCACCTTCATTCATGTAATTAAAACATCTCAGGTCAGTAACAC
Organism: Trematomus bernacchii; assembly: GCF_902827165.1. NCBI lineage: Eukaryota > Metazoa > Chordata > Actinopteri > Perciformes > Nototheniidae > Trematomus > Trematomus bernacchii. Next base: position 359,076 of record NW_022987612.1, read on the forward strand.
TGAAAGCTAAATGTGCAATACCATGTTCAGCTATGTTACTATTTATAATGTTATTGTTGTTACAACAGAAGATGTTTTTCTTTATATTGAATCTGGTGCACTTTGAGGTCAAAATTAAGAGATTTATGGATACCGCTGGAAAAAGCTGCAGTACATATGCCGAGCCTGTACGTAGCGCTGTAACTTCCTCCACAAAATCAGCCTTCTGTTTATTCAACGTGGTGGTGGCCGAGGGAACCGGGCAGAGTTTTTCGCCGGTCAACGTGTGTGAAAGTTTAAATCTTCCTTATTGAGCTTTAAAACAAATAAATAACGACTATATATAATAATTAAATAAACACCGGCTGTTGTTATGCCTGCTGTAACGTTAAATTACTCCGTTCTCCGCTTGTAATTATGCCGTTACAAGCTTCATAGTTGTATTTATCATCTAAATTTGCCGAAACAAGTTTAATATTCTGAAAGCCAAGACTTTGTTTATTTGAAATCAGATGAAAACAAACTGTAACGGCCTTGCCATGTTATCTATGATTACTATGCCTTACTGTACATTCATAATTTCAGCCGGAGGGAGGTGGGCGGCGCTGCGGAGGAGCAGATTGCGAGTGAGAGGTGCCTGTCATCTTCCCTTTACAAGCTTCACAAATGTATTTATCATGTGATTTTGGAAATAAAAGTGTCATATTCTGAAAGCCAAGACTTTGTTTATATATTATACGTGGATAGCTATGACGTCAGAAGGAGTTACCGTAAATGAGAGCTGCCGTAAAAGTGTTTCTAGGATTTCTAAACGAACTATTACAGCTGTTATAAAGCATTAAATAAAAAGCCATGAAAGAGATAAGGAGGAGAAAAGGTTTAAGGAAGTAAGCAAGGAATACAGAATGTCGAAATCCTCTGTTTCACGCGATGTCGAACATTGAAGACAGAGGACGGCGGTCCCCCAATCTACACAGCGGGAGAACGAATGATTTCTCATTGTGGGGAAAAATAACACCCAGGGATCCTGATCGTTTTAATGAGGTTGAATACAGAATATTCATATTTGTCAGTGATTTCATGTCAATTCGGCGAACATAAACATAAATGATCGTGGTGAAGATGATGATTAAATTAGGATTAAAAATCGGGAGAGCCGGCTGCATTTCCTCTCGTTTGTTTTTTTCGACTAAACAACATTATTTTGTTAAATAACAACATGGTGATGTTTTGTAAATGATTACATGTCTTATTAGCACAGACTATGATCCTATCCGTGACATATGGATCTTAACAAAGATCCGCTATACATTAGTACCAGACATACTGTACATCCAGCTTACTGTATCGAAGTTGATTTCACATGAGCTCCAGTGTGGAACCCCACTGCACCCCCTGGTGGATCAATGATCCATTGCAGCTGGCTTCACAATAATTAAATGTATTTATCACGGGGGAGGTATCAAGTCAGACTGGGGGCCGGCTCTTCATCACGAACCGATCACGGGCCGATCACGGACCAATCACGGACCAATCACGACCCTCGCGTTTCAAACCGTCTGAAATAAGATGCTCCATCTGTAGCTCAGTAGTAAAGAACGAAACACATAGAATTACATTGACTGCAGTTTAAGTTAGAAAATTGCACAGTGCCATGTAAAGTATTAGCGTTCTTTTTTTATATTGTCAATGTTTTGCATTGAATTTGGTCAGATCCTTTTGGGTGTTGCATAACATTGTGTATTATATAAACTAAATCAATAATGACTCTTCTTTGTTAATTTAGGTTTCCCTCATTTGATATTAGGATTAGGTTAACATAGCTGATAATATTTATAATGAAAAATGTAATCTTATAATATAATAAAATCTTAAATGGGTTTTCATACACCTTTTCACAGCACTGTATAGATGAAAACGCAAAATAAACCAACCTAAAAAACTCTCTTCTAGGACCTCCATAATCGTCAGCCATCTCTCCCACAAACTCTACCTGTGGCTGTTTGTGCCAATCAAAGAAACCGTTGTTCACAGCTGTTAGGGTGCTGTGCAGAATTCGTCTGCGTCTGGCCACCACTGTCAGTTGTCCATCCTCATCAACGTGCTGTCTTTGGAAATCTTTTAGGATTTCAGCAACATCTTCTATTTCCTATGAAAAAACATTTTGGCCATGGTAGAATATTATTTACAGTTTCCCCCCCCCCATACCTTTTCTAAAAACTACTTCAGTGCTCAACTCAACAAATGTCAACAGGAGAGCCCAACATTATTATGTCCTCTTCCGAGTCAGTATCAGCTAAGATGTCACTGTGGTGTTCATGATATATGATAAAAAAACATAATTAATTCAATATTCATGAAATCAGACATTGACACATTGTGAGATGCATTTCACTAAGTTCTTTCACCTGGAGTAGGTTTCACCATTGGACTTGATTTTGCGTTGTAAAGCAACAAAAGCTGAACATTTCGAAAGGGTGTGTAGACTTTCTATAAGAACTGTATATAAAATAAAACGTATCTGTGTGAACATCCATTGGTCTACCCGATTTTCTGCTGATGCTCCTTGTCTTGTCTTTATCAAATAAATAAAAATACATGTGCATATACATTTTTTAAATGTGCAAGCTGATGGAAAACACAAATCAGCAATGTACAAAAATACCAGAGATTAATCAATTTATTTCACACAAACATTCTGAGAGAAATTCAGTCTGACTTGACTTACAGGTGAGCTTGTCCTTTGGACCTCATGTACCAGTGTATCATCCAAGGTGGACTGGTCCAGTCTACACATACAAGTGTAAGACATGCATAGCATATTCCATAATTACACACAGACTATTGTTTGAGCACACTTACGCCGTTGTAGCCAAAATCTGGTTCATTCTCTATAAATGAGCAAAACAAATTGTACCACACTGGTGTTGTGCTTTATACAGTCGTTTTGCGCAAGCGACAATATTTAAACAATGTCATGTGAGTTCTGAGAAATGTTAACAACAAAATGATTACCTGATTGGTGCTTTTTTTGGTACTCTTCTTCAGTTTGTCTACAGACTCTGTAAAAAACCTGTAAAAAAGTTGCATATGTTAGGATATTTTGACACATCTCTCTCCATTTATAATAGACAAATGACCTGAACTCTTGTGCGTTGCTGACTTAATTTGATCCAAACTAATTCAATATTTGAATATCCCATGGGAAGTGCTCTAAGTAGATGCAGTATGTAGGGAAACTCTGGGTTCTAAACCCATGGAATTCTGTAAGGGTCGACGAGAGGGGGATTTTTCTCTTCTCATTGCCAGTCCTCAACCTCAAGTAATAAAGAAATAAAGAGAAAGACAGGATACCAATGCACCAAGTACCTACCTAGGCCAAGACCAATTTCTGTTAGGTGGTGGCTTTCCTCTGCGCTGGGAAGCTTTTTTATTTGTGAAGATTGAAACAAGAACAAGTCCACCTTCCACAGGCCTGCCTTTCTCCCTCTCTGTTTACCTGCATAATATAAACGTTATGTTAATACATGCATTGGTCTAAGTACAGGGTTCGAGTTATAAACTGAGCTCTATGTTTTTTTTTTAACTAACGCGTGCACACACACGCACGCACGCACACACACACACACACACACACACACACACACACACACACACACACACACACACACACACACACACACACACACACACACACACACACAGCAGCAGCCCTCTACTTGCTACAAACTTAAATATGAAAAGGTTCAACTATGCACACACATCATCTCGGCTCGCGCAGCAGGCTCACAGGCATAGATTGCGCAATAATGCATTGCGCACTTTGGAGGTGCAGTGCAGGCATATTGTCATTGTTGATAAATCGTGATCTTCTCGCTCCCAGGAAAGAAACTTAAAATAATGAGACTAATGGAGTCTCTGAAAAGGTTCAAATGGGTACTTTAATTAAGTAACGTGGTTAAAGAACAAGCATAGGTAAAGGAGGAGACAAATCCGGAGATGTCTCCAGGGAGCTGCAGCGTAGAAAAAGAGGCCGGGCTGTACTTTCCGATTCGATTTATACTTTTCTTGTTCTCTCCTGCTGTGCAGATAGTGGGACCGCCCTTCTCATCTGCTTTAATTCGACATCGCATGAGAACAGATGATTTCGATATTCTGTATTCCCTGCCTACTTCCTTAAGCCTTTTCTCCTCCTTATCTCTGTCATGACTTTCTATTTAATACCTTATAAACAGCTGTAATAGTTAGTTTAAAAATCCTAGAAACACCTCTACGGCACAGTTCTCATTTTCGGTAACTCCCTCTGACGTCATAGCTACTCACGTAATGTGAAAACACTTTACGATCAACTGTACCTTCATTTAATATTCAGCAGTAATAATATCTCGACGTCTATAGATGTAGTGTTAAAGTCCGTAGGTTTTGGTGTGCTACACTCCATGTCATTTTCACTTTACATTCAGAAAACACATTGTTAGCTACATTCTACATACTGTCCGGATATGAAGGATTTTCAGAATAAAAGCTTGGCATTGAGATTTCCTGAGAACTTCCGGATTTTTCCACAATAAAACAGCTTTTAAACTGACGATATGTTTTAGACTGAATTATGCTATTAAACATTGATTTTAATTTCTAACATCATTCAAGAGATGCGTAGTTCTTTTGGAAAACATGTTTTTCTTTTAGCCTATTTACCTCGTTAACGTAAATAATACTCATTACATTTACACATGCATTATTTGAGATTAAAATAATGGTTGTTGGTAATGTATTAGCGACCCCCACAGATGTATGATTTCACTGCATCCGTGGGAGCTCAGCCTACCACGCATACAGCCTTGGTCGTGGTTCTGATGCAACCACAATTATCTTGGAAACGTTAACTATCTAGCAAACTAAACATCTCAGCAGCTTTTAGCAAACGCTGTAGCTAGCTAGCTACAAGTACGTTGGCTGGTTCATAACTAGCCAAACTACGGTAAATTACTCACGGACAGTCCTTTGACCAGATCTGCGAAAAGCGGCCCTGACAGCGGTCAATGGTGTTGCTTCCTCCTCAGGTCTAAGAGATAACTGTTTTCTCGTTTCTGAAATGGATGTGAACACTCGGTTAAAATCTGGGGCCCTCGCAGGAGAATTCCGCTCTGCCATCATTCCAATGAGTGTCTAACCCCTAGATTCAACCGGGTCCGTCTGCGGCGCGTTACGGGCGCGTTACGGGCGCGTTACGGGCACGTTACGGCTGCGCCGCGGTGCTCACGGCGATCGCGGCCACTCTAGTCAATGGGTGCTATTCCACCACACGCGGCGCGTTACGGCTCAGACGCGTCCCAGAAGCGTCCCAGAAGCGGCTCGGCACAGGGCTCCTCTAAAATTAGGATCGAATCCTATATATAGCATATATATATATATATATATATATACACACACACAAACTCATTTTGCAGACCCTATCCCTCCGTAGTGTTTCAAGTAGGAGGAGAAATGCCAGCGTTCTACAGGCACTGTGTAAATTATATATATAGAATAATTATGATGATGAATGCATTTTTTTACCACTAAAATACAGCAACACATCTTTGATTCATGTCTTTTATAACTGGAATATTACAGTTATTATTAACTTTGTCTGTACAAAGTAGCCTGTCCAGGAAATATGCCCAAATCAACAAAAACTGCGAGCTGGCAGGCAAGACGCTCCGCTTCTGAAATGCTTCTGAAACGCGCCCGGTAGGGTATGACGCCAGAGGAGGCCGGACCAAAACCGCGGCGCAGCCGTAACGCCGCGCAGACGGACCCGGTGGAATCTAGGGGTAACAGTTCACAGTTAGAGAGTGTAAATGGCGGGACTAACCATTTGCATAGTATTAACATATTTATTTTTGTTATCAAGAATTAAAATTTAACTAGTTGAAATGTCAAATTATGATATCAGAAATTGAATAACAACTAGTTGTAATTCAATTCTAACTAGTTATAATACAAATTGTTGATATCAACAATTCAATTGTAACATGTTAAAATACCAATTTCTGATACACAATTTGAACTAGTTCAAAATCCTTTTTTGATATCAGGAATTCAATTGTAACCAGTTATAAATAAAAATTGAATTAGAACTAGTAACAATTGAATTACTGATATCAGAAATTGGAAGTTGGAATTTGAACTAGTTCAAATTCTAACTCCCATTGAAATGAATGAGAAAAACGATGCAAATCTCACTAGTTAAAATCACATTTCTGATATCAGAAATACACATTACAACTAGTTCTAATTGAATTTCTGATATCAAGAATTTGCATTCTAACTAGTTAGAATTCCATTTTTGATATCAGAAATAAACATTATTACTAGTAAGAATTGCATTTTTGATATCAAGAATTCGCATTCTTACTAGTAACAATAGATTTTTTGATATCCTCCAGAAATGAATAAAAGCTAAATCAACTTGCCATACTAAATGAACCCTATAAAATCAACCCTGGATTCTTGTTGAAACCAATATAGTGGTAGGGGAGAGTGGGGTAAGATGAGCCAGTGGGTAAGTGGACCCACCCCCTTTTTATAAGCAACTGTGCACATTTGTGGTCATGTGGAAGCACCCATCCTTTCTATTTGGGTGTGATGGATAAAAGCACATGGTAAAGTGGTAAATGTGTTTTTTTCACAGTAAACCATGTTTTGCTTGTCAAAGTACATTATCAACATGTCAGGTAATTACTGTTATGTTAAAGCAAATGTATCCAGGTCTGAAAAGATGTATCCTACATGTTGGTTATCTAGCAAGGTGTAAAACCATGTGAATCATTTAGCTCAGGGGTGGGGAACCTCCAGCCTCCGGGCCGTATACGGACCGCGAGACCATTTGGTACGGCCCTCGAGGTCATTTAGAAATAAACGCAAAAAAAAAAAAGATCAACTGCAAAAAAAAAAATTAAAGAAATCTAGACCGCAATATAATTAAACAAGCAACTGCCTGTTTTTTTAGAGATGGCAAATCCGGATCCTTTTACGGACTCAGGGTCTTCTGAGTCAGTCATTGAAGAGATCCGGATCATACAAGTCATTTGAGTCATATAAGTCAGCATCACCAAGACCGTAGAAATCCTATTGGTGAAACCGAAAAGCTGTTGCATTTCACGAGCATATTAAACTGACGTTATATTAACCTCCGCTACACAGTGTATTTTGCTTTAATAAAAAATGTTGATCACAAAAAAAAGGGTTATTTTGCGATTTGGCAAATCTGAGTCTGCTGTTGACTCGTGCATGACGACGAGTCTGCTGGATCTCTGAATCTGCTGCTATATGGTTACGGCTCTGAGTCCGCACGAGTCTGCTGTGTTTTGCACAGTGAGTCAGGATTTGCGAATCTGAGTCTGTGAATGTAAGGATTTGCAGTACTCCCTCCTGCTTCCCTTTTTTGTTTGTTGTTTGTTGTCTGTCTGTCTGTGTTTGTCTCCCGGCCTGGGCGTGGCTGACCTACTTCTGGTTCCCGCCAATTCATCTCCGCAGCTGCTGCTCATTCATCCTGTTGGAGTAGAATACCTCTGCTACGCGCCGTTCGTTGGATGAGGCTGGATCTCTATTAAATTAAGAAAGGAATTGAAAACACCGGAATCAAAGTTATAACAAATTATCTGAGTTTACTTCTAGTAGGAAACCAAACACATATACAAGTTATACAGAGTACTCGAGTACCCCGGACTTTTAGATTTGTGATGCGATGCGGATAAATGCATCGGGACCAGACAAACTCATCAAACGAGAAGAAATTGGACTTCAAGTTTGTGATTCGATGCGGACACAGATATCAGGACCAACAAACTCACCAAACCCAAAAGCAATTTTACACACACAAACGTCAGTATTTCTATCTGTCTTTGGGGCGGAGATTTGTCGATTCTTCCTTCCCACTTTTCTCCCAAGCGAATCAGAGAACCCCTGGGGGGGAGCTGTTTAAACTGACCACCTCCCCCAAGTGCCCTGACTGGCTGGATTCGCTTCTGGCCGGGTTCAATAGTTCTCTCCAGGACTTGAAATTCCAAAGTCCCCTAAGGTCAAAAGTCAATTCTTATCTCCGTCCCGATCTCCCCTCCCTACCTTTTCCAGGGGATCTTTTCCTATTTTACGATGTCTTTAACGACTTAGAAACAGCATCTGGCTCTTAGTGGTGATAAGGATCAATGTTGGTGTGTGAAACACAGAATCTCTAAGTCAGTGAGTTTGAAAGTGAGAATAACATTCCTATTCTATATATAATTACCCAAACCGTTGTGATTACATAAAACAGTTCAAACAATACATGTTTACTTCAATACAGTGTAGAATCATATCTTCTTACTTCAATCCTGATCATCTACTCATCCACACCTGCTTATTAACCCGGTCTCCTCATCCAGTCTTCACCAGTTCGTCGTCAAGATTACACTGGTAATACGTATTGCTTTCTAGCTTGGTTCATCACTACTCTGGAATTAGTTCTTGTCTTACCTGTTTGTCTCGTTATTCAGAATCCATCATCTCCTCCTCCGCTTGCCACGTCCAGCCACTTCCTCGTCGGACTCATCGTCTCTTCACACAACCAGCTCCAGCCTGTTCGCAAACCTCAGCTCGGAAACTCCTGCTCGTCACTCTCCTGTCCGGCTGGACAACCTCTCACTCCTGCTCCAACCAACTCGCTCCTGGGAGCACAAAGACACAGGCTTGTCCACCTCTTTTCTGCCTGGCGTAATCCCCAGCTCTCTCCGGAGCCTCGGCGGAGGATCTCCTTTCTCTTGCTTTGTTTTCCCCTTTCCTGGACAATATAACAACAGTTAGAATCCTCTGACTTGTTTAGTAATAAAGAAACCTTTTGCTGCAACTCCTGTTTCTCCTGTCCGTGTTTGCATTGTGGGTTCAGTCCTGAAAGAGCGATCACGGAGCTTAACAGTGAAGTTCCGCTGACTAACTCGTAGGCTACTGGTCTCTCTCGATCATTGACCTGGATTCACGGATCCCGCGATTTTGATTAAGTCCATTATGTTTCCGGCTCTAAATGAAGTTTCAGTGTAGACTTCTAACAAAATTGTCATGTTGTGCAACAGTCTCCTGCGTGTAATAGCTGCATTTCCAATAAGGATCTTACTTGGCAAAACGTTTATTTTGAACATAGCACACAAAAAGAAACAAACAATGACAAATGATAGAAAATTGCAAAACAGTTAGAATATATAAAATGTCTTAATTATACAATTATTATTATTAAACATATAATTATATCTAATCATATGCCCCCCATATTTTCTCATGGACTGCGTAATCATTGCAATACTGGTGTTTGTATGTGTTAAATGTGTGTAAAGTGGTGTCTTTTGCTTTAATAAAACATATTGATCACAAAAAAAAGGTCATTTTGCGATTTAGCGAATCTGAGTCTGCTGTTGAATCGTGCATGATGACGAGTCTGCTGGATCTCTGGATCTGCTGCTATATGGCTACGGCTCTGAGTCCGCACGAGTCTGCTGTGTTTTGCACAGCGAGTCAGGATTTGCGAATCTGAGTCTGCTGTTGACTCGTGCATGATGACGAGTCTGCTGGATCTCTGGATCTGCTGCTATACGGTTACGGCTCTGAGTCCGCACGAGTCTGCTATGTTTTGCACAGCGAGTCAGGATTTGCGAATCTGCGAGTCTGCTGTTGACTCGTGCATAATATAGCCGCGGGTGCTGGAGGAGGGGCTATGCTCGTGCACATGACGAGTATGGATCTCTGGATCTGCTATGCTATTACGGTTAGGAGCCGTCGGCTCCTCTGAGTCCCCACGAGTCTGCAGGAAGTTTCACTGATCCGCGTCCCCTCCCCTGAGCCAAACGATCACTTCTGGCAGCTATCCTACTTGCTAAAGGGTAGGCAGATGGACTGGGGTACGTTGTAATGTGATTTTACATGTTATAAAGAGAGTAGCGAGTGATGCAATTTATAGTTTTAATTTGTACGTCACACCAAGTGTGGGACTCAAAGGACTCGGGTTAATGGAGAGGGAGACTCGTCACGACCAGCTCATTTCTAGGATCCGGGTTGATGATGAATCAGGACTCGCCCATCTCTACTGTTTTTCCCTATACATCCATGGTTTTTCCTGGTGAAGGTCAGGTTCCTTGAACACAACATGAGCGTAACGTGTCATGTCACGTCACGTCTTCGAGACTTCAGTGTCACTATCATTAATAGCAGCGGACTTAATATGGCGAGTATTAAAAAGAGAAAGGTAGATGCGGAATGTCGGATTTTCCAGGGGAAATGGACGAATGATTATTTCTTCGTTGAAGTAAAAGGCAAGCCAGTGTGCCTCGTTTGCGGGGACGCGCTTGCTGTAATGAAAAAGGTTAATATCGAGCGGCATTACAGCACGAAACATGCACAAATGGACGATCTGAAAGGACAAATTTGTTTGGATAAGCTCAACGCTCCTAGGCGGGGTTTGGTGTCCCAACAAGCGGTTTTCGCAAGACCACAGGCTAACCGAGACAACATCACGCACGTTAGTTTTGTTTTAAGTCAGCTAATCGCCAAAAACATTAAGCCTCATTCAGATGGTGAATTTGTAAAGGAGTGCCTTGTTGCCGCCGCGGAGGTTCTCGCACCAGATAAATTAAAAGTGTTCCAAAGTATTAGTTTGTCCCGAAGAACTGTGTCGGATCGGATTACCGACATGGCACAAGACATTGAAAAAACTCCGAAGGACACCGCAACAGATTTCAAGTTTTTCTCTTTGGCCTGTGACGAGACAACGGACATAACTAATACCGCCCAATTAGCCATTTTTGTGCGAGGGATTACATCTGCTTTTGATACTCGGGAGGAAATGCTGTCTCTGCAAGCCATGCATGGCACTACCAGAGGTGAGGATTTGTTCAAACAAGTTGTTTTGGCCATGAACACATTTGACCTACAGTTTGACAAGTTAAGTGGCCTGGCGACAGATGGCGCCCCCGCCATGGTGGCCGTGCAGAAAGGACTGACTGCATTGGTCAGAAAGGAAATGAGTCGTCTCAGTCTCGATCCAAATGAGTTGGTTGTATGTCACTGTCAGTGGCGAGCCGTCAGGGCCCTCTAGGCCCTCTGTGAGGGCCTAAGATATTCTAAAAAATAATATTTAAAAACATTTAAAAAATATATATATCTTTTAAATATATATTTTTTTAATATTATTTGTTATATTTTTCATTAATTTTACCGAAAAAAAACTTGATTTAATTGTATTTAAAATAACATTTCCAAAGAAATAAATCCTTCGAATCTGCCTGTTCAGTCTCTGTTGAATGTGAAGGGTTACATGAAAGAAGCTCGTCTGGCCCTCTGCGATTCACAGAGGGCCCGCTATAGTAATGTCAAATGACAGTACAATTGACCAATCATATCTTCCCTCTAAATGGGTGGGTTTTATTATCGCGGACTTTATGACAAGTTCCGCCCGCTGTGAAACTTTTCTTGTTTCCATAGCAACAACAACTTCCTGTCAACAGCGTGAACTCGCCTTCAAAATAAAAGCATGCCAAATTACACTTAAGACATACAACTGCAACGAAAGTAACAAACACAATGCAATATCATTTTCAATGTCAAAGAACACAAATTGGGTTCACAGGTGTTGTTTTGTGTGGTAGAGGGTCGCTGTCATTGATGCGTTTTGCACCCTGGGCCGTTGTTTTGATATTCCGCTGAAGTATACGCTGTGACGTAATAACTCTTTTTTTTTCTTTTTTTCAAGGGAATTGGTGGGGGTCAGAGGGCCTAGGTATAAAGCTCACGGCTCGCCACTGGTCACTGTATCATACATCAAGAGAACCTGTGTGCACATTCCCTGAAGCTCAACAATGTTATGCATACCGTTGTTTCCACCATAAACTTAATTAAAAGCAGAGGACTTAACAGTCGCCAGTTTAAAGAGCTACTGAGAGAGCTAGAGTCGGAGTACGGAGATCTGATTTATTATTGTGAGGTGCGCTGGCTGAGTCGCGCAAGTATGCTTGCACGGTTTTACGAGTTGAGGGAAGAGGTAAAACAGTTCACTGAAATGAAGGGGAAACCAGTCGTGGAACTCAGTGATAGCAAGTGGCTCTGTGATTTGGGCTTCATGGTGGACATTACCAAGTACCTCGCAGAGCTGAACGTCAAACTTCAAGGTCCTAACCAGCTTTTCAGCTCTCTGCTTTCAAATGTGAAATCATTTGAAGCTAAACTAAAGCTGTGGCAATTGCAACTGGAGAAGGGAAACACTGTGCACTTTCCCACTCTGCAAGAACAAAAGCCTGCTGTGACCTCTGAGTATGCTGGTGAGTGTGCAAAACTACATCAGGCCTTCAGAGAGAGGTTCCAGGACGTGAACCGTTACCAGAAGGAACTGAACATTTTTGCAACACCGTTCAATGTGGAACCAGCTGATGTGCCTGAAAACCTACAGCTGGAAATCATTGAGCTGCAAAGCAATGATGAACTCAAAGCTAGGTACAACAACCTCCCTCTGCTTGAGTTCTACAAACTGTGTGTGGGGGCTGAGGATTTTCCCATTCTAAGGAGACATGCACTGAAGTTCGCATCACTGTTTGGGACAACCTACCGCTGTGAGCAGTTATTTTCAAAGCTGAGCCTTGCCAAGACCAGGTTACGCTCTGACTGACCTAAACCTAGAAAACCAGCTGCGAGTAGCATCTTCATCACTTCCATCTGACATCAGACGCCTCGCAAAAGAGAAGCAGTTCCAGCCTTCGCATTAGGTGAGATAATAATAATTGTAATGGCAACTATGTGCTGTCTCTACCTGAGCCCTTCCCTGTCCGGTCACCTATGACCCCATTTATACACCCCTGTACAGCTAATCACTGCCACCAAGTGTCCAAAAATAATATTGCATTATGAAGCTAAAAATAATAATATAATAAATAAACTTAAACTGGCTCCTACAATAATAATAACTTTATTTATATTGCACCTCTCATAGTGTGTCAACGTGCTTCATATCAGTGAATCTAAAAACAACAGGAATATAATTATTTAAAATAGAGTGCATGAAAACAATAAGATCATGTAACACAGTTTAATTGACTAAAATGTAATGATCCTGTTTATTTCTAGTGTTGTCTTTTCATGTTTCCTGTATTTATTTTGTGTTTTTAACTGCCAAACACGTCACTTTATGTCAGATTCGTCTGTGATGTTCACCTGGTTTTGCTGTGTTAGTTTCTGTTGTGTTCACTCATTCTGCAGTGTAGTATCCAGTGTTCCTCAGTTTGTTGCATTGAAGTGTTCATTAAATTCCTGGAATTCAAGGTACTTGCTATGAGTGTCTGCATTTTTGGCCTTACGCCTTTTACACACTCTCTCCAAAGCATAACATAAAAACATTGAAAATAAAACAGAAAGATATCTGGATTAACAGGTTGCTTTTTCTTTGCACAGCATGAAAGAAAGGCGAAATGATTGCGCTGATTTTAGTTTTTTTTTTAGCAGATGTTGAGTTCAATAATGTGTAAGGCCCTCGGAGGATGTTGTAAAAATTGAAATGGCCCTTGAGAGGAAAAAGGTTCCCCACCCCTGCTTTAGATGCTAGAGATCTTATGTTTAAGAGTCCACATGTAATCTTCCTGTTTTGTTGCACTGTAGTAGTTGTTACATTTACTTTTATTAGGTTATTATGTGTGACACCTCTATTAGGTTTTACTTTAAATTGTCCTTGGGCAGACACACACACACCGTTAATATTGGGTATTTTATTGGAGAGAGTGCAGAGAAGCGTGTAAGACTGCGACTCCGCCTCCTGGTCTCAACTCCAGTTTGTCATGGATTAGGTCCACAAAGCTCTGAAATGTTTGCGGAAATGAGATCTGCACCTTCCAGAGTAGGATGAATGCCGTCTCTCTTGATCAGATCAGGTTTTCCCCAGAAGGCTGTCCAATTATTTATGAAGCCCACATCGTTTGCTGGGCACCACCAAGACAACCAGCGCTGAAATGATCACATGCGGCTATACATGTCGTCATTGATCAGATTGGGGAGGGGACCAGAGAAAATGACGGTGTCCGACATTGTTTTAGCATATCTACACACCGACGCCACATTAACTTTGGTGCATTCTGATTGGCTGAGTTACTTTCTAAAATGCGGAGCCGGGCTTCTATGGCTATGATTCCCGCCTCCAACCTAGCAACTGTACTACATTTAACACATGTAGGCCTATCGGTACTAAAGTAAACAGATATGGTTCTAAACTGTATTGAAGTAAACATGTATTATTTTGAATTGTATTTTAGTGAACATGTATTGTTTGAACTGTTTTAAGTAATCACATATATAGATATTGTCTTTTCACTTACAACTCACTGACCCAGAGATCCTGTTACACACACATACACCTCCTCCCACCAGCACACACACATATTCTTTTCAAGGTTCTTTCTGGGCATCAATATATCTGTGTACAATGTTTGGTTGTCTGGGAAAGAATAGTTTGTGTGAAATATTCCTTGGGAAAGTAAAGGAGTGAATATCGGTGCAGAGATAAGATTGACTCTGTCCTTGTGTACTTCAGAATCTCAGAAGAAAACATACTTTTTCTCAGAACTCTGATTCGCTGTATTGGACCCGACCAGAAGTGAATCCAACCAGTAAAAACAACCTGGGGAGTGAGCAGCTCACACAGCTCCTCCCCACGGACTCTCTGATTCGCTTTGAAGTAAAATGGGAAGGAAGAAGTCAACACATCTCCGCCCCAAAATATGGATATGAATACTGTTGTTTTTGCATGTAAAATGCTTCCTGTTTTCTGACTGGCTGGTCCCGATACCTGTATCGCACAGCAGTAGAAACCTGAAGTCCGGAGTACTCTGTAAACTTGTATACGTGTTTTGTTTCTTACCAGTAAAATCAGATTATTGTTATAACCTTTATTCCGGTGTTTTGAATCCCTTTCTTTATTAAATATAACCAGCCTCATCTAACGAACGGCGCGTAGCGGAGGGGGGCTGTAAGCCACCATCCAAAAGTGTTTGCTACAACAGTACCAGTAAAGGAGGTAGGGAAGTAACCAAACATGAGACAGATAGAGCAGGAAATAGCACCCGAGGGTGGGGAAGGAGCAATGGCTAGCTATCAAGCTAAAGTAGCTACCGTTAGCAAACCCGAAAGGAGTGTAAGCAACTGTGGAGTTGCAGTCGCTAAGAGAAGGAGAGTTGTGAGTGCTTAAGCAGTAGTAACGTGTGATTACAACACCAAAACAGGTAGTCCTGGATAGTTTTCCATCTCGGCTGTTCTCCGGGAAAAAACGTAGTTTTGCCAGCTCATGGTACCAAAACAGACCCTGGCTTGAATACTCCGTGAAAGGCGATGCTGCGTACTGTTTCCCATGCAGAAAGTTTAAGGCTCATCATCATGACGCATCGTTCACTGTAAAAGGCTTCAAAGACTGGAAGCATGCCTTACAAAAGGGCACGGGTCTTAGCAAACACAGCTCTTCCAAGGAACATTTAGTGTGTGAGAAATTGTGGAGAGAAAAACAAATGCGCATCGAGACTGGTCAGGAAATCACAACTCTTGTCAACAAAGATCAGCTGGCTCGTAACAGATATTACGTGGGCTCCATTATTAACATTGTGACTTTTCTCTCTACCAGCAATCTTCCTTTCCGAGGTGACCACGACTCTTTAGAGTGTATGTCCAAGTCTGGCAGTGGGTTATTTTTGTCATTGTTTGAGTATACCATCGAAAAGGACCCAGAACTCGCGAAAATTGCCCCCACCATTCCCAAAAATGCTACCTACATAAGCCATGATATACAAAACTACACAGAACTGTGTTAGCGTGTTAGACAAAAAGTGTGTATGTGTGTCTCTGTGTGCTTGTGTGTGTGAGAGAGCTTTTACTATAATGTTGCTTTTAAATACAGCTTTGAGGAGCAATACACTCTGAAAAACGGATTTGAATATCACATTCTCTTCATTTAAACAAGCTTATTTCTTAAATGATACCAATTTATTATACTTGATATTACATTTTATACTGCTGTTTATACTATAAATTGTTATATTAAAGTATAAGCTTCCACCTTGTATAAATCCTATACCCTATATTATCTTATGTTAATGTCAAAATGTTGTTTTGCTCTAAATATAAGAAAACAGACAAACACTAAGGATCATTACATAATCATATATTATTTACTAAATTGTGTATATAGAGATACTAGTGCTGTCAATTAATTAAAAAATTGAACCGTGTTCATCACTATAAAAATGTTTAAAAGTTTAATGTGTGAGAGAGTGACAAGAGCTATATTCAGAGCTCTGCTGCCTTGGCTACAATCTTTCATCGTTGCTGTTGTATGATTGGTGTTTAACTACGGTATTTAGCGTCAACAGCACCTCCGCTTTTAGGGTTGACATAGACCCAAACGTCGCCCGGAGGTCCCCCGGTGTTGTTGCGGGAGCTGCTGCACTAGCTAACGCTGCACTAGCTAATGCTGCATTAGCAAAACAAACGCTAATTTTGTTTGCAAAAGATGCAGCGGGCTTCAAACACGTTCCCTCTACTGGTTTCAACCAAGCACTAAATTCGATCTTTTCCAACCAAATATGGTTGAACTTACACTTCCCCATATTTATTTGTAAGTAGATTCGAAGATACATGAGTTCCTGCCGCTAGCTGAAGCTTGGTTGCTAGGTTACTAGCTGGGTGTTCTCCGATAAGGGGCCGGGGGAAACAAAGTTAGTGATTACGGGTTCCATGTTGATTTATTTCAATACAAATGGTTGGGGGGAACTGAAAGGCTATTACCGTACTGGTTACTTTGCAGCCCGGACATTTCCCCCAAAACACATTTATGGCGCGTTTCCACTACACGGCCTCGCTCGGCCTCGCTTGGCCGCAATTAGCCAGCTCACTTTATGGCGCGTTTCCATTACAGTTTAGGAACTGGGGTAGTATCTATAGTAACGCAGTGTAGGCGGAGCGACGCTGCTTAAAACTGCCGTGACGTCATCTTCAATGCGACACAACACACAACAATGGAGGATGTGGAGATGTGGAAGCGATCGTTTGCTTGTTTCTTGCTGTGTGGTTTATTATCACAAGAAATAGGCAAGAGTTGTTTCGAAAGAGGCGACTTATAGCAAGACGAGGTATAGAAGAAGCTGACGCGAGAGTTCGGGCAGTCCTACGCCGCAGAGACTACAGGACGACTCGAATCACTACTACTAACTACAATGCTACTTGGTAAGCTAACGTTCGCTAACTAGCAATGTGTTTAGGCTCACGCTCCGTATACGACCAAAGTATTTCAAGTATTTAATTAATTGTAGCTACCACTTTTACGTATTAAAATATGTATGCTTTTGTTTGTGTATTTCAGAAGTTGCGTGTATTTCAGAAGTTACGTCGCCGCCTTAGACCATGTGTTTGGATGCTCGACCGAGCTACCGAGTGGTGGAATGTGATTGTTCCATCTTTCACACACACTCAGTGGGTGGACAACTTCAGGATGTCTGAGGAAACCTACGTCTACCAGGGGTAGCAGTGGCACAAGGTGCAGAGGAGGGCAGGGACATACGAGAGGGTCTGATGCGCTACCTGAATACCTAGAATGTATAATGTAATACCTAAATATTCATTGTATTGTATTGAACATAAATAAATCTTTTTTTTTTCACATACATGTGTTTGTCAAATTATTTAAACCAAAAAAATGTTATCAGAATTGACTATTTAGTAAATATTTGAATTTCAAGCACCAGTACTTACTGCCCCATAATAATAATAATCTAATAAATTAAGCAAATATCAAAGCAAACTATAAACATAAATACAAAAGTGTAAAACACAGCAGAACTATATTCATAAATGCAAGTGTAAAAAATTGTTAACATGGATGGAGGCTAAAGTATCCACAGCATAAAATAATATGATTATGATGGTTTGTCTGAAAGACACAGCCTCAAGGTTCAAGGTTTTTTATTTTGTCATACGAACATAGCTACAGTGTAGTTATGACAATGAAAATCTTAGGTCACAGGCTCCTCCAACAGTGCAACACAATAACCCAGATAAACAGAAATATAGTGCAAGTAAATATTAAGTGCTGTGCACCGCTCTCTTTGTATAGGTGTTTTCTTTTGTTCTCTTCTCTTTGAAATATATAAGCAATGTGTTTGAGTCTAGCACAACGAGGGTATTACAATTGAGTAATTTTTACTACATGTATTTATTTATCATGTATTCTTAATACCATTACAAAATATGTAATGTTATGTTTTAGAGGACCTCAAGCTAGCAAACTCAATTTCAAACAGTATGCAGAGTTGTCCTGCTAAAGACTTAAAATGTATTATTTAACCAAGTATTTATTCTCTTATTTGCTTTAATTGCAACAGATGATAAAGGTTTCACTGTGATAAGTATTCTCTTAAATCCATAAACCCCTGTACAGTGCTTTGTGGACGATGATGGTGTTTATGATATTTCTGACTGCAGAGGGACGCCTAGATGATGCTATCTTTCTGTGTGATCGCTGTTGGGTGCAATTATTTATCAACAAGCAATAAGATAAGTCAAAGAAGTACTTTATTTAACACAATTTGGGAAGTGTTTCTTGCAGCAGTATAAAAAAGGCATGGCATTGCACCAGTTGTGCTGTTGATGTGGAGGATGTTCGATGCAGAGGACGTTGTTCGGACTGTTCCTCCTCGCTAGTCCCAATGTAATCATCTAGAACAGAAACATGACTTGTAAATTCCACAAACTACTGCAGCACAATACTATAAATAGCAACAACAACTATAGAAAAGACAAACTGAACGTAAACAATGGCACATATGGTGTTAGCAAACAATAGCTCTAGCTAATGCTATCTGCCTTAGCTAGCTAGCTAGCCTTCGGGGCTCCATAAAAGCATGGGTTGTCGAACATAAATGTAAGGATAAAATAGACTTATTTGTTAGAAGTGAGCTTTAGAACAGATAGGGACACAAAGCTTTCAAGCAGATAACAGAGCGTTAGCAAAAACTTCAACCCAGTCTCACGGCATTTCGTGTTATTAGTCACGAAATTAATTTAATCTATTGATTCGTGTTCACCAACACGATTTTCACCTTTTTTGCGTGTCTCACAGAACGATTTTAAATGCAATGTATTTCTATTGGTAGTATGTTTCGCAGGGTTGCCAACTCTCACGCATCTGGCGTGTGACACACGCTTTCACTCTCAATCTCACGCTCTCACGCTGCCCAAACTATTCTCACGCCAAAAGCAAGAATACCGAAGACTAGAAACGGTTTTGAAAACTTTTGTCACGTAGTGATCGTCTTCTCAATAGAACATCTTTGATAATGTCTTCTGGCCAATCAGAATCACGATAACGGCGTGGTGTTGTTGCAGGAAGTCCCGACGGAGAATACTTTTGCGGGGTAGTACATCTCTTTATACATCGATACAACATTACGTGTTGATAGAAATCAACACGTAATGAAATAAGACCCCACGGTTTGATGATTGATAGGTGTGTGGGCTGTCTTTCATTTTGACACACAGAACAATGGGGGCTATCCACCCTTATCCACAATGTAAAGTAATTCACACAGCCTCTTCCCTCTTCTCTCTGTGAGGAGCAGCAGGTTCAGCTTTCAGAACAAAGTAACAAAAAACTAAAATGGCATTCATTTTTTAAATGTGTCGTGTAGTAATAGATATATTTATTATTCTTCTCAAGAGAGTACCAGAATGTGTATTTTATGTTAGTATTTTAAAAAAATCTCCTGGGGGAGAATACCCCCAGACCCCCCTGCAGGGGTTGGGTTTTCAGCATGTCAACTCTTTCACCTGTGGGGAAATTGCAGGATTGGCTCCAGGTCGCCCTTTTTATTTACTACAAGACAAATGTGCCTTTTTATTTCATACAGTTCAATTTGGATTGAGACAGGGAAATAATCTAAACCTCACGCGTGGCGTTTCACTGTCGGGGGGAGCGTGTATGTAATTACATTGCAAATACTGATTTGAGCCCCACCACTGTATGGGTTAGCCCTAACATAGATTACCCAACAAAAATACTCTGGAGCCGCAACTGCCGACCCGTATTGCGCATGCGCAGATCTAAGATCCAGTGGAAATGATAAAAAAGTAAAAGTCTGCTGCTTATTGTTCTACTAGGCCAAAATAGAGTCAAAGAGTATATGAGAGTGAGAGTGTGTTAATTAATATATTTGGCAGTTTGGAGTAAGTCTATAGATTTGTTTGTGTGTGTGTGTTTCATGTATAGGCCTCTCACGATAATTAATTTTGTTGGATACATTTTCCCGGAAATTATTGCGATAAACGATAATATTGTCGGCACCGTTGTATGACCATTTTAGACCACTGACATAATGATAATATATAATAATAATTCAAGTACATCCTTTCAAACTGCTAGTCACATCCTCATGTAAATGGCAATTTATCGAGGTCAGAAAAGTTATCGAGTTCATTTTTATTTATCGTACGATAAGTCAATTAATTGCTTATCGCGACAGGCACACAATAAAACAGTGGAAACAAACATGTTTGACTTTAATTAGTGAATGAAACTGTGTGCCCTTTATAGTCTGTGTCCATTATTGTGTATTTGTATATATTGTATATATATCCTATATGCTAAGGGCCCGCTGCTGACACGATAGCAGTCATTTCGTGCGCATATGTGTAATTAAACCGAATTAAACCCATGATATCAAAATCTCACTCCAGCCAGGTACCCAAAGTTGGCAACCCTGGTTTCGTGCCTGCAACACGTCTTTTTGTCCGGTCGGGTCTTGGAAGACCAGAAGCTGTGTGATTCATAAAAACATGTTGTTACTCAATATCTTACCCTAAGCCTAACCCTATCCCTTTTATTTTAAATTGTATAATGTCTGAGTTTTTTTGCCGTCAGTGAGGAAAAGAAATGGGGCTCAGAGCCTCAGAATACTGAAATCTGTATTTTATGTCATCTTTTTTTCCTTCTAATTTGTTATTATTTGGTGCAGGCACGAAACATACTACCAATATAAATACATTGCTTCTAAAATCGTTCTGTGTCAGAATACTTAAATCTGTATTTTTTTAAATGTCTTTTTCCTTCTAATTTGTTATTATTTACATTGCTTTTAAAATCGTTCTGTGTGACACGAAAAAAATGGCGAAATCGTGTTGGTGAACACGAATTGTTAGAAATTAAAATCAATGTTTTATGGCATAACTTAGTGTAAACATTCCGTCAGTTTAAAAGCAGTTTTATTCTGAAAATCCTTCATTTCCGGTTAGCATTAGCATGTGGCTAACGTTTTGAAACTGTGAATTGAAGGTGAAATGACATGTGATGTTGTACACTAAACACACTGGGATTAGCACTCATTTATTGACGCTGAATAACGTTTATCAGGGAATGTTTAAATAACCACAGACACCAGAATTTAGCAACAAAAAAAGGCAGGAATTGCATTGGACCCGCAGCGAGGCTCCCCCCGCCCTCCTGTTGATAGTTCACCAGCGTCAAGCTCCTCAAACCCCCCCCCCCCCCCCCCGTTGATAATTCTCGATCGTTGGCACGCTGATAACAATTTTTTTTTTTAATGGCACTTCATATCAAAAAGGTTGCCGACCCCTGCGCTAAACTGTACTACGACGCTGGTTATCAAGTGGATCGCTCAAGCCAGCTGTGTCCTATCTAGTTAGCTGCGCGGGTTCACATGAAAGGGGTGGTATTTGGAGCATTCGACCAATCTCAAACACAGACAAGCGTACTGACAGCGCAGCGTCATACTTCCTGAATGAAAAGTGAACTTTAATATTAGTCAAATATGAAGAAGTTAAACTTTAAACATCCATGACTTAAACACTTTATCCAGGATAAAAGCCACATAGCTGCACCTGCAAGGTGAATACAGCTGGTAAAAGAAAAAGTGTTTGAATGCGTACATTAACAGGTTTATGATGTCACTGCCCCGTCTAAGACACGAGTGGATCTGACTTTAATTACATTTGACTCGAGTGTTTCGTCAACTTAATGTGTTGCTTAAAATAATACTTCTGCATACAGTATGTGACACTGTGAGTGTTGCACGGCCAGATACGGCTCAAGAAGCTGAATCAAATAAGGAAATATATGATACATTATGATGTGATATGATGTGATATGAATGATAATGGGACACACATCGACGTCTGCACTCACAGTGCCGCGGACTGTACGCTAATGTTATATTAGTCAGATTGCTCTGAAGATGGGAGGTGATATTCTATTAATTTTCACGTTCACACAGTCAGTTGATTTTTGCCGGCCGTCTTTCCTGCAACGGCAATTTTTTTGTATTTCCTCTGTCCTGTAATATGACTTGATAGCTTTAAACTCTGCACACTGAGCTCTGATTGGTCAGCAGGCGGGTGCTTTCACTGAGTTGATCTCTTATCCTGGACCTAACCTGCTCCGGACCAGGGGCCTATACTACGAATCTAGTTCAACATATCCTGGATATGTTTTGAGTTATTCCGGTTGACTAATCAAAAAAAAAAAACACTCC
Source organism: Trematomus bernacchii (assembly GCF_902827165.1). Lineage (NCBI taxonomy): Eukaryota > Metazoa > Chordata > Actinopteri > Perciformes > Nototheniidae > Trematomus > Trematomus bernacchii. The sequence goes on from NW_022987612.1 coordinate 381,623, forward strand.
TCGCTAAACTGTCCTACGATGCTGGCTATCAACTCGATCGCTCAAGCCAGCCGTGTCCTATCTAGTTAGGTGCGCGTTCACATAAAAGGGGTGGTATTTGGAGTGATCGGACCAATCACAACATGGACAAGCCGTGTACTGACAAGCGCAGCGCGTCATATATTCCTGAATGAAAAGTCACACTAATATTAGACAAATATGAAGACGTTAACTTTAAACATCCATGACTTAAACACTTTATCCAGGATCAAAGCCACATAGTTGCAGCTGGCAAGGTGAATACTGGCTGGTGTTGTAGCAAACACTGGATGGTGGCTTAAAGCCCCCCTCCGCTACGCGCCGTTCGTTAGATGAGGCTGGTTATATTTAATAAAGAAGAAATTCAAAACACCGGAATAAAGGTTATAACAATAATCTGATTTTACTGGTAAGAAACAAAACACGTATACAAGTTTACAGAGTACTCCATACTTTCAATTTCTACTGCTGTGCGATACAGGTATCGGGACCAGCCAGTCAGAAAACAGGAAGCATTTTACATACATAAACAACAGTATTCATATCCATATTTTGGGGCGGAGATGTGTAGACTCTTCCTTCCCATTTTACTCCGGAGCGAATCAGAGAGTCCGTGGGGAGGAGCTGTGTGAGCTGCTCACTCCCCCAGGTGTTTTTACTGGTTGGATTCACTTCTGGTCGGGTCCAATACAGCGAATCAGAGTTCTGGGAAAAAGTATGTTTTCTTCTGAGCAGAGCGTGAGATTCGGAAGTACACAAGGACAGAGTCAATCTTATCTCTGCACCTGTATTCACTCCTTTACTTTCCCAAGGAATATTTCACACAAACTATTCTTTCCCAGACAACCAAACATTGTACACAGATATATTGATGCCCAGAAAGAACCTTGAAAATAATATGTGTGTGTGCTGGTGGGAGGAGGTGTATGTGTGTGTAGGGATCTCTGGGTCAGTGAGTTGTAAGTGAGAAAGACAATATATATATAGGATTACTTAAAACAGTTCAAACAATACATGTTCACTAAAATACAATTCAAAATAATACATGTTTACTTCAATACAGTTTAGAACCATATCTGTTTACTTTACTGGTAAAAGAAAAAGTGTTTGAATACGTTCATTAACAGTTTTATGATATCACTGCTAAGACACGAGTGGATCTGACTTTAATTACATTTGACTCGAGTGTTTCGTCAACTTAATGTGTTAATGTGCTTAAAATAATACTTCTGCATACAGTAGGCCACTGTATGACACTGTGAGTGTTGCACGCCAGATACGGCTCAAGAAGCTGACTCAGATAAGGAAATATATGATACATTATGATGTGATATCATGTGATATGAATGATAATGGGACACATCGACGTCTGCACTCACAGTGCCGCGGACTGTAGGCTACGTAATGTTACTTTGATCCGGTACTTATGTTGTGGCAGCATATTTAAGTAAGCTTTCTTAACGCTAATGTTATAATAGTCAGAGTGTGGCTCTGAAGATGGAGGTGATAGTCTAATTCATTTTCACGTTCACACAGTCGTGATTTTGGGGGCCGGGGCCGTCTTTCCTGCAATGGCAGTTTAAACTGTATTTCCTTTCTCCTGTAATATGAATTGATCCTTTAAAGCTCCCATGTCATGCTTTTCCCGGTTATTACCCGTCCCCTTGTGTGTTATGAAGGTTTTATGCATGTAAACGGTGTGCAGAGTCAAAACCCTCAAAGTACAACCCTGTAGGCGAGGTAAAAACTCTAACACAGAAAAATAACCATCCCCAAAACGCCTCGTTGAGATACGTCACCTGGCCATTTGATTCTTCGCGGGTACCGCCCCTGCTGAAAAAAACAGCTATAGACCACTTAAGATGGTTGCTGGTTTTAGCTGGTTTTTGCTGGTTTTAGCTGGTGTTAGGCTGGTTTAGTTGGTTTACCAGGCTGGACAAGCTGTTTCTGGCTGGTTCAAGACCAGCCTGGTCAGCTAAACCAGCATAGACCAGCATGGATGTCATGCTGGTCTATGCTGGTTTTAGCTGGTAGTTAAGCTGGATGCTGGTGAAGCTGGTATTTATGCTGGTCTACTCAGTAGTCTTGCTGGCTAAACTGAAACAGACACAGACAGACAGAGAGGGCGGGGGGAGCGGCGAGACGGCAGTGTTGAAACAAAGCGGTATGTATGACTGGCACTAACGTGCACTAACGGCACAACGGTCAAGGAGTGAAGAAGATCAGTTGAGCGTTTCTGTGACTCCGCCCAGCGGCTGCTCTTCTGAGAGGCACCGCTCTGACAGCTCTGTCTACTGGGAAACGCGCTCAAAGTCCTTCTGGAGGTAAGCAACACTACACAATTCCACCAAGTCTGAGAGTAAAAGCTTTCTCGAAGGTTCGTTTTGCTTTCTTACAACGTTACGTTAATGTTAACTTAATATTACGTTTGCTAGGAGGCTAGCTGTCTTAGCTATCAACAGTTAGCAGCTAACGTTTTCTGCAGTTTGTGTTTCCCCTGAAAAAGGTGATGTAGTTATTTAAGGGTAAGTTAACTTAACGTTAATCTTACAGTTGAGAGCGTTACGTTTGGTTTAAAATTGTCAATGTAATGCCATTAGAGGTTTTGTGTTGAACATGAAGTTAGCAAACTGTAGCTCTCTACCAAAGGTTAGCATGTTAAGCTGTACTTTGTGTGGCAGCTCGCTTAATACAAAGAGGGTTTTTGTGCTTCATTTAAACTTGTCTTACAAATGTGTGTTAATCTACCTGAAATTGTAGGGACAGTTGTTTTCTACTCAATGATACAGACCATTGTTGAGGAGATGCAAAACATACTGTAAATGAGTTGGGTCTGACATACTTTGAGTAATGTTACTTTGCTGCTAAAAAATGAAACATTATCAGAAGAGGATATCACCAAAGTGTGTGATTCTGTCAGGGGATTTGATCTGTTCTCTGCATGTCGTACAGGGCCTAGGTATACACACTGCTCTGGTATTAATTAAAAATAGAATGGTAAAATGTAAGTCTTCCGCTCTTGTCATCGTTCAGGGCTTTGCATTTGAACTCCTATGACTGGTTGCGGTCTTGAAGGGAATGACTTCCTGGCCTTCCTGACATCCAGGAAAATGGTGAGATTCTAATCCATTTCAATGCCAAAAGCAAGTTATTGTTTTAAACTTTTTTTAATATGATTTTTTGGGGAATTTCAGTTTTATTGGACAGTAGAGATCTAATGGAAACAGTGGAGAGGGAGGAGATGATATGCAGCAAAAGGCCGAGCCGGATGGTTGCTGCTCCATGTGGAACGTGTTCTATCAGGTAAAGCACTGTTGGTACCCAGTTATTTATTGGTATTGAGTTTTGAATTTAGCCTTTGGAATGGTATGTGTTTTCCAACGTGCATTGTAAAGACTGAAAAAAACAGGCTCCAGTAAAGCTTGACATGATTTGGTCTTTTACTTAAAGGTGGGGTAGGTAATTTGGAGAAACCAGCTCGAGTGCCGCTAGAATTTGAAAATACACAACCGGAAAAAATCTGGCCACTTCCTTACAGGAGCCCCTTCTCCACACACACGAGCGCGCACACTGACCAATGAGGGCACGAGATAAGTTTGTGCACAGATGGAAGGCTGACAGGCAGGTAGGCCATCCAGTTACTTTAGCCGGGCCGGCTAAAATGATTGGTCGTGCTTTTTACAGTACTACGGCTTCCACAGATTACATTTTTTTTATGGATTTTTTGTCAAAGCACTTAAGATTTTCATTGCTATCGGGATGTTAAGAGCATTCCATGGAATATAACAAAAAGTTTATCTCGAGCCGGTTTTCTCAAACTTACCTACCCCACTTTAAGAGGATGTTTGTACTCCTGTCTTCTTTTATTTCATTATCTTTCTTTCAGGTGTAACATCTACCAATGGTTGTACATAGACCTCCTCCACCTCTTTGCTGTCCTACTAGTCAACCCTCCTGAGCCTTTCCTAAATAGTGGTAAGTTGTTTTACAGTTCAGTGTACGTTAATTTAGCAACTTAATGCTTTACTGCTGTTCAATAAACCCTATATATATATATACATCCATCAGCAATCAATAAAACAAATCATCCAACACAAAATAGAATAAATCTATTTATTTTTATACAACAGCATCTATTGGGACTGCGCATTGATGTCATCAAGAGCCATTGAGTCTACCTTTTGTAGTCGGCCTATCAGAATGTTTATAATTTCTTTGTCTCTTAACATTCCTATAATCATTTGTTTTTTTATTGTTGGTATTGTTTTGTTCTTTATTTTTGTTGTGAGAATCACTTTGCAATTGTGTAAGTGCTATATAAATAGTTATACTAATATTATTGTTGTTACCATCATTACTATTATTAAAAATGTTTTCTTTGTTTTCTTTATTCATCGCTGCAGAAAGGATCATGCCAGCCTACATCAAACACCTGATCAAGAACTTGTGAATCTTCAGGCAGAAAAGATGAAAACACCTGTTCAAAGTTCCAGTCCCTGTACATGGAACCATGCCTGTCCTCTGTTCCACATGTCTTCAGTCAGTTCTGGACCCCATGACTCGGACACTAGTTCTACCAAGGCTCATTAGAGGTAAGCAGTGGTAGGAGAGTGGAGTTATCTTTGTAGATAGGCTGCAAGTCGACAAGAATAGATTACAAATCGCTTAAAAAATTGTTCAGACAAGAGGCACCATGTGTTACGCAGGTGTGGCGCTGATATAGTCTATATAATATGCGGTTGAACTTTAAAATTACATTATTTCCGGTGCAGAGACAAACACTCGAGGTGGATGTATAAAGTACATACTGGTGTTAATAAAATATAGCGTATATCCCTCAATTTATCGACAATAAGAATGACAATACATACTTCCGGGTGTAAAGTAATATATCTATCATACTGTAGCAGGGTGTCCGCGGGGTCTCAAAAAGTATTAAAAGTTGATAAATCAATTTAGCGAAAATGAAGGCTATTTCAAAGTATTAAACGGCATTTTCCAAGTATTACATTTTGTAGCTTGTTTTCAATAAGTATATAAATTGTCCAAAGAGGTTGTATTCTATAGTGTACCTGAATGTAATCAGTGCGTAGGTGTGTAGTGTGATTCTGTGTAGTTTATTTATGGCATCCCTTTGGATTTGACGTCATCTGAACAGGACATTGCACGCTCACTGCTTGATAGCGCGTGAAGCTCCGTTTACGCCGGTTGTTAAACAACATCGTTATGGGGAAATGCAAGTTTGCGTCCAAATGGTTGGAAGATAAGGAGGAAGGACAATCAATACTGTATATAGTCAATGTGAGGTAAAGTGTGTCGCCAAGGTAACCGGTTAAAACTCAAAGTGGCGATGAGGTCTTAAAATGTATGGAAAGGGTCTTAAAAAAGGTCTTAAAAGGTTTTACATTTGACTTCAGGATTCCTGTATATACCCTGTGTAGATCCTACACATCCACTGGAGGTAGATTCTGAAAGTAAAATATACACTTCTCACTAGAAATGTAATCATAAAGCATTATTATGGCCAAACTACAATTTAGGATTTTCCACTGAAAAAAGTGTTGGATTCAAGATTCAAAGGTTTTATTCTCTTATGCTCAGCAGCTACAGTGTAGAAATGTCAATGCAGTTCTTCTGACCTGAGCTCCTCCAACAATGCAACATATACAATAAAATACAAAAATACAAAATAAAAAGTAGTGCAAAAAGTTTATATACATTTAATATAATAGAATATGATATTTACAAGAACAGAATATGAAATTAAATAATGTAAATTAAGAAAAAAATGTAATATGGTGTATTGCGTGGATAATAGACCCAATCACAGTGAATGTTCAAAACTAAATTTGATTTACATGAGTAATTTATATCATTTTAAATATTATTTGACCTAAAACTAAATGTTTTTATGATTGTCCTCTGAGGAGGACATGGGGATTTGCAAACCTTTAATTCCCCCCCCCCCATTTTACACAACAAAATGGAGTCCACTATGGGCCGAAACTAACATTTATGTTTCCATAGTGTTTATGGCAGACGGATGCAGTGGGTCTCAGGAAGATATATATATACTAATAACGGTGGGTTTGCTGCTGAGCCTATTTACTGTGCATACAACACACCTGGCACAGTTTATTGTTATTATATTGCCACACTGTACACTATTGTAATGTTGCCTGTCTTGACTGGAAAATAAAAGAGAAACAAAAGCACTGTACAAAAGATTAGCTTTATTGTCAAAATGTTTACAATGTACAATTTACACGCTGTTCAGATGCCTCATATTCGTCCCTGTACTCATTACTTTCACAAAGGTTATGTAATATGCAACATGCTGCCACCTGGATTTTGATCTTGTCCATCTTGCAGTTGTTTCTTTTCATCAAGCACCGCCACCTGCCCTTCAGTCTGCCAAAAGCGTTCTCCACCACCACTCGTGCTCGGCTTGTTTTGTTATTGTACGCAAGTTGCTCAGGCTGCATTAACTCAGTTACAAAGCTGTATAACATGAGCACAAACAGCACAACTTCAGTCGACTCCATCTCCATCATGTCTGAGGTCGGAAGGTAAACAACAGACGCCTAATGTACAGCGAGTGGGTGGGCGTCGCAGTATACGCGGGAAGTTTTTCTTCTTCTTCTCTTGTTTTGCAGCGGATTGCAAACAACTTTAAGGTGCATACCGCCACCTACTGTACTCGCCGTGAAGTGGTTTGTGGCCTGCCAGTAAATCCAAAGCAGAAGAAGAAGAAGTGACGTCAGCGGCTCATTTGCGTAATCTTCCCTCAGGGAAAAGTACTCCGGTGTGAACGCGATCTGTACTAAGTGCCCTGGGGTTAAAAGCGCCGGGGCTCTTAGTGCCGGAACTAAGTACAGGAAAGTACTTGGTGTGAACGCGGCTATTGACTTCAAGTACCTGGGCTCATGGGTCAACTCAACCGAGCAAGATCTTAAGGTGAGGAAGGCACTTGCATGGCGGGCCCTGAACGGCATGACCAGTGTATGGAACTCCAACCTCCCCCGACAAATCAAAATCAGCTTCTTCTATGCAACGGTAGAGTCTGTTCTCCTCTATGGCAGTGAATGCTGGACCCTGAAGCCAACCCTGCAAAAGTCTCTAGACGGATGCTACACCAGAATGTTGCGAGCAGTACTTAACATCAGCAAGAGTGGACATGTAACCAACAAGATCCTGTACGAGGGAATACCAAGGGTGAGCGAGAAAATTTCAGCCAGGAGAATGAGACTAGCAGGACATTGCCAAAGGCATCAAGAGCTGCCAGCCAGCAAATTGGTGCTGTGGGAACCAACACACGGGCATCGGTCACGAGGACGTCGCACACTAACATACGTGGACGTACTCAAGAATGACGCAGGAGCACAAAGTACCAATGAACTGGCCAGATGTATGGAGAACCGGGATGACTGGAAGCGACGATGGAGGACGACCTAGAGATCATCAATGAGCGATCCGAACTCGCGACAGGGGAAGCAAACACAGACATCACAACACGTACCTTTTTACGGGAGATCGTTTCACCTTAGCTGTCATTCTGATCAAAAGTCGTGTTCAATGGCATTAAAACGATAAAAACGCTGCTGCGGGTTAATCCATAGTGTCCAATTAATGTGTCTGTCGCTTTGAAAAAAATATTTATAATCCATAATTCAATTTTTATGAAAAAATCGGAGAAAACAAAGTTAGCTGCTAATGGTAGCCACCAAGAGTGTATGCAGCTTCCGGTTTTGGCCACGCGTCACTCTCACTCCTTATTTGGTAACCTGTGTGTGTGAAACTTTCCCTCAATTCCATTGGCTCTAGCGGTTATAAAGAGATTTCATTCATCAAAATCGACCAAGGGGGGTGTTACGACCCGTCCTCTACCAAGTGGTAGTGGCTCGTGGGAAGGCCCGCAACATAAAACAAATCACACAAAACACGCAGCACTTATCGGCGAGCATTTATTAACCTGTTTCACGCCCTTCCCCCCGGTACCGGGCGGATAAACGCGTCATTTGCAGGAAACAACGTCTAAGGAATCTTAATATGAATAAAACTATGAATGTGTTATATCCATGTAACGGGAAGAAACTCAGCTAACTGATCTTTTTAATTTTTTTTTTCAAAAAAACCCCACAATGCTAGCACTCAGCCTCTGAATTAGCCTCGACGAAAAAACGTAACCTACAAAGGCACATAAACTCACTCAGAACTCCCTTATTACTTATCCTAGATGCACAACCAAACACTATTTTTTGGTGTCCTGGAGACACTGAATCTAATGGTGCCCACCTCAACACTCAGTGATAAACATTCGCGACGCTATCAACGAAAGCGTACATCATCACATGTGGAGCCAAGAAGCTAAACATGTAAATATGGCTTACCTTGGTCAAAAGTGGTCTTCAATGGCATTAAAACGATAAAAAAACGATGCTGCAGTTAATCCATAGGTTCATCCTATGTGTCTGTGCCTTCTTTGAAATTATTTCTGATAATCCATAAGCAATACAAACTGCGTTTAGTTTCCAAACTCCAGAAGGAGACATTCCTCCAGTTTAGTTTCGCTTTCCACACGCGAAGGCGGCAACATTTTTTCTTTACAATGTGTGTCTATGTGAGTCTCCTCCTTCGATTCTATTGGCTCTAACGGTCACAAAGGGTATGTCAACCAACCAGATCGAGCAAGGGGGGCCAGAGATAGGTCAAATCCACCCAAATGACCCCAGATGGCCCAGTTTTTGGCTAAATCTCTCTAAAAAGGTCAAATTTCACTTGTTTTGCATCAATCTTGATACAGGGTACTTATTATATGTTGTACTTTGGATTCCTAAAGCTTTTAGTCTACTAACCCATCATCCAAGGGTAGTTTTCACTATCTGTAAAAAAATAATTTTTGGACGGACACTATAATTTACAGTTTCTTACTATGTAAAATCTGAATTTTCTTTAAAATAAAAAACATTTATATTAATTCTGACACTTCTACATCCAACTCACAGGTTTATCATTACTTTGAGAAAAAGATTATTAATTTAACCCTTTTAGAAGGGAAGATATGGTCATTTGTTCTGGGAATGTCATTTTCGAGCCTGAGACCTGAAAAACAGGCTCAGAGTGGAACAGGTTAAAGAGCACAGCCGTTACTTACATGGGCCCACCGGCAAATGAACCACGTCTGGAGGACGGCAAAAACAAACAAAAGGAAGAAGGGGGCCTGGGCCAGCCAGTCCACTGGCCGTAGGACCCAGAACTTCCCTCCTCTACCCAGAGATCTAACAGAAAAAACCCTACGGGAAAAATAAAGCCACGAAAAAACCTATACTAACAGGTCTTCCAGAGTTCACACATTAAATAGCAACAACAGGAATCTACAGATCCAAACGGCATGAGAGAGATTGTTCCCGGACGGAGTCTTCCGGCATAAGGATAGGGAGACCGCTCTTCTCCTCCAGCTTCTCCTTTTAAGTCCCCAGCTGAATGGAATTAGGACACCTGGGGGAGGCGGAGCCAGGGGCGGACCAGGTGTACCTGCGCAGCAGAGAGACAGAGAAGACAACAGAAAAGGGAGCACGTAACAGGGGGCCAGAGATATGGAAAATTCACCCAAATGACCCCAGAAGTGTTTTTTTTGTGCTAAATCTCTCTAAAAAGGTCAAATTTCACTTGTTTTGCATCAATGGGGCGAAGCCTGCGAGCTAGTTCAGGCAGTCAACTCGAGCACCAATGATACATTAACACGTGACGCACCTCGTCCCTCTTACAACCAACCAAACACATTCTCCTAAACATGCCGCTCTATTTAAGCTGCCAGGTCTTCCTGCCTCTGCCTCGCTATGCTGCTGCTGCCACTGCTGTGTTCACTTGCTATTGCTGCGTCATGTTCATGTTCCTGCTGCTGTGTTTCATGTTGCTGCTGCTTGCCTGCTTATTCACATCGCTGCTGCTCTACAAAGTCCTACATGATATTTTCAGGTTACCTGCTGGTGCTGTCGTTCGCACATGTGTCTCGCTATCTCTGACTCTGGAAGCAAATCATCATCCACGGGGGAAGAAGCCTGCCGCTTGTTTGAACCGTGACGACGCGTGGCGTGAATCACGGTCTGCCTGTCAGTCTTTGAAAGGATGGAGACAAGCGGTGGCCGGAAGTTTGCCGGATATAAATAGGGGTGGCCGTGGTTCGAGGCGGAGTTTTAGGCGTGGCCATGCTCCTGAACCTATGTTAACAATTTAACCTCATTTATAAAGGAAAGCCTCATCTCAATACCCCTCCTCGACTCCTCTCTTCCCCTCCTCCAGGACTTGACCCGGAAATCGATCAAGACACGCCATTTTGAAGGACGTCCCAATAGCTGAAATGCACACGGAGGAGTCGAGGAGGGGTGAGGGAGGAGGGGTGTGGGAGGAGACGAAAGGGAGGATACACAAGAGCAGACTACGCGGAAGTGTTTTCACTACTCGCGTATAAAAGCCCCGCCCCCACCTTCACAGCTGGTCGATTTCAAGAGAGGAAAACGGAGAACTGGAAGAATGAGTGGAAAAGCGTCACATAAATGTATAAGTGCTCACAGCTCCGTGGGAATTATTATGTGCAATTCATTTCTTAAGGTTATACTAACAATTTAAGTCATGTTTAATGATCTTGAACGTCACTAAAACATAGCTATTAAGAAAGCTATTTCATAAATGGCTAGATCTTGATAAATAACAATTATTTGTTTTGTTTTGTGTTAAAATATTGAGTAGTTAAATTATTTAAAATGCAGTCCTGAATGTGGGTTTGTGGTGAATATGGGGATCTACAGGACACACATGTTCAGAGTAAAGGCTTTCACATTATTATAATTTTATTGAAATGTACATTTTACACCAAAACGGAACACAAAAGCAGGACCAACCATCATACATTGAATTCCTTGACTAACAAGAGAAAGATTCATTCATTTAAATAAATATTTAACAACAAATGGGCCGGTTCTAAAGGGTTATTCAGTTAAACCCAATGAGAGGGGATACAGCTGTGCACATGTCATCATTAACAGACGTCGTTTAAGAGTGACGTTTGAGTGAACGAGGACGTTACAATTAATACCTGAGGACTCCTCTGTCCTCGCGTCTCCTCCTCGTGTCTCTCGCTCGCATCTTACGGAGGCGGAGCTAAGACGCAAGGAAGGGACGCGAGTGAGGGAAAGGAGGAGTCGAGGAGGAGTCGAGGAGGGGTATTGAGATGAGGCTGAAGTTTCAAACCTCCTTTCCTATCATCTAGAGCAGTGGTTCCCAAACGGTGTGCCGTGAGGCAAGTCCGGGTGTGCCGTGGGATTTTGTGACAACCATACATTATTATTGCAATATACAACTACACAAAAATAATTATTTTTTAATTTACTATATCAGTACTTTGTATGCACTCATTTCATAATACAGAGGCAAACTCTATACCTAAAAACAATTCTTTTAAAAAAAATCCTCACAGAACCCCATATTTCGCTGTTAACGCAGTTTCAGGTGGGAATTATAAGACCGTGACACATCGAAGGCTGAAGGACAACATTAAAACAGAGAAACACGCAAGAGGGAAAATGGAGCGCTTTCTTGTGCGGAGCAAACCACCAACCCCCAGTGCAGAGACTGCCGACAACCCACCACCGAAAGAAAAGAGGAAAAAAACTGTCAGCAGACAGTATCATGAAAGTTACCTGTCTTATGGCTTCAGTTGGACAGGGGATGGCAACAATCCTCAGCCCAAGTGCGTCGTCTGTCGGGAGAAGTTAGCTAATGCGAACATGGTTCCAAGCAAGCTGAAGAGGCACTTGGAAACCAAACATCCCTTCCATGTTCAGAGAAACTTGGCCTACTTCAAAAGAGCGCGGGATCTGAACCAGAGGCAGCAAGACCGTTTGTTGGATTGTGTGAAAGTGTCTGAAAAGGCAATGGAGGCTAGTTACATGCTAGCGGAGCTCATTGCAAAGCAGAAGAAACCTCACACAATAGCGGAGACACTCATCCTCCCCGCTTGCAAAAAAATTGTAGGTGTCATGCTGGGTCCAGATGCCGCAAATGAGCTATCCAAAGTGCCGTCGTCTGATAATACAATCAAAAGAAGAATCGACGACATGTCAGAAGACATTGAGCAACATTTGACAGAGAAACTGCAGGCGAGCGGCAGATTTTCCCTACAAATAGACGAATCTACTGACATAAGTGGGGCTGCACAACTTCTGGCAAACGTCAGATATGTTGATGCTGACTCTATCAAAGAGACGTTTTTCTTCTGCAAAGAAATGGAAAGCCATACTACGGGAGAATAAATATTCAGGGTAACTAATAACTATTTAAAAGAGAACAGTCTGACCTGGAATATGTGCGTCAGTCTTTGCACAGATGGTGTGGCAAGCATGACGGGGAGAGTGAAAGGATTTATTGCTAAGGTGAGAGCACAAAACCCACATATCGTGACAAACCACTGCATTTTGCATAGAGAGGCATTAGTTGCCAAAACCATGCCTCCGGAGTTGACTGAGGTGCTGAATCAGGCTGTGCAGATGGTGAATTACATCAAATCAAGGCCCCTGAAATCTCGCCTCTTCTCCCAGCTGTGCGCCGAGATGGGAGCCGACCACCAAAGCCTGATCCTCCACAATTTTTAATTTTGTGACCTGTCTGGTTTAAATGAGTGTGTTGCTGCTTTGATGAAGCCTAATTTGATAAAGTTTGAAATTAATTTCTGAAATATTTCATTAATAAATATTTCATGAGTAATATAGTTGTCTTTGTCACATTTTATTTGGCATTAGTAAATAATTATGCACATTTACAGATATTTTACATGATATGAGTGATAACACGTGTTATAAGGGCTATTTTGCACAATAGGGGTGCCTTGAGATTTTTACTTGTCCTTTGGTGTGCCTTGGGCACAAAAAGTTTGGGAACCACTGATCTAGAGCAGTGCATGGTCCACTAGGGGGCGCTCACGGACCACTGTTTTTACTGGTTGGATTCACTTCTTGTCGGGTCCAATACAGCGAATCAGAGTTCTGGGAAAAAAGTATGTTTCTTCTGATGGAGCGTGACATTTTCGGAAGTACACAAGGACAGAGTCAATCTTTATCTCTGCACCTGTATCCACTTTACTTTCCCAAGGAATATTTCACACAAACTATTCTTTCCCAGACAACCAAACATTGTACACAGATATATTGATGCCCAGAAAGGACCTTGAAAAGAATATGTGTGTGTGCTGGTGGGAGGAGGTGTATGTGTGTGTAGCAGGATATCTGGGTCAGTGAGTGTAAGTGAGGATTACTTAAAACAGTTCAAACAATACATGTTCACTAAAATACAGTTCAAAATAATACATGTTTACTTCAATACAGTTTAGAACCATATCTGTTTACTTTAGTGGTCCTTGGTATGAAAAAGTTTGAGAAACACTGATCTAGAGAATTCCAACGGCTCTTATCATAGCTGCCACTGATGCCCCTTTCACACCAACGCGTTTTCAGCTCCGGCTCGGAGCTGGAGCCTGAAAAGTACCGGTTTTTCCTGTTCACACTGCAGCGGCGCCGCCTCTTAGCTCCGGAATCCGGTTAACTTCCAGCTCCAAAAAATTGTCGGTCTAGAAGCAAGAGCTTCGGAGCTAAGAGGCGGCGTCGCTTACGTCTCTCTTACATCGAGGCGTGCAGGAAACTAAACCCACCTCCCCTGAACATGGGTCGACTGAAGAGTCTCGTCATGCCTGCCTACAAGCAGTAGCGCTGAGCAAAGTGACTAGAAGGCAACCGCACACTTATAAAAAAAAACACACTTTATAAAGTCAGGCAACACTAACCAGGCTTCGTGTGATTCTGTTTATTTGTACCTTACTTTGACCATCCGTTCGCTGTTATTGATCATTGTGGAGAGCAGGCAGACGTTTTGTTTGTTATTATAGCAGCTATCGGATGGAATCAATACATGGGCTGCACAGGTTGTCATGTCCGACTATCACAAGTAGAATCATAATGAAAAATACGCCGGTAAAATGTGCCTGTAGAAAACGGCTTAGCAAGTAGTCAGTTTAGCTTCGGTTGCTATGCTAACATCACCCATGTTATACCAGAGAAACTTTCATAACAGCGTTGTGATGCCAAACAGCGTCAATTCAGACTGACACACATTCACTTAAGGGGAACTGGGGATATGTATCAGCTGCTTGTGTGACAGTCAGACAGTGAATACTTTAGAGCCGTGTGAGCTAACCCGGAGCTAACGGGAGAATAAACTCCCGTGGAAGAGCAGCCAGCACTGCAGCGGTCGCTAAATGCCGCTGAAACACATTAATAAACAATGAACCACGACACTCTGGAGAAAAGTATAAGGTTGGAGAAGTTGTTATTTAATTTAATCTGGCTTCGTATGATTAAAAGCAACACGATCATCGACCCGACGCAGTCCCCCGTTGTTGTTGTTGTTGTTGTGAGCTCCGTTGGGGAGAAAATCAGCGATGTAAACGGTGACGTCATGACGCAGCAGCGGCAGCTGGGCGGTGTGAACAGAGCGGGAGCTGAAAAGGGAAACCGGAGCTGAACCAGAAAAGCTCTAGCTCGGAGCTAGAAAGGGAAAAGCGCTGGTGTGAAAGCCGGATGAGGTACTTCCGGGTCATTTCACTCCGTTAGGAAGGTTCCTAAGCTAAACTGACAATTCGACTGCAGCCCAGGGCAAACAATTACTAAGGCAGGAAGTAAAACAATGCAAGAAATAAAGAGAAAAGGAAATGAATATTTTCATGAAAAGTTTAAAACTAAAACCAATCTTTATCCTGTCAGAATTTGCCCAGTTGACATTAAAGGTCACCTATTATGCAAAATGCACTTTTTTATGTCTTTTATACATAAATATGTGTCCCCGGTGTGTCAGTAGACTCACAAAGTCCGTCTAGAAACGGAGGTACAATCGAGCTGATCCAGATTTGCTGCGGTCATGACTTCATAACTGAAATGTGGGCAGGCTTTACGTTGAACTCTTGGCAACGTAACGCCCACGGCCCAACCTATCGTCCGCATATACAGTTGGAGCTATATATCTCTTTATATTATTTAATATTTAAACATTTATTTTCTTGCTGTTTATAGTAAATGTATTCTTAGTCATTAAAGTCGTTTCTATGCTTTTATTTTGAAGGCAGTTTTGGGCACTGGGTGATTAGAGCACCTGGTGTAATTGTATATATTGGAGACAGGTGAGGAAGCAGAGCACTAGCAGGCACATGGTTTTTTACCAGGGTATTTCAAGCCAGAAAAAGAAGGAAAGCCATAGGAAAGGCTTACCCCTAGATTCCACCGGGTCTGTATGCGGCGCGTTACGGGCGCGTTACGGCTGCTCCGCGGTGCTCACGGCGATCGCGGCCACTCTAGTCAATGGGTGTTATTCCACCACACGCGGCGCGTTACGGCTCAGAAGCGTCCCAGAAGCGGCTCGGCGCAGGGCTCCTCTAAAATTAGGATCGAATCCTATTTTTGTCGCGGCACAGCCGTAACGTAAGGTCGGGCAGGCAGGAAGTGGAACTTTCAGAGCATATATAGCAGGGGTGGGCAATTATTTTTTACAAGGGGCCACTTCAGAAACTCGAGCTGTGTTGGGGGGCCGAATCAAAAATAAGTTGAACTTAATTCTGCTCAATATACCAATACTGAAAAGGTGTTTTACAGTATGTTAAAGATAAGAAATGAATCAGCTTTATACAAAAAGAAATGAGTGCTTTTGATTTTTGTTTTTCAGTTAATTTTACTTGTTCAGTGAGAAAATCCAGTCTGTCTTGGGCTTGAACAAGTGCACGGAAATCTGGTTCAATGTCTGAGGTGGATATGCGAAGGACAGCTGAGAGGTGATCATCAGTGATAGAGGATCTGTATCTGGATTTGTTGAATTTCATCACTGAGAATGTCTGTTCACATATGTAGGTAGATCCAAAGAGGACCCTCATCTTCTGAGCATGTCTCCTGATGTGTGGAAAGTTCTCCTCTTTCAGGGAAGAGTAAAACTCAGGCAGTGAGACTGACCTAAAGTGCTCTGACAGAAGTGTGTTAGACTGCAGGTCAATGAGTTCAAGCTGAACATCACTGGGTGCATCATCCACATGGCATGTAAATGGGGAAAAGATCATGTTCATTTCATTCTCAACTGTTTTGAAGTCTTTAAATCGCCTTGAAAACTCACCATGCAGTGCTTCTAACATGGATGAGTACCTCTGGAGGTGATCAGCTGATGGTGTGGCTTCCTTCAGTGTTGGCAAGTGCGTGAGAATGTTGTCCTCCATTTGGCTTGAGAGAAGCTGCAGCTTTCTCATGAAAGCCTTCACTGCACTGTACATGTCATGCACAAAAGGCCCTTGCCTTGCAGTTTGACATTTAGTTCACTCATTAGTGCAGTCACATCTACAGCAAAACCAAGGTCTGCCATCCAGTCTGCATCTGAAAGCTGTGGGATGTCGTTTCCTTTCTTCACACAGAAGTCTTGAATCTCTTCTCTCAGGTCCCATACTCTTTTCAGCACTTTGCCCAGGCTGAGCCACCTGACAGCTGCATGGTAGGGTATGTCACGATGTTCAGTCTCACTTTCCTCCAAAAGTGCAACAAACTGTCTGTGATTCAATGCTCTTGCCCTGATGAAGTTAACTATTTTAGTTACAACATCAACAACATGGTTAATTTTTAACACTGACTTACACAACACTTCCTGATGTATAATACAATGCAAAAATACCTATTTCTGCTCAGGGTTAATTTCTGTCACTTTATCCTGCATTCTCTTCAATAGTCCAACATTTTTCCCTGTCAGATTTGGACAACCATCCGTTGTCACGCCTGCCAGCTTGTCCCATTTCAGTCCCAACTTTTCCACACATGCATTTACCTCCGTGAACAAATCACTCCCTGTTGTTGTACCTTTCATTGACTGCATGGCTGCCAGCTCCTCCGTGATTTTGAAGTCTGTAGTTATCCCACGTAGGAAGATGAGTAGCTGGGCAGTGTCACGTACATCGCAGCTCTCATCCAAAGCCAAGGAAAAAAAGTCAAAGTTGACTGCTCTGTTCTGCAGCTGAAGCTCCAGATTTCCCGCGATGTCCTCAATCCTCCTCGTAACAGTGCGTCGGGAGAGCGGCACTTTCTCAAATGCCTCCTTTTTCTCCGGGCATATTAGTGTCCAACAAACACTCCTTAATGAACTCTTCGTCCGAAAACGGTTAACTTTTAAGACATAACTCGTCTTGACAGCTGCATCTCTGGATGTGGAATGTTTTGTGAAAATGTGTTGTTGGCTTTGCAGCTTAGCTAGCAAAGCATCCGACCCCTTTGCCCGCTCTTCCTCAGACAGGTTCTTGTATTTATCTGCGTGTTTGGTAGCATAGTGGCGACTCAAATTGTACTCCTTGAACACAGCGACCTGCGCACCACAAACTAAACACACAGCTTTACCTTTCACTTCTGTAAATAAATACTTAGCGGTCCATGTCTTGTTGAAAACGCGGCATTCAGTATCGATCTTTCTTTTTTTGCCCTTACATTTCGAGGACTAGCCGGCCAGCATCACCAAACATCAGCGTTTACGTAAATAAATTAAAAAAACAGCAGCTTCCTTTTCAAAATAAAAGCAACACAGTTAGAAAAGTATTTACGCCATGCAAGCAATACAGCTGTGTTGCTTTTATTTTGAAAAGGTTGCTGTTTTTTTTCATTATGTTATAATTTATGATCAACCTCACACGGGCCGGCCAACGGGCCGGATGTGGCCCGCGGGCCGTAAAATGCCCACCTCTGATATATAGCATATATATATAGATATATACACACACACAAACTAATTTTGCAGACCCTATCCCTCCGTAGTCTTTCAAGTAGGAAGAGAAATGCCAGCGTTCTCCTCCGGTTTACAGGCACTGTGTAAATTATATATATAGAATAATTATGATGATGAATGCATTTTTTTACCACTAAAATACAGCAACACATCTTTGATTCATGTCGTTTATAACTGGAATATTACAGTTATTATTAACTTTGTCTGTACAAAGTAGCCTGTCCAGGAAATATGCCCAAATCAACAAAAACTGCGAGCCGGCAGGCAAGACGCTCCGCTTCTGAAATGCTTCTGAAACGCGCCTGGTAGGGTATGACGCCGGAGGAGGCCGGACCAAAACCGCAACGCGGCGCAGACGGACCCGGTGGAATCTAGGGGTTAGGGAACAAAAAATAAGGAAACCTGTTATTGGTTATTATGGTTATTGGAATAAAATGCATAAACGGAGATTTTTGTCTGGACCTGGATCATTGCCCTGCGTAAGTTCTGCTAACTAGTGCCTCAGCAGCAGTGTTATTTTAAGTTAATTATCCGTTTAATTTCTATATGATTTTGGCCGCTACAAAGGAAAAAACAAGTCCGCTTTAACGACACAGTTTTTTACTTTGTAGCGGCCAAAATCATATAGACTGAATAAAGAACATGTCAAGCTATGTGCTGTATCAGAAACAATGGGTGGCGTGTTCTGGAAGTAATATGGTCTGTTTACATTAGCAAGCATCGCTAACGCTGTACTGGAGAGAGTGTGTGTAAAGAAGCCGGATATAAAAGGTATACTGTCCTTGTGGTAAACCTGCAAGAGAGAAAGCATTTGAGCTCCATCAACTTCATGAAATGATGCAAATATAAGAACACCAATGTGCCAAAACACATGCAAATTAAAAAACACCAACTTTGTGAAACATGCACAAAAAGCACTGCATAAGCAAAATGCTGCAAATACAACTTACTGCAAGAAGTGCACAACACAAAACACTAAAAACTGATTCAATCAAATAGTAATTAAATACCATAATGAAGCCAAATAAGATATGTCACAGCTTTCTACTTTAGAATGCTTTAACATTCAAATATTTAAGAGGGAGGTATAATTTAGTTGAGTCATTACATTTTGGCTCTACTCTTTTCTAGAGTAGAGTTAAATATTCTACTTTGTACCAATATATACTGTATGGAATGTAGGTCTACTATATAGGCCTATTCTATAATATTTGGTCCATGCAAGGATAACAAATATGATGAACAATCCTATATGAATGTTTCTTGATTTTCTGAGTTCACAAAGAGGTCACAAAGATTCTCAACAATTAAGATTTTAGGATGTTTTTTAAAAATGAAATAACTACCAAGATTCAATAATCAGGAACTACACCAAAACAGGCTCTGTGAGATGTAAAACTTGACAATTATGTATGAATGGTGAGCCAAGAAGTGTTTAAATTCCAGCAGATGGCGCCATCAGCCTTTCAAGGGTCTGAAGGTTGGGTGTCTGGCACTTCATCAGCAACATGTGGCTCATTGTGAGTCGGATTCAAAGCAGATGAATGTCTTAAATGTTATTTCAAATTGGATTGGATTTTATTAAAGATTTTCCAAGACAGACAAACATACAAGAAAGAAAATATGATGAAACCAGGAAATAGCTATTGCAAAGACATGACAAAAGGGTGGAATCCCCTGTGGTCTGGAAAGCATTAGAATCTGTTATTAGATACCAGAAAATAATCTGAAAACAGATTGACAGTAAGTGGTAGATAACTGAGGCTTCATGATGCATATCTAGTGGCCTCGAAAGACTTGAGCTGATGTTGATCTGATTTAGCTGATGGCTACCGATCTTTCAGGCTTCCATCGACACGCACACCATCCTCTGTCATGGAAAACTTCACGCATAAAACCAATGCCCAAAATAACATAAGGTTTAAAGACCAATAGCCCTCAACTCTGTGATTATGAAATTATTAGAAAGAATTCTGCTCCGATTTCTTATCAGTACAACAAAGACAAACTTGATCCATACCAATTTTCCTATAAGCAAGGGTGTGATACTCTGGTTCATATCATTACTAAACATTTAGATAAACGTCACACCTATGCAAGAGTACTCTTCCTAGACTTCTCATCAGCATTCAACACAATACAAGCGAACATCTTGGTGTCAAAAATGGCCAAAATGGATATCAATCCATACCTGATTTACTGGTATTCCTCATTCCTCACCAGCAGAGAGCAACTTGTGAAGGGGAACAAACCCTGTCATCATCCCAACCAATGTAGGGGGTTCGGACCGGAAGAAGGAAGTGAAGTCGGAGACGCGTTGCAGAAAGCTCAGAGAGAATCGGAAAATTCAGAAACATACAGAAACGGTAGCATTGGACTGTTATTTTGGCGGATTTGCATAAACTGTACATTGACTATCTCATCATGTCAACCAGCTCAGATGGTAGCCAAAGAAACAATATGGAATGGATGATATCCAAAGCTGCGAAGAAGAAAAGATCTTTGAGAGAAAGAGATAGCTCAGTAAGAGCTCGAAGTTGGTCGGATTGGTCGGGTGAAGCAGACAAGGCTAACCAAAGCAAAAAATCAAAAGTCAGTCAAAATGACAGCCAAGCAATTTTGAATAAAGAACTAGAACACGAGTGGAAAGTTGTAACAGAATTCAATCAGGATGGTGGGCATTACCACCCGATTAAACTTACCAAAGCAATTGAAAAAGAGATTGGAAAAATTAAATTAGCTAAATTCATGAACAACAAGCGGGTATTGATACATGCCAATAACAAACAGCAGCAGGAAAAGATTCTCGGAATGAACTCACTGAATGGAGAGAAAATGAAGGCGCATGTCCCAGGAGCAATGGCAAAACTGAGAGGAGTAATCTCAGGAGTACCATTGGACATGTCAATGGAAGATGTTAAAAGTGAATTAAAAGGAGGCAAAGTAGTGGAAGTCACAAGGCTTAAAAGCAAACGGGATGGCACACTCAAAGAAACATTATCAGTTCTCATTCAGTTTGAGAGAGCCTTACCTAAGGCAGTACAAATGGGATATTTGAACTTCATGGTTAGGGAGTACATCTCCAAACCTCTCAGGTGCTACGCATGTCAACGAATGGGGCACACAGCGCAGCAGTGTAAAGGACAGCTAAGGTGTGCGAGATGCGGAGGAAAACATGAGTATGGGAAATGTGAAAAGGATGCAAAGGTTAAATGTTGTAACTGTGGAGGAGATCACAGTGCTGCGTTTGGAAGATGTGAAATGCAGAGAGAGGCCAGAGAGGTGCAGAGAGTTAAGATTACAAACAAAGTTTCATACGCAGAAGCAATAAAGAAAGTAAGGGGAACAGTAACAATCAATAAGACCCCTAGTGGAATGGAGCAGAGCATTACAATACAAAATGGCAGGAACACACCAAAAAGTAATCTTCAAATCCAACCCCACAGCGCCACCAAGAGTAAAGAGGATGATGATGTTTTAGGAGTGAAAAAGGTGAATTTTGTGGTATTTATATGCCATACTCTAAATGTTGCATTACAGCTAAAAAAAGAAAAGTGATAGAATCAAAGCCATTGTGGAGGCAGCTGGAAAATTCCTTGACATGAAAGATATGAAAGCAGACCAGATACATGCAATGCTAGCTATAAATGGAGTTGGGGGAAATGAAAATCAGGATGAGGGTTAGATCCTTAATCATGGTGCTGCACATACTACAGTGGAACGCAAGAAGCCTCATAGCTAATGGTCAAGAATTCAAGAAATATATGATCTAGAGCAGTGGTTCTCAACTGGTGGGTCGCGACCCAAAAGTGGGTCGCGGACCCGTTTCAAGTGGGTCGCGGATGTGTGAGTGAAGAAAAAAAAGTTGAAAAAAAAATTGGAATTTTTTTTTTTTTTTTTTTGGGAAAAAATGCAAACTTTTATTTTGAAGGACCGATTTTCTAACGCTGTGCATGCAGTAGGCGTTGGACTGGAAGTACCGGAGACCATAAATGGTTTTGAAAACTTCTGTCACGTAGTGATCATCTTCTCAATAAAACATCTCTGCTGATGTTTTTTTCGAGTCTTCTGGCCAATCAGAATCAAGATTGTTGCCGGAAGTCCCCACGGAGAATAACTGCGGTAGAACTATTCTTTATACATCCATGGGTACAACTTCAGATAAAAATGAACACATAATGAAATATGACCCCCGGTTTGATGATTGACAGGTCACAGAACAATGGGAGCGATCTGCCCTTACCCACAATTTAAAGTAATTCACACAGACTATCTCCTCTTTACTCTTCTCTCAGCAAGCTGTCAGAACAAAGTGAAGAACAAACAATGGCATAAAATATTATTAATATGTCGGGTAGTAATAGATTTATTTATTTTCTTCTCAGAGTGTACCAGAATGCGTAGTTTATGTTAGTATTTCTAAAAATCTCCTGGGGGAGAATCCCCCCAGACCCCCCTGCTGGGGTTGGGTTTTCAGCATGTGTGCCTTTTTATATAGTTCAGCTTTGATTCCATCATCTCATTAAACCTTTTTTTAAAGCATACTTTAGTTCTGTGAAGGGATATAAGGGATATATGCACTGTACTTCACTTCTATTAATATTGTATTCTGAAAAGCGTATATATTACAGCACGATTTTTTGTTGCTTCAAAATGTTGGGTCGCGATGTATTGACCAAGTAAAAAGTGGGTCCCGAGGCCTAACCAGTTGAGAACCACTGATATAGAGTGTATTATAGTGGAAATCTGCAACCCTAGAAAACAAGATAACATTAGGATAATCAATTCATTAAAAATCTAAACCACTGATATATTTAAAGAAATAGCAGGCAATAAACATAGGAAGGAAGTTTGGTGTGGTGATTTCAATGCACACAACAGTCTATGGGGCAGCAACCATACAGACAGTAACGGAAATATCGTGGAAGAAATGCTGGAGGAAAGAACACTAGTATGCCTTAATGATGGACATGGCACAAGAGTAGATGTACACAGGGGGAAAGTTTCATGCCTGGATCTGACATTAGTGTCAAACTGTTTGGTTCATACATGCGAATGGTTTGTTTTGAATAACTCCACTGTAGGAAGTGACCATTATCCAGTGCTTACTAAAATGAATAATAATGTATATATACAGGAAGGTGTAATAACCAGGTGGTGCTTTGCTAAAGCTGATTGGGGGAAATGTAGGATATGGTGTGAGGAGTCGGTACACCTGCTAACATCAGAGGGAAGCAGAGAGGTAATTACAAGCCAAATAACGCTAAATGCAGCAGAGAACAGTATACCCAAAACAACAACCAAGGGTAGGAAGAAAGTGGTGCCATGGTGGAATGAGGAATGCAGCAGGGCTATTAAAGAGCGAAATAATGCATTTAGAGAATTTTGTTCTACCATTGAAAGAGGAGTAAAATTAGGTGATGTCTGGTCCATGTTTAAGCAGATGAGTGGAAAAAGGAAATCAATTACAATTCCAGCTTTGGTTGATGGGGAGAGGCTGGCAGTGACAGATAAAGAGAATGCAGATATGTTAGGAAGGACACTTGCAGAGTGGGGAGCATCTCAGTGATATTCATAGGCAGCAAAAACAGCAGTTACTAGCAGAGAATGAAAACGTGAAGGAGAAGAGACAGGATAATAGGTCAGCTCTTGATGTGGAATTTACAATGTCAGAACTCAAAATAGCCTTACAAGGTACAGGATATACAGCCCCAGGACAAGACCAGCTATGCTATGCTATGTTTAGACAGTTACCTAGGAAACTAGGACAATGGTGCGGAGTCTTTTCAATAAAATCTGGAGAGAAGGAGATATGCCAAGTTTGTGGAAAACAGCAGTCGTGCTACCATTCAATAAGCCAGGGAAAGATACAGCTAACCCTAGTAACTACAGACCAATAGCTCTTACATCACACCTATGTAAATAGTTGGAAAAGATCATTGTCCGTAGGCTCTCACATGTACTGGAACAGAAAGGGCTGCTGAGTAGTTTTCAGAGCAGATTTCGTAAAGGGCGGTCCACAATAGATGCATTAGTAAGAGTGAGTAATGATGTGGAAAAAACATTGAAAATGAAAGAGATAATGGCAATAGTGTACTTTGACATTGAAAAGGCGTATGACTCTATGTGGAGGGATGGATTACTGATCAAATTGAGTAGAATGGGTATTGGAGGGAGAATGTACAATTGGTTAAAACCTGTTAAGCCCGAGAGACCCCGGTCCCGGGGCACTGCCCCAACATCTTGCAGGAAACAGTGTCTGAAGGCATGTTCATTTAATAAACTATGAATGTTTTATATCCATGTAACGGGAAGAAACTCATCTAACTGATAATTTTTATTTAAAAATAAAAATAAAACCCACAATGCTAACGCTGAGCCTCTGAATTAGCAACGAGCGAAAAATGCTAACAGATTACTGCACCGAAAATCACTCACAAAACCTTATTATTTATCTTTTCTCCCCATCCATGACATTGTTTCACATCGTGAGGTGACACAGAATCGAAGGGTACCCTCAATATCACTAAATTATACGAAATCGCGACGTTATAAACAAAAACAGACATCAAAACATGTGGCGCTAGGTAGCTAAAAATGCTAACATGGCTCACCTGTGTCTTTGTCTGTTCAAACGTGGTCTTCAATGGCATTAAAACGATAAAAACGCTGCTGAAATTAATCCATAGGTTAATCCAATGTGTCTGTGTCCCTTTGAAATTATTTCTGATAATCCATGAGCAATAAAACTGCTTTTCCGTTTCTAGATGCCAGAGCTAGAGTGTAGGTTGCTCTGATGCAAAACTACATGCGCAAAGCCCCCACCTTTTTGTTGTGCAATGTTAGTGAGAGGGGAGATTCCCCTTCGATTCTATTGGCTCTAACGGTCAGAAAGAGGTGTCAACCATCAAAATCGACCAATGGGTTCCAGAGATATGGAAAAAAAAACATTTCCACCCAAATCACCTCAGAGGTGGAGTTCTTTTGGCTAAACCTCTCTAAAAAGGTCAAATGTCACTTGTTTTGCATCAATCTTGATACAGGGTACTTATTATATGTTGTACTTTGGATTCCTAAAGCTTTTAGTCCACCTTACCATCATCCAAGGGTAGTTTTCACTATAAGTAAAAAAGAATTTTTGGACGGACACTATAATTTACAGTTTTTTACTATGTAAAATCTGAATTTTCTTTAAAATAAAAAACATCTATATTGTTCTGAATTCTCTACATCCAATTCACAGGTTTATCATTACTTTGAGAAAAAAGATTATTAATGTAACCCTTTTAGAAGGGAAGATATGGTCATTTGTTCTGGGAATGTCATTTTCGAGCCTGAGACCTGAAAAACAGGCTCAGGGCTTAACAGGTTAAGGGCCTTTTTAACAGAAAGGACATTTAGAGTAAAGGTTATTTCCAATTAGCAGATATTTCAAATTATTTAGAAATAGAAAATGGTATTCCCCAAGGGAGTGCAGTCAGTCCAATATTATTTAACATCATGATTAATGATATATTGACATGCATTCAATCGGCTCTATACGCAGATGATATAGCTAGTGTTACGGTTTTGTATTTATGTTTTCATTTTCCACCTTTTGTTTTGAAATGTTTTCCTCCTTGTGTCTTCTCTGTTCCTTCTTCCTGTGTTTGCCTTCCTGTCATTAGTTCCCCTGGTGTGTCTGATTGTCTGATTGTGTTCACCTGTTGCCCTTGTGTTTCTGCCTCTCTTACCCCAGCTGTGTCTTGTCTTGTGATTACCCCTCCCTGTATTTAGTCTTGTCTCTTCCTGTGTTCCCCTGTCGGTTCATTGTTGGTTTTTCCTGTCTTCCTCCATGTCAGTCACGGTTGTCTCTCCTGTCTCCCTCCATGTGGGTCACGGTCAGTTTTTTGTACAACCCATTTGTTTCATGCCTTGTTTTGATCAGCTTTTAAAATAAAGCTCGCCTTTTGTTACGAGACCTGTTACCTTTTTGATAGTCTGCATTTGGGTCCTACCCTTCCACGCCATCCTAACAGAATGAACCGACCAGCTTTGGACTCAGCAGACTCGGATCGTTTTGCTCTACAGGCAGAATGTCTTGGGTACTCTCTGGAGTACATTTTTTTTATACCTGGAATGGCGCCTCTTCTAGACGTGGTAGAGAGGCTGCGTTGAAGGAGGCACGTCAGGAGGTTGCTCGCCAGCCCTGGCTTAGGAGCATGTTGCCTGAGTGGCTACAACTTTTCACAAGTAGTCCTGAGGACTTGTCCGAAGCCTCTAACCCTTTCCTGGGGTATGACCAGGCCTGGGGAGGCCCACAGATCCTCCAAAGAATCTCTAGGAGACGCAAGACCAAGATTCCAGCCCGTGCTCCAGTGGTTCCAGCTCCATTCTCTGGCCCTTTTTTGGGATCCCGCCTGGCGTTTGGAGGTCCACGGAGCCTCCAGGGGGCCTCGGAGAAACGCAAGGTCGGGAGGCCGGCTCGTGGTCCAGTACCGGCCCACACAGCCATGGATCCGTGCACCAGTACCGGCCCACACAGCCATGCTTCCGTACTCCATTACCTGGCTCACACAGCCAGGGTCCAGGCTTCTGTTCCGTGCCCAGCAGCCATAGTCACTGCTCCAGAACCGGACCTTACAGTCATGTTTCCGTGTTCCAGTGCCGGTCCACACAGTCATGGTACCGTGCTCCAGTACCATCCCACACAGCCATGGTTCCGTGTTCCGGTTCCGGCCCCAGCAGCCATGGTTCCGGCCCCAGCAGCCATGGTCCCGACTTCAGTTTCGGCTCCAGTACTGGCTCCCCGGCCGACGCCAGCCCCCCGTGTCCTGTCGGTGGTCCGGCCGACTCCAGCACCTCGTGTCCTGTCGGTGGTCCGGCCGACTCCAGCACCTCGTGTCCTGTCGGTGGTCCGGCCGACTCCAGCACCCCGTCTCCTGTCGGTGGTCCGGCCGACTCCAGCACCTCGTGTCCTGTCGGTGGTCCGGCCGACTCCAGCACCTCGTGTCCTGTCGGTGGTCCGGCCGACTCCAGCACCTCGTGTCCTGTCGGTGGGCCGGCCGACTCCGGCACCTCGTGTCCTGTCGGTGGTCCGGCCGACTCCGGCCCCCCGTGTTTTGTCAGTGGTTCGGCCCACTCCAGCCCCTCGTGTTCTGTCGGTGGTCCGGCCGACTCCAGCACCCCGTGTCCTGTTGGCTCTATGGCCGACGCCTACCCCATGTCCTGTGATGTTGGAGGTCCCGCCGACTACTCTTCTGCCGGGGGTCTTGCCAATCCTATGTCCTGTCCCGTTGGGGGTCCCGCCGACTACTCTTCTGCCGGGGGTCCTGCCAACCCTATGTCCTGTGCCGTTGGAGGTCCCGCCGACTACTCTTCTGCCGGGGGTCTTGCCAATCCTATGTCCTGTCCCGTTGGGGGTCCCGCCGACTACTCTTCTGCCGGGGGTCCTGCCAACCCTATATCCTGTGCTGTTGGAGGTCCCACCGACTACTCTCCTGCCGGGAGTCTTGCCAACTCCATGTCCTGTCCCATTGGGGGTCCCACCGACTACTCTTCTGCCGGGGGTCTTGCCAATCCTATGTCCTGTCCCGTTGGGGGTCCCGCCGACTACTCTTCTGCCGGGGGTCCTGCCAACCCTATGTCCTGTGCCGTTGGAGGTCCCGCCGACTACTCTTCTGCCGGGGGTCTTGCCAATCCTATGTCCTGTCCCGTTGGGGGTCCCGCCGACTACTCTTCTGCCGGGGGTCCTGCCAACCCTATGTCCTGTGCTGTTGGAGGTCCCACCGACTACTCTCCTGCCGGGAGTCTTGCCAACTCCATGTCCTGTCCCATTGGGGGTCCCGCCGACTACTCTTCTGCCGGGGGTCTTGCCAACCCTGTGTCATGTGCCGTTGGGGGTTCAGCTGTGGGTCCTGCCAACCCCATGTCCTGTCCCGTTGGGGGTCCCGCCGACTACTGCTCCGCCAGGTTTCCTGCCAACACCAGATCCTGTCCTGTTGGGGGTCCCGCCGACACCTGCTCCACCAGATTTCCTGCCTACACCATGTCCTGTCCTGTTGGGGGTCCCGCCGACACCTGTCCCGCCGGGGGTCCTGCCAACTCTGTGTCCTGTCCTGTTGGAGGTCCCGCCGACACCTGTTCCACCGGGGGTCCTGCCAACTCTGTGTCCTGTTCCGTTGGAGGTCCAGTCGACACCAGCCCTTGCTCCATCCGGGGTCCCATTGACACCAGTCCATGTCATGTCCAGGATCCCGTCTACGCCTGTTCCGTCGGCTCCGGTTCCTGTCTGGCCGACAACGGGTCCTGCCCGGCCTCCGGAGCTGTCCCGTCAGCGCCTTCCTGCCCGTCCTCCGGAGTTGTCCCGTCAGCACCTTCCTGCCCGGCCTCCGGAGCTGTCCTGTCGACGCCTTCTTGTTCGCCCTCGAGCCCGGCCCCCTGAGTGCCGGGGCCTTCGCCCTCGAGCTCGGCCCCCTGATTTCCCCAGCCGTGGCCTTCGCCCTCGAGCCCGGCCTCCTGACGCTTTCAGCCGCTGCCTTTGCTCTCATGCCCGGCCCCCTGAGTTCGCCCGCTGTGGTCTTCGCCCTTTTTTGAACTCTGCCTTGCCCCCGGGCCGTCCGCCCGAGACCCCCTCCTTGATCTCTGCCTTGCCCCCGGGCCGTCCGCCCGAGACCCCTTCCGGGTCCTCCGCTGTGCCCCTGGGCTGTCAGCCCAAACCCGTCCTCCAGACCCCCTCCACCCACCCTGCTGGAATTTTTTGGACTTTTGGGGGTTTTCTTGGGACGTCTGGAATCCGTCCCTTGAGGGGGGGGTTCTGTTACGGTTTTGTATTTATGTTTTCATTTTCCACCTTTTGTTTTGAAATGTTTTCCTCCTTGTGTCTTCTCTGTTCCTTCTTCCTGTGTTTGCCTTCCTGTCATTAGTTCCCCTGGTGTGTCTGATTGTGTTCACCTGTTGCCCTTGTGTTTCTGCCTCTCTTACCCCAGCTGTGTCTTGTCTTGTGATTACCCCTCCCTGTATTTAGTCTTGTCTCTTCCTGTGTTCCCCTGTCGGTTCATTGTTGGTTTTTCCTGTCTTCCTCCATGTGGGTCACGGTCAGTTTTTTGTACAACCCATTTGTTTCATGCCTTGTTTTGATCAGCTTTTAAAATAAAGCTCGCCTTTTGTTACGAGACCTGTTACCTTTTTGATAGTCTGCATTTGGGTCCTACCCTTCCACGCCATCCTAACAGCTAGAGCGATTAAAAAAGTGGAGAGGTGGTCATATAACTGGGGATTCAAAATGTCAGAAAGCAAGTCATGCTACATGGTATTTACAAATAAACGCAAGATTGATGGCCAACAGCTAACACTATCAACCAACACTATATGATCGTCCAATGACAAAGGTGAATGAGTTCAAATACCTAGGACTGTGGTTTGATAGCAAATATACATGGAAAATGCATATTAATCAAGTGGAAACAAAATTCAAAAAAGGATTAAATGTATTGCGAGCTGTAGCTGGATGAAACTGGGGCGCAGACAAACAAGCATTAATAGACATTTACAGATCAATTATGAGGTCCACAATAGACTATGGTTGTATAGTGTATGGAGCAGCAGCAAAAACATCGCTTTTAAAAATTGATAGAATACAATATAAAGCATTGCGGCTGTGTATTGGAGTGATAAAGTCATCCCCTATCAATGCAGTTCTGATAGAAGCAGGAGAGACGCCTCTGGAGATCAGAAGAGAGAAACTTGCTCTGTCATACTTGTGATGATTCTGTTTCAACCTGGTCTCACCAGAATGCGTGACTCCACCACGACTCCTTAACACCGCAGTGCGTGGTGGAGTCACGAACTTTGCTACATTTACGTGTCTGCACCACGCAAACAACCCCAATGTAAAGTGAATGAGGCTCCTTTGTCGTGGTGCACACACGCATTTCTACAACGTCCCGCAGTGAGCTTTTATTCTATAAAACCTTTTTTTTTTAAATCTACTTTATAGCTTGTAGTAACTCACGGGAGGCTTCTTTTATTTTATTTGTATTCATCATTTTTATTTTTCATCAGAATGTATTATGGTGCATTATTTACCAATGTTTGTTCTCAAAAAACAGTGCATTGTGTGTAATACAACTGTGATTTTTATTAAATTAGTTAGTTTTAAGGAAGGCCAGAGCTTCAGCTGTGTCAAATAGATTGTTCCCTTTAGTTAACGTTATTTAAAAGATAATTATATTCCTATTTGATCATGTCCCCTTTATTGTATTACGGACCCAAAGAGCAATGTGAGCGTCCATTCCCATTGGATAACGGAGGATTTTACACCCGGAAGTAAGTATTCTCCTTACTGTCGATTGATTTTACAGTGATATCTGCACTACTCATCAACTCAAAAACACCAGATTATCCTTGTTAATTACACAACATTGATTGGTTTAAATTGTGTGTAATGCTTTTGTATTTTCCCCTTTCGATTCGGAGAAACAAATATCTTTTCGGAGTTTTTGGATGGCAGAAGACACTACACTACCCAGAATCCTCAGCTATGGGACTACACCATGTGCTTAGCTTGACAAACCCTGTGATCAGTCCTCAAGCTCTGTGATTGGATGTTGGAGTGGCGGTGCGCGAAGTTTACACGGGGCGTCAAAAAGCACTTTGAAATGGAATGAAACCCATCGACGGCACACTATCCAAAACATTGACAGATGTGTAATATTTAATGCAGCCAAACCATTCATTACAATGCATTCATGTGATGACTTTCAAAGAGTAAAGCAAGCACTGCTGAATAAAGTATGATTTTATCTTTTACGAAAAAAAAAATTTCATATGGAATGCAGTTGGAGGTCAACCAATCACAGAGCTTGAGGCAAAGCGGAACAATAGCTGAGGATTCTGGGTAGTGTAGTGTCTTCGGCCATCCTAAACTCTGAACAAATATTTGTTTCTCCGAATCGAAGGGGAAAATTACAAAAGCATTGTACACAATTTAAACCAATCAATGTTGTGTAATTAACAAGGATAATCTGGTGTTTTTGAGTCGATGAGTAGTGCAGATATCACTGTAAATAAAATCAATCGACAGTATGGAGAATACTTACTTCCGGGTGTAAAATCCTCCGTTATCCAATGGGAATGGACGGTCACATTGCTCTCTGCGTCCGTAATACAATAAAGGGGACATGATCAAATAGGAATATAATTATCTTTTAAATAACGTTAACTAAAGGGAACAATCTATTTGACACAGCTGAAGCTCTGGCCTTCCTTAAAAAACGAACTAATTTAATAAAAATCACAGTTGTATTACACACAACGCACTGTTTTTTGAGAACAAAAATTCATAACTAATGCACCATAATCATGGGCGGCGCCAGAGATTTTCTGTTGGGGGTGTTGTGGGGTAGCTTGCCGCTTCATAGAGGTTGCTCAAACATGTAGGGTTTCCCATTAAGGTAGCTATATGGGCTATAATGTTCAACTGCAACACTCCCCACACGCCAGTGTTGTAGTCAAGTCACCAATTCACGAGTCCAAGTCACTCTCGAGTCACCACTCTTCGAGTCCGAGTCCAAGTCCGAGTCACCCAAGGAGTGTCATCATTACCTGTGTTCAAGTCCGAGTCCAAGTCCGAGTCACCTAAGAAGAGTCCAAGTCAAGTCCGAGTCACAAGTCTTCATGTATTAATCTTCGTGGATATATGTGTTGGAATGTAGCTGCTCCTCTACATTGCTTTTATCCTGTCATGTTATACTAATCTGTCTATTGAACTGCTGTGAAGCCAGTTTGGCTACAATTCTTGTAATAGTACTATACAAATATAAAGCTTATTACTAATATTATTATTATTATTATTATTGTAAATGACCTTTAATATGTCTAACTATATTTAAAATGAGTTACCTTTAAGAGAAGTGATTATATTTGTACAGTATGCTAATATTTTCATATGGTAAGTTGGTAAGTTTTCGTTTTGCACTTTTATTTTGATAGTAATAAGATCGGGACTCTTATTTTGAAGGAACTTTTACCGGTTAAATCGGTTTACTGATAAAGATTTAGCCCCAGAAAGCACATGGCTACTTAGCATGCAAAATGACGTCATTCTGCATGTTAAGTATCGGCTGAATCTTTATTTATTGATTAGATCACATTACTCTGATGATAGTGTTCAAGACAGCCTATATGTCTGAACTCGATCCTTAGAGTAATGTGTTACGGAGCCTTCTCTTCAATATTGTTTCCACATAACGAGCATTTTGCGCTGCTCTTTTCCAATGTGGAAGCAGAATGTGTGAAAGCATACAGCACGATGCAGGGTGTGTCTCTAGACATCTTTAGACTGGAATAGCGGGGCCCAGTACGTGAACTCGCCTCACAGGTGCACATGCCAGGATAGAGGACATCAGGCTCCAGAGAAAACTTGCTCGAGTCCGAGTCCAAGTCGGAGCGTCAATGTAAAAGTCGAGTCTGACTCATCGTGGGGGGTAAAATACACGAGTCCGAGTCCAATTCATCATGCGCGAGAATTCACGAGTCCAAGTCCGAGTCGCGTCAATCAGTGCGCGAGTCCGAGTCGAGTCACGAGTCCCAAAAATCGGCACTCGAGTACTCCATCTCTGCCACACGCACATACAGTAGGCTACACCCGCGGCTGTTACAATGAAGGCTCGATAATCAGCTCACGGCATATAGGAAGGATAAAGCAGAGATGGAGTACTCGAGTCCTGGACTCGGACTCGAGTCGGACTCGAGTGCCGATTTTCGGGACTCGTGACTCGACTCGGACTCGCGCACTGATTGACGCGACTCGGACTTGGACTCGTGAATTCTCGCGCACGATGACTTGGACTCGGACTCGTGAATTATCGCGTACGCTGACTTGGACTCGGACTCGTGAATGTTTCCCCCCACGATGACTCGCTCTTGCCACACACACGGAGCCGAGCTTGAATGAAACACCCAGAAGTAGGCTACTTGTACTGTACTGTTGCATATCATTTTCGAATCAATCATTTTTGAAATTATGAATTTCACATATATAAAAAAAAAACATACATTTTACATACATTGGGGTTGCTTAGCAGTTGCTAGGCCAATTGTTGGTGTTGCTGTAGCAACTGCAAGCTACCGCCTGGCGCCGCCCCTGACCATAATACATTCTGACGAAAAATAAAAATTATTATGAATACAAATAAAATAAAAGAAGCCTCCCGTGAGTTACTACAAGCTATAAAGTAGATTTTAAAAACGTTTTATAGAATAAAAGCTCACTGCTGGACGTTGTAGAAATACGTGTGTGCACCACGACAAAGGAGCCTCATTCACTTTACATTGGGGTTGTTTGCGTGGTGCCGACACGTAAATGTAGCAAAGTTCGTGACTCCACCACGCACTGCGGTGTTAAGGAGTCGTGGTGGAGTCACGCATTCTGGTGAGACCAGGTTGTTCTGTTTAGTTTTGGTTTTGTTGTGTGCTTTTTTGTGTTTTCTTCTGTCTCCCCCCTCCCTTCTCTGTTTTCCACTGCAGGGCTGGTGTGTGACAGGGAGTTGGCTGGCTCCTCCCAGCAGCAGACGAGGCACACCTGTTTCCACTCACCTCTTCACCTGTTGACATAAAAGCCCGGTCCTCTTGCCACTTCCCTGCCAGATAATTCCTTTGTGTTCGACCCTCCGGTGTGTCTCGCTGCTCTCCTCGTCCCTGTGATCTCTTCGCCTGGATTTTGGCCTCCTGTCCCTGACGTCTCCGTGCCAGCCAGCTTCCTGCCTCCACTGCCGTTTACTGTGCCTCTGCTTAAAATAAACTTTTTTTTTTGACCATCTCTCTCTCCAAGTCTTTTGCTTTGGGGTCCAATATCTCTAGGCCGTAACAATACTGGGTCAGACTACAAGGAAGTGGAGAGGAAAATATTACAAACAGAATACTACAGGATTGCTGGGAATATGCAAAGTTCCAGGGGCGTGGGTTTGGCTCGACAAGTAAGGAGAGAACGAGGGCATATGGAGTGGAGACCTTCACGTTTGCCAAAGCAACCCCATTTAGTAGTGTTCAACCATGGCTTTCCCCAGAAGCTAACATAGATATGAGTATCGTAGAAAGGAAAAAAGAGTGGCAAATAAATGAAGTGGGAATTAAAACAAGTATGTACCTGAACAAAGTACTACAATTACCTCAAAATGTACACAGATGGTTCTAAGAACAAGGAATAGTGTGTTGGAGTTGGTATATACATCCCAGACTTTAAAATATCGATCTCAAAAAGAGCGTCTGATCAACTATCAGTGTATACAGCAGAAATGCTGGCTGTAATAATAGGATTACAGTGGGTTGAAGAGGTCAGGCCAGATAGGGTGGTGATATGCACAGATTCATTGTCCATATTAAAAAGCATACAATCAACAACTGTCAGAAGACATTCTCATAGAACTGAATCATAGCCTGTTAAGACTGCACAACCCTGTCTCCTACAAATTACGTTCCCACAGAACTAAACTGCATTCTCAATTACGTTTAGCTAGAAACGTATTTTCTCCCACGTTACGTTTGTTACGAACGTATCTCAAATACGTTTATTTTCTACATATCTTCTAGAAACATATTTTCTCCCACACGTTACGTTTGTTACGAACGTATCTCAAATACGTTTATTTTCTACATATCTTCTAGAAACATATTTTCTCCCACGTTACGTTTGTTATGAACGTATCTTAAATACGTTTATTTTCTACATATCTTGCTTATAATAATGATAATAGTCATTTATAAATATCATTTTAGAGCACACATTTGAAATCGACGATCGGGCTCGATATCTTATGGTTAAATTCAAATCAGTAGGCGCGGCTGTAATTTCGCCAGCTGCGAGGCAGAAAATAATAGTTTTAACATGCCAAAAAGCTGCTGTGTCGTTTATTGCACCTCAAACATTAAAACAAATCCAGAGTTACGTGTTTCTGTACTTCCTCTAAGAAGAAAGGACAGTATACAACAGAAGAGCTCTGTGGCTTCAGGCTTGATCGCCGTTCAAATGACAGCTGGTTTCCCCAAAAGTGGGCAGGGCTGTAAAGGGACCAAGCAAGACGTGCACGGCAAGACGTGAACATGTGACGATCTACCATGCTGGGAGACGTGAATATGTCACGGTTTCGTCCCTTCAAACGTGACAGTTACACGGTATTGTTAACATGGCCCAACCAGTGGAGAAATACCCGGAAGTGCCAAGCAAATGGTCTACCGCGCCTATTGGTCGGTTTTTATTGTCAAAATTAGATGTTTTTAATTTATTTTTTAATCGTCACACTTGATTTCGCCGATTTTCTCGTTGCCCTAGCTGGTCGACACCTCTTTTAGCAGAAACAAAGGCTACATTAATGTATTAAATCGATGTTAATCCATGTGTGTGGATCATAGACTGATGTGGAATTAACGGACGTGACGTTGTGCGATTTACAAATGTAAATGTGAAGGGGTGTGTGTAATGTGGTAATTGACATTATTCACCCACAGATCTATGGGTTGGGGGTATTGTTCCGCACGGACATTTTAGTTAACCGGACTTACTGTTGATGTGAAATCCGAAAATAAATACGTTATACACCATAACGGTGCACAGCTGATATAAAAGGACTTGTCGTTTTTAAAGATATTACTGATTTTCTTTGAATATAAGAATGTAAATACTGAGTTGAGAGAATAGTCAGGGGATTTGGGTGATGGGAGACACATCTATGGATTCAGAATTTCAATAGCTTACTGTTAAATGACGGATATACCTTTCTGTCTGTGATGTTTTACAAATCAGATATTAGAAGTAAAACATGTGAAATAATATAGCAATATCCTGTACAATTATGTGAAAACATGAATAAAACTACACATCTTGAGATGTTATACATACACAAGTGTCCTACACTAATAATACAAAGTTATTATGGCTGTGTGTACCTTGTGTGCACCGCCTAGTGGTTAAAGCACGTTATTGAATTAGTTGTGTATATGATATGTCAATGAACCTTAGAAAATCTTGAAATCTTGAAAGGGATATGCAAAATAGCCATTCTATACAGTCTTTAATGAACTATTAGTAGAGAATAACGAGTAATGAATATACTTTATAGGGATCTGCAGATAAATGTTTAGTCTTCTCAAGCAGCAACTATCAAATATCTCTCCTGATTGTGGCACTTGACAATCACCTTTCCCTGAATTTTACTCAGGTGTAACTAAAGCCTGATTTAAGGGTTGTTTATATTTCACATCATTAATCAGAATCTGCAAAGTAACTAAAATAAATGTAGTGGAGTAAAAATACCAGGTTAACCTGGAGTAGAATTGCTGTTTTGTTTAGTAATGGATATTGAATATGGAATAAAGGTTTTGACAAGACCTGGTGTAACAATAATCAAAAAGGACATTAAAAGAGCTCCAGATGTCAATGATCTAAACAAAACAGCACACCTGAAATGTATATTTAAATACTTTATTAAGGGCAGTGAATTAGTTTTTTCTGTATGTTTTTCAAATCAGTGTTATACAGTAAGTGTCATAGACAGTGTTACATTGCTATTATTATCCTTAAAATATATATAAAACAAAACCATTTATGATCTTTTTTTTTGGGTGGTTTACTAATGACAGTTAATTCTGTTTCTGCTATTGATGGTTTCATTTTTGTGAAAAATAATAAAATAATAAAATTCAATAACGTGCTTTAACCACTGGATGTGCCTTTCTATCAGCTGTGCACCGTTATGGTGTAAATACAGCCTATCTACCAATTGGATCAAATATAAAAGTCAGCCGAATTAGTATTGATACTGCAAGGAGACGTATTGTGTGAAAATAAATGTAAGATGTTGTTTAATTGCTGATATATTTATGATCCACGTCACGTTTTCAGTTTTGGCGGCAGTGCTTCCTGTTTGTCCAGAAGTCTTCTCATCAGGGCTCTATAAATACAGAACTACGGCAGATATGTAATATTTAATGCAGCCGAACCGTGTATTACAATGCCGTTATGTGATGACCTCCAAAGAGAAAAGCAAGCAAACTCGGAATAAAGTATTATTTTATTTTTAATTGTTTTTTCGGATTTCACATCAACAGTAAGTCCGGTTAACTAAAATGTCCGTGCGGAACAATACCCCCAACCCATAGATCCGTGGGTGAATAATGTCAATCACCACATTACACCATAGACTGTATATATAAAGCATTACACACACCCCTTCACATTTACATTTTAATTTACATTAAAGTATTTCGTGAGGCCTTCTAAAATGTTTTAAAATATAATTAGGGTTGTAGTTGAAGAGTTTGTAAATTGCGTTGCAACGCAATCGCACAACGTCACGTCCGTTAATTCCACACCAGTCTATGATCCACACACATGGATTAACATCGATTTAATACATTAATGTAGCCTTTGTTTCTGCTAAAAGAGGTGTCGACCAGCTAGGGCAACAAGAAAATCGGCGAAATCAAGTGTGACGATTACAAAATTCATCTCATTTTGACAATAAAAATCGACCAATAGGCGCGGTAGACCATTTGCTTGGCACTTCCGGGTATTTCTCCACTGGTTGGGCCATGTTAACAATACCGTGTAACGTTTGAAGGGACGAAACCGTGACATATTCACGTCTCCCAGCATGGTAGATCGTCACATGTTCACGTCTTGCCGTGATACCGGGTTGAAAGGGACGTAGGAAAGATCCTCAGCTCGCTGATTGGATGTTTTAGCCGCAATGCACGTCGGGATATGGTGTTAATGCGATATGAAATCCGCAAAAAAATTCAGAGTTTAGGATGGCCGAAGACACTACACTACCCATAATCCCCAGCTATCGTTTGGGACTACAGTCCCATTGACAAACCCCGTGATTAATCTTCAAGCTCTGGGATTGGATGTTGGAGTGGCAGTGCGCCAAGGTTACGCCGAGCGCCAAACAGCTCTTTGAAATGGAATGAAACCACGGCAGACTTTCCAAAACTGGACTCGAACGCCCCCCCAGAACTACACATGCTGGCTATAGAGTGGCGAAGTCACGCCCACTTACTTCCGGGTAATGGGACCTTATTTCGGAAAAATTATGCATTGAAGTCAATGGGGAGAGAAAACTTATCTTTCGATCCCGTTTGAATTGTGCCATGAATTACACATATGATGTTTGTCAATCTTAAAAAATAATTTCCATGTCAAAAAAGTCACAGTTTGTCGTAAAACTGTTGAAATATAAGACTATGAAAAATACGTAACTAGAAAGTCTACAAATCCCAGAGTCGCGTAAGTGATGTCACAATTGTTTTCCTCCACTAAGATCTAAGATCAGCGCCATATAGATATAATCTATATATATGGCGCTGGCTAAGATAAGATAACTTTAACAAGATGCCTGTGTGCTTAGTACCAGGTTGTTATTATACCAGCAATGGGTCTTGCTCGTTCTTTCGCTTCCCGTCTGATGAAAGGACCAGGAGTACTCTGGATCAAGCTAGCTAGTAGCTAGCACGTTAGTTAGCATTACAGCCTTGTCATTTTTATTAGCCTTAACATGAAGTAACATGAAGTAACCCACAATGTTAAACAGTAAGAGTAGTAGTCATATTTCGTGAACCCTTTGAAGAGTACTGTCACCGGTGTGATCATTCTATAATACACAATTTAAGCCCGGGGGAGAAATGCTAACGCTAACGCTAGCGATCTTCTCTACTTCATGCTATCTGCACAAATGGTTGACATTAAACATTAAAACGACCAGGCAGTTCAGAGAGAATCAAAGGAAGGCAGGCAGGCAGCTTTGCATGACATTCTTCAGGACGTGTTTCATTGTGGTGATAGTGAGGGTAGTCAATGGTTGTGTTGACAAGACAGTAGTGACGGCCATCTTGGTGACGTGTGTTGTTGACCAGAGATGTAGTTCATTGAGCGTTTCACACAAACAAATGTGTTACTTCACAGTTTTACGACACATTTTTTTTTTTTTGACTTGCAAAATTATCTTTTAAATTGACAAACAACATATGTGTAATTCGTGGCACAATTCAAACGGGATCGAAAGATAATCTTTCTCTCTCCATTGACTTCAATACATAATTTTTCCGAAATAAGGTCCCATGGAGGTCCACCGGAAGGGGAGGGACTTCACCACTCTATTGTGTTTCGCAACATGTTCTATGGCACGTCTCTACTGGGAATTGTAGTTTTAAAAGACGTTTTCGTTTTTTCCCAAAATTAGAAGTTGACAGTATTAAACTGTGTACAGCCCTGGAGGTTTAGGGGATAGGAAACAAATTGGTGTGTACAAATGTAAAACATGTAATTAATAAATGGGTGAAAATCGCTTGTGTCCATAATGGGAAGCATTAATATATACCCACATGCCAGCTCATTGTTAATTTGTAATTCTACTCCACTACAATTCAGAGGTTAACCTGGTATTTTTACTCCACTACATTTATTTTAGTTACTTTGCAGATTCTGATGAATGATGTGAAATATAAACAACCCTTAAAGCAGACTTTAGTTACTCGTTATTCTCTACTAATAGTTAATTAAAAACTGTATATAATAGCTATTTTGCACATCCCTTTCAAGATTTTCTAAGGTTTATTGACATATCATATACACAACTATGTTGAAGTTATGCAATTAATGAAAAATGTGGGTCACAGGTTCCTCAGCAGTGCATTACAAGACATCTATCAATATGTGTGTATACCTCCACCATTAAACTCAAATTGTGCACATTTCTTATACTATCTACATACATAAGAGTATAATTAATGTGTATAATATCAGTTAAAATAAGTGCTTCAACACAGTTAACATTGCAGGAAAGCAATATATTAGACGTTAAGTACTTTGTCAGGCTTAATATTTATCTGTAGATAGATACCCCCAAAGCTTTTTTCTTATTTGAAAGAAGACCTTAACCTAAAGTATTCTTTAATGTGTTAATAAAGGTTAATTAGTTTGTCTGTTTTGCACATCCTCCTATTAATATCTGTGTACATCCGGCACTAAACTGTTTTATTGTAGAGATCACTTACAGTATCTTCTTGATTTTTTATATTCTATATTTCTATTATTGACCTTCTACTTTCCCCCTATGAAAGTATGTACTCTTAATATTTTATTCAACAAAAATAACATTATTCAACAAAAATAATTAAATAACGTGCTTTAACCACTAGGCGGTGCACACAAGGTACACACAGCATACTAATAATAACTTTGTATTATTAGTGTAGGACACTTGTGTATGTATAACATCTGAAGATGTTATACATACACAAGTGTACATACACATGTTTTTACATAATTTTACAGGATATTGGTATACTATTTCTCATGTTTTACTTCTACACATTAATATCTGATTTGTAAAACATCACAGACAGAAAGGTATATCCGTCATTTGATGGTAAGCTATTGAAATTGTGATTCCATAGATGTGTCTCCCATCACCCAAATCCCCTGACTATTCTCTCAACTCAGTATTTACATTACATAAGAAAATCAGTAATATCTTTAAAAACTACAAGTCCTTTTCTATCAGCTGTGCACCGTTATGGTGTAAATATAACCTATCTACCAATTGGATCAAATATAAAAGTCAGCCGAATTACTATTGATACTGCAAGGAGACGTATTTTGTGAAAATAAATGTAAGATATTGTTTAATTGTTGATATATTTATGATCCACGTCACGTATTCAGTTTCGGCGGCAGTTCTTCCTGTTTGTCCAGAAGTCTTCTCATCAGGGCTCTATACAGATGGAGCCTCTTATTTTGGACCCCAGCATACAGCTTCCTGCCGACTGCCAGCCAGTTGCCAGTCAGTTGCCTGCCAAAGACCAGTATTCAGGAATGTTAGGCCCTCCCACTATTCTCCAATTTCAGGGTTTAACCAGGAGATGGCGCTATATATTAAATAACTAAGACTTAGTTTTTCACAATAGAAAATGCAGATATTATATAAAAAACTAAAGTTAAAATCTTGTTTTTAATGCCCCAAGAGCAATAACATCTTGTCACAAGCTTTTTGGAAGAAAAAGACTGACTCAAGAGACCTGTAGTTGACTAATTACAGGCCTCAATAAAGTTCTGCCATTGGTTGTGAAAAACAACGGTGGACATAGTGGAAAGTGAAATTGACATTGTCGAATTTAATAAAAATACAAAATAATGTATCTGTGTACGTGTTTTACTATGTGATCTGCACTTATCAAACATCTAATTAAGGCGAGACACCCCAGGTGAATAGGGTATTTTTAACTTAAAGATATCAGCTAAATATTTCTCCAGTTAATTACTTACAATAAGGCAATTGTTTTTTGTATTACAAGTTTTCTGAAATAGCATGTTTAAATATCCAAATGAACCATTATCTCATGAAATATGCGCATATTTTAACACATTTCAGGAACCGAAATCTGAACTTTGGATAAAGCCAGGATCAAAATTATTGTTTCATTTTGTAGTCATATTAGTATCTAAGGCTTTTACAGAAGGGATTTTGGATATCTCTTTTTATCACTCCATAAATCAGAAAATACTGTCAACAGCCCTAAAATATCAATTTTCACCATGTTTTTAGGTATACAATGTTATATAATTCAGGCTATGAATTATATATGACCAAACCCTTCTGTAAAAGCCTTCATAATATTGATAGGAATATAACTGGAAGGTTTGGTGTATGTAACTGCTGAGTGATTCTACAATTTAGGGTACATTCCATGTCCATTGATGTCCATTGATGATAATTATAATTATTCTAACTATTTTCTTCAAAAATATCATATTTTGCCTATTATTGGAAAGCATGTTATAATATCACACAAACATTATGTGCATCCTATGCTTTATTTAGCTTGAAATGTGTCATGATGTTCTTAAATTGTCAGTTTTTGCTATGTCCGTTTTTCAGTTGAGGGTGTCTTGGATTCAAAATAATGAATAAAAACCATTAAAGTAAATTTAAAAAATGATTCATTTATTTCAAAAGTCTAAATACTAAAGAATAATAACATATTTTTAATTGATTTCCCCCTTTAAATAATTTAAATATCTTAATATATGAATGTCCGCAAAAGTTCTGTCAACTATGTTACTAACAGAACTTCCCCCTTTAACTCAAAAATTGTTTGTCCCAATACCATGTCACCAGCATCACATGATGCCATGTTCCTCTTTGGCAGACATTTTGAACACACTGTGGTGATTGACCTCTACATTTTTACAATATTTTATGTATAATAGCACATGGTCAATTAATATACTCATTGACAATCAACAATGTTACGTACATTGTTATGGTTTACAATTGTTTAATGATTTTAATTCAATTATATGTGCAAATGTGATGTTAAACCTGTTCAAGAAAATGACATGTGGTCATCCAGGCAAGGCCTACCATTGAAATGATGGGTCAAAATAGGGAAATTGTCAACTAGGTTACCTGTCAACTGAGTTACCCAGTACTGTAATAACTGTAGTAACTTAGTTGACAGGTAACCTAGTTGACAATTTGTACGACATGTAGACGTCATTACACATCATTATCAATGGAATTTTGCACTTCTGCCTTGAAATTAACATAGTGCTGATGGTTAATAATGTGTCCAGTCAACTATGTTATTTGCGTCAAATGTTTGACTTTCATTGTCAACTATGTTGCACCTCATTTTTTCAAATTTAAAATATCTAAAATAGTGCTTCTGATATCCTTTATAGTATAATGTATATCTACACAGGTTGGAGTTTTACATGACATCTCTTAAAACTATCAAAATGACCTGTATGGTAGTTTTATAATACAAAATATCCCTAAACTTAATGACAGTGCTGAACATATCACATGAAAAAACAAAACTTTAATACAATTATTTTTTAAACTTTAAAAAATCTTTGGATATATGGTAGAATAGACTCAAGAGCCTTTCAAATTTGATTTTACTTGAAGTGCAGGACTTAATCAAATGATTGTAATGACATCAAGTTTGTCCGTAACATAGTTGACAAACTGAGTAGTGAAAACATCCTTTCCCTTAAAATAAAAAAATATATAAAAATGTTTAAGCTTTGCAACTAGTGGATATGTTACACTGAGGAATATACTAACTTGAACCACTGATTGTTCTATCTATACATTTTATTTGGCATTAGTAAATAATTATGCACATTTACAGATATTTTACATGATATGAGTGATAACACGTGTTATAAGGGCTATTTCGCACAATAGGTGTGCCTTGAGATTTTTACTTGTCCTTTGGTGTGCCTTGGGCACAAAAAGTTTGGGAACCACTGCT
The DNA here is from genome assembly GCF_902827165.1 of Trematomus bernacchii. Classification (NCBI taxonomy): domain Eukaryota; kingdom Metazoa; phylum Chordata; class Actinopteri; order Perciformes; family Nototheniidae; genus Trematomus; species Trematomus bernacchii. The sequence continues at coordinate 424,778 of NW_022987612.1, forward strand.
GTAGAGAAATGTAAACGTTCACCATCCCCCACCCGCCTACTGTATGTTGCTTTTTGACATGTAAATGGGTAACTACCCCCCTCTGAGTGAATACCTGTTGTACCTGTCCGGGGCTAAGCCCATAGGACGATGCTCTGATGTCATCACCCTCGCACATTGGTCATATGTTTACAAAAAACGATGTTAACACTTTCTCGTTCTTAATATATGCTATATTTAGGGTCGATATGTGTTGAATTTACTTTAAAATAGCAGATCACTGTGATTCACTTCTCCGCGGCTCCTCCGTGCAGAGAGCCCCCCCCCCCCCCCCCTTGACAATTCACGAGCGTCTAACTCTCTCCCCCCTGTGAAGAGATATCACAGGGGGGGGTTGGGACACACACATTCCGATGGCCAATTCGTTTTAAACAAAGAGTGGGGTGGGGGCTGGTGAACGGTATGGTCAATGTTTGTAAACACTGTGACATTTTGACTTTATTTGATTATTTCAGTTAAAAACTAACGTTCATATTTCATATTACTGTTTTGCCTGGCTGGACCTGTAATTTACAGGAAAGGAGTGCACGCTACTAAAGAGACACGCTACCATGGAAACCAAACAATGGTGTTGCTGTATTGAAGTCCGAGTGGAAACAGTCATATTTGGAGCGTTATGTTAGAATGAAACAGCGAGGTCGTGACTCACAAAAAAAAAGTGTTACTTCACTAACTGTAAGCTTGTCACTCAGAGTAACCTACAGTTAACTTAACTGTTGGAAAAGAAAGATCAGAGTTAGGAGTGTGAACACACAGCTGAGAGCTGCCGTTTCATTCTGACTGTTTAAAAAACGGTAACAACGGACTATTTTTCTTAGCGGATGCATGTCAATTTAAATCAATACATAGAACTATGTTTTAAATCAATAAAAATATTTTCTAAATCCATAAAAGCATTTTAATTAATATTGGGAGTCATGTCGTTACTTTGTTGAGAATGTGGCCATGTAATAAGCGGGATAATTTGCAGCGACTTGGTCATTATGGGGAAAAATAACACACAGGGATCAGTAATTTTTAGTGAATTACTGAGTTTAGGCACGTTAATAACATTTTAATGAAGTTGAATACAGTATATTCATATTTGTCAGTGATTTCATGTCAAATCGGCGAACATAAACGATTAAATTAGGATTAAAAATCGAGAGCCGGCTGCTGTTCGTTACGGTAACCCAACTAGGACACTTGACACAGTGGCTTTTGGCAAAGCACACAAAGAAAACAAAAAAAACCGAGAGAGATGAGTTATTGTTATTACAACGTGACTTCACTATTATTTAACAACTATTTTTATTGGGTTCTTTTATTTGGGGTTAAGTACATTGTCAGAATAAGTGAGAAATCGATTTAACTTCTGTTAGACAGCTATCATACTGAATAAATATTTATGCAAAAATGTATGGCATTAATAATGTACATCTAATTACATTTAAAAATGTATGGCATTAATAATGTATATCTAATTACATTAACTGTGAATGTCTTTCATTTTATTTAAAATGAAATAAAATTACATAAAACATTTTCCATAAAAAAGTTGATTCAAGAACAAATCAGTACTTTTCTTATATGACTATTATTGCTAAATTTGAAAGGTCTTTACCAGCTTTGGAATTATATATATATATATATATATATATATAGCACCTTCTGCCATCCCATCTCTACTGACATATGGATCTTAACAAAGATCCGCTATACATTAGTACCAGATATACTGTACACGGACATTTTAGTGAACCAGACCAGCTGTTTCCGCCGGGTCTTCGCTTCCCGGGCATCACGTTGTTTACAAGTGTGTTCAGATGCTAAATGACAAGTGCAAGTGACAATTGTTGTCGTCTTCTCTGTGAACGTTTTTTTCTCCGTTATTTTGCCATTTTCAGATTTAAATTTCGAGCGGAAAGCTAACCAGGAAGTAATAATTACTTAAGCGGAGAACGGAGAAAGTAAACGTTACAGCAGGCATAACAACAGCCGGTGTTTATTTTATTATAATATTCAAGAACAAATCAGTACTTTTCTTATATGACTATTATTGCTAAATTTGAAAGGTCTTTACCAGCTTTGGAATTATATATATATATATAGCACCTTCTGCCATCCCATCTCTATATATAATATCTATCCGTGACATATGGATCTTAACAAAGATCCGCTATACATTAGTACCAGATATACTGTACACGGACATTTTAGTGAACCAGACCAGCTGTTTCCGCCGGGTCTTCGCTTCCCGGGCATCACGTTGTTTACAAGTGTGTTCAGATGCTAAATAAAAGTTTAGCTTGTACTTTTGATACCCCGCCTCTCGGCACCACAACATCCAGTTTACTGTATTTCACATGAGCGATGTCGAACATTGAAAAGTCCTTATAAAATCTCTGTTATTAGATCAGTACTTTTCTTATATGACTATTATTGACTTGAACACTGAGAATGTATTTATTAACTTCAGACATTTGAAATATTTGAAATCAGATGAAAACAAACTGTAACGGACCCTGCCGTGTTATCTATGATTACTATGCCTTACTGTACATTCATAATTTCAGCCGGAGGTAGGTGGTAGGCGTTGCGGAGGAGCAGATTGCGAGTGAGGTGCCTGTTCTAAACGAACTATTCCAGCTGTTATAAAGCATTAAATAAAAATTAAGCAAGGAATACAGAATGTTTCGTTACGTAACTTTGTTGAGAATGTGGCCATGTACATGTAATACATGGGATCATTTGCAGCGACTTGGTCATTGTGGGGAAAAATAACACCCATCCTGATCGTTTCAATGAAGTTGAATACAGAATATTCATATTTGTCAGTGATTTCATGTCAATTCGGCGAACATAAACATCAATGATGATGATTAAATTAGGATTAAAAATCGGGAGAGCCGGCTCGTTCGTTTTTTCCGACTAAACAACATCTATTATTTAGAAGTTGATTTCACATGACTCCAGTGTGGAACCCCACTGCACCCCCTGGTGGATCAATGATCCATTGCAGCTGGCTTCACAATAATTAAATGTATTTATCATGGGGGCGGTATCAAGTCTGACTGGGGGCCGGCCGGCCATCACGGACCCTCGCACTTTAAACTGTCCAAAATAAGACGCTTCATCTGTACATAAAGAACTACGACAGATGTGTAATATTTAATGTAGCCGAACCGTGTATTACAATGCCGTTATGTGATGACTTCCAAAGAGAAAAGCAAGAACACTCGGAATAAAGTATTATTATTATTTTTTTTTATGTTTTCGGATTTCACATCGCATAAACACCATATCCCAACGTGCATTGCGGCTAAAACATCCAATCAGCGAGCTGAGGATCTTTCCTACGTCTGTTTCCGGTATTGTTCCGGTAATGAGAGTTCACATTTATGCTACATTGAAGGGTGGAATTGACTACACATCTTCAGAAACATAATTTGCTTCAGATATAACTCATAGCAATATTGTAACCATTAAGAAAAGCCAACTGCATTAAAAACCCAGTTAACAAACACTAGGTAAAGTATTTTTCCTTCAGTAATGAAGATGTAATTCCAATTCGCTGTTCAGTCTGTTACGCTGAGCCATGCATTGTCTGGAACGTAAAAGGGACGAAGAAGACAAAGTGAAGTGAGTACTTCCGGTTCAACATGAAAACATTCCCAGTTAAACAACAGAAACAAATCGCTAAATAAAAATATAAAACACTGGCATGTAATTTACGTTAGAATAAATAGAATGGTTTTGAATAATAGATGAGAGTAAAATCTACGTCACTTTACGGCCCCGCCCACTTTTGGGGAAACCAACGCTGTAATTTGAACGGCGATCAAGCCTGAAGCCACAGAGCTCTTTGAGGTGCAATAAACGACACAGCAGCTTTTTGGCATGTTAAAACTATTATTTTCTGCCTCGCAGCTGGCGAAATTACAGCCTCGCCTACTGATTTGAATTGAACCATAGGATATCGAGCCCGATCGTCGATTTCAAATGTGTGCTCTAAAATGATATTTATAAATGACTATTATCATTATTATAAGCAAGACCATAAATGGCAAAGATATGTAGAAAATAAACGTATTTAAGATACGTTCATAACAAACGTAACGTGGGAGAAAATATGTTTCTAGAAGATATGTAGAAAATAAACGTATTTGAGATACGTTCATAACAAACGTAACGTGGGAGAAAATACGTTTCTAGCTAAACGTAATTGAGAATGCAGTTTAGTTCTGTGGGAACGTAATTTTTAAGAGACAGGGTTGGACTGCACAGAGGCGGTATAGATCTGCAGTTCTGTTGGGTGCCTGCACATGGGGGGGTGAAAGGGAACGAGTGTGCTGATAAATGAGCACTACAAAAGGAAATAACATTACCAGTTCAACTTGGAAAAGGAGAAGGAAAAGCAGTAATTAAAGGAAACCTGTCATGCTATATTTAAATGATATATTGTAGGACCATACCTATATAAGGTATATTTATACGTTTCTGTTTTCAAAATACCAAACAGATCATGCATTTTAGCCATGCCTCATTTCGCTCTATGTGCTGTTTGCTGTCTACGGGTCTGATTCTGCTGACCACGCCCCCCTGCAGGAGAGGGGAGACGTGCTCTGATCAGCTGCTGGGCTGTCAGAAGAGGGGGAGAAAAAGAGATCTCCGTCCTCCGTGTTTTATTATATAGAGTCGTTATTCATTTGTTTTAAAGCTCAATAAATAACAAAGAAGACCTTTGACCGGCACTTTTCAAATTTTGTCCGGAAGATTTAAACTTTAACGGACATCTTGACCGGCGAAACAAACTGAAACTGAAACTCTGCCGCACGGTCCCCTTGTTCCTTGGAAGAGGCGGAGAGGTAGGTGTTTGTCATCTGCTGGTGGACTAACCGGAGAGAATTACAGTGCTTGCCTCGACGGGGAGGGATTGCATTGCAGCGGGAGCAAACGCTTGCCTCGGGGAGGGAGAAAAAAAGCCACAGCGGAGAATAAACAGAAGGGTAAACATGGTAACTATGGGCGGGAAATCTTCTTCGCTGCTTTTGTGGCAGACTACAGCACCACTTACAGGCCTGGCATATGTACTCCAGCGCTTTCGAACGGCAATGGCCGTGGCTGTCTCCTCCTGATTGGTGGAGTTGGCCCAATAGCCGTAGCGCCACCGTCCTGACGTCAGGACAGTGTTCAAATCTGGATCAGTTATATCAGATCCGTTGCAGCCCCTTTTTTTTAGAGATTTGGGTATGGAGGAAAATAGAGAGGGTTGTGTTTTCTGACACACATATTCATGTATAAAAGACGTACAAAAGTGCATTTTGCATGATAGGTCCCCTTTAACCTCTTAAGCCCTGAGCCTGTTTTTCAGGTCTCAGTCTCGAAAATGACATTCCCAGAACAAATGACCATATCTTCCCCTCTAAAAGGGTTAAATTAATAATCTTTATTCTCAAAGTAATGATAAACCTGTGAGTTGGATGTAGAAAAATCAGAATCAATATAGATGTTTTTTATTTTAAAGAATATTCAGATTTTACATACACTGTAAAAACTGTTGCTTTGGTAAAACTTAAAAAATATGTGTCAAGCGATTCCAAGCAATTTTAAGAGTTTAGTCAACTTTTGCAATTTTTGAGTTGGTGAAATGTACTCTTTTTAGTTTTCCTCTACTCAAGAATGTGTTACTTTGCTAAAACTTAAAAAATATGTGTCAAGCGATTCCAAGCAATTTTAAGAGTTTAGTCAACTTTTGCAATTTTTGAGTTGGTGAAATGTACTTTTTTTAGTTTTCCTCTACTCAAGAATGTGTTACTTTGCTAAAACTTAAAAAATATGTGTCAAGCGATTCCAAGCAATTATAGGAGTTGGGTAAACTCACTAATGTGATTTTTTCTGCATATGAAAAGATGAGATGAGCCTACAATTAAAAGCCCAGATATTAAGTGTAACCAATGCAAATAACAATCTGCTAAGAACCACACGAGAATAAAGTAAATTATAAAACACAATTGAGTTGCCGGAACCTATATACGACAAACTCTTCCTGATTTCAATCCAACCCTTTAAATATTTGATAGCATTGAAACATTGCAGATTAAACAAATAAATTAAAAAAGGGAACGTTATGGACATGTTAATACATTTTATTAAAATGTGATTATTTCAAAACAGTTGTCATAAAAGAGTAACAAGTTTGTTTAAAAGCACAAGACATTAACATACATGGAGACACATGGTTATTACTTGATGGTTATAACTGCATCTGGCTCTTGGGCAACGTATCACTTCATGCTGTGCATCACGAGCCTGTTGCACTTCGACCTCTGCTGTTTCCTGTAAATACAAATAAAACACTAAATTGAGTACAAATCAGGACACACCATGTGTTTTCCTCAAAACAAAAATCAAAACCGTCTTGAAAACATAACGAGCCAGTTTACATTAGCTGTTAACAGACGGTAACAGAGGTGCTATTCACATGCATTACAAGGGGTTTAAGCCATCAAAAAAAGGCTGGTTTGCAAGAAAATGAACCAAATAGTCATGATATTGATATAGTTCATAAAATGTCCAACTACTTCTTTTTAACCCCACCTCATGCTCAGAGATGTATATAAAGTGGCACATGGGTCCTAGAATAAAAAGAACAGACGATTATTTCAACTTTTATCTTGATAAGTGAGAGCGCAGGCCAGTCTACATGAATGCAGGGCAAGGCACGTTTCTGTCCAAAGGTTCCATGATGGAGTCGATAATGTTTTAAAATATCACTTTGAGTGGTGACACTAGTGCTGCATAGTTTACATCTCCATCCCATTTGTGATTCAAAAAATAGAAATGGGTACGTTTACCTGATGCTCATTATATTAGTATCAGGGTTCTTACACCTTTTCCAAAGTCAAATTCAAGCACTTTTCAAGCATTTTCAAGGTGCATTTTCAAGCTTTTCAAGCATCTTACAGCTGTTGTAAATTACATATTTATATACACATACTTATACTCAAATGATTATTTCCCTACCTCACATTAAATCAGATGTTCTTTATGCTATAAACAACCAAATGTGTGTTTCATAATAGCATTCTACATGAGGATGAAAAATAAAAAATGTTAGAAAAGAAAACTAAGTTTAATATTTCAAAATGTGTGACCCATCTGTACGTAGACTGGGCATCCCATATAACCTGGCTGAGCCAATATAAAACAATCAGCCAAATAACTTTTCAATATATTATTGATTACTATTTTTGAGGTACTTTTAGGTTGGCAGTAAACACAAGTCAGAGGTAAATGGTGTACTTCTACTCCACTACATGTATTTAATACCTTTAGTTACTTTACAGATGTGGATGAATGATGTGAAATATAATCAAGTGTTAAATCAGACTTTAGTTCCACCTGGAGTAAATTCACAAGCTACTCTGTAGTATACAAAGTCATTCAAACTAGCTGCACCTTTACCAGCTTTGATAACACTTTCATGATCAATCATTATAAAACATATCATATACAATTATTAGGGATGCTCCGATCGTCTTTTCCTCTCTCCCCCCCTCTCTCTCCTGACAGCCCGTCAGTATCTCCTGCAGCTCACTGATCCAGTAATGAGCGACCCGACAGTGAAGAATACATATATTTATAACTAGTTTATCTTGTTCCAGAGGTAGATAAAATAGCTAAGTGTGTTAGGTCTAACTCTTAATGTGTGTTCTGCTCCGCTCACCGGTCCGTCACAGCGGGTGGAGCTGCAGGATTTCTGCTTCACACACACGTTGCATACCGCTATTTTATTGTCATTTTCGGACACTTAAAATACTGCCAGACTAGTGAAGCCATTTTGGCGAGCTTGTTTTGCCGCGCACAGAGAAAAGTGTCATGTATTTTACATGCAACGATAGCCTAATCTAAAATGCTCTACTGTGTACTGCGTACCTTTCGTGTGGTGTGTGGCTCGTCAGCGCAGACTCTCGCATCATTGTTGCACACTTTGCAGGAGGCTCCTCTTGGGCTTCGCTTGACCCTCGTCTTAGCCATGGCTTGTATTTGTCTTCTGCTAGCCAACGCTCGTTGAAACGGCAACCTCCTGGCATACTGTCATCTATCACTCTCATCAGAATGCCCAGGTCACACACGTAACAAAAACACTTGCCGGTCACGCGCATTGCGCGGGAAGGCCGGAGCGGAGCTGTTTTATGTAAAAGCGAGGCAATTAAGCGCGCTCCGACTTCTTTATTTTCTTTTAATCTAAAAAGCGAAGTAAAGCATTTACAATTTCAAGCACTTTATCCCAAATTCAAGTACCATTCCCAAAATTCAAGCACTTTTCAAACCTTGAAAACACCTCGTACAATTTCAAGCATTTTCAAGGATTTCCAGCACCCGTACGCACCCTGTAGTATGTAAACATAACACGTCTTGAATTAACCTCTGAAACAACAACTCTGACACACTCAAGGGCTTACCTAATGTGAACCTGAAGTCCATAGCAGGAGGCAAAATGTCTTCAAGAGGAGGTGTGTTTTCTGGTGAGGCAAATGAAAGAACAAAATAGTTACATGATGACAATGTAACAATCATTTCAGTAGAATTCATTAAAACATATTTAATTCAATTAATGGAATCAAACATTAAAACACAATTATCATTTAAAACGGTATTGTATTTATATACATTTATAAGGATGGCATTGTTAGATACCAGTACAATTCCATGATTCTCTACACAGCAGATCCTAATTACTTCAATATACACTCCTTTATCTCGTTTGCATACTGTCTAATATCTACTTTGTCGTAGTAAAACATCTCCTTAATAAAACTGTATTTATTGATATTTCTCGCTAAAGACTGCATTTTACTGTACTACATTGAACATATCTTGCTGACGTTATACATGCCTCCTCGCCCAATACACACTTTTACTGAATTGCGCCTGAATGCACCTTAACTGAAATCACCTCCGTCACTTTCTACTGAGAGCTAACGTTAACTCTCCTGCAGATTCCAACATGGATAGCGTTGCAAAAGCATGAAAAATATAGTTTTCACTTCATTTTGTATAATAAGAACTCGATGCTGTAACTGCAGACTATGAGTTTAAATTGGGTACACTAAGATTGTTGAAAGATAATTCATTGCTCACAGTAAAACAAACGGCGAAATACATATAGAGGAATTAATATCAAATAGGCGCATTAGTAACTTACTCTTACATAACCGCTGGGTTATAAAGTAGTAGGGAATAGTTTTAACGGAGGTATTTTACCGCACAACATGCACGGCAGGAGAGCCTCTGAGCCCCGCGGCCGCATCACGGTGCCCGGGCAAACGCTTAGAGCGGCATAGGGGAACAGTTTGCGGAGTTGATTCTTAATACATACTCTTAACTTCACCACTTTTAACAGAATTGCGTCGGTAAGCACTTGATGCAAACTTTGCGTGAAGAAATAGACTACATGAGCAGGACAGGGCTGAGTCTAACTTGAACAGCAGTAATGGCGCTGGCATGCATTAAAATGTCGATGTTTCGTTCAAAACAGTGAATACAAGAAAAGTAAATAACACTTTCTAGTTAAAAAGCAGTAATTAATAACTCCGGTGGCATGCTTACTTGTTTTACGATGGTTTGAGGAGGATCCAACGCAAACACGTGTCCAACTGCTGAAGAACCGCTGCAAAGAGGAACAGGAAGTCTCACACTTTTTTGATTATTATTCAAAATTATTATTCTCGTTTGAGGGCGTGGCATGACCGTGGCGTTGAAAAAAGCATTTTTATTACGTTTTCCAAAACGTCTTTTTAAAGAAAGTTCAGTAAATGTGATATTAATTTACAAATTAATGAGTTCTTAAAACATGTTCTCATTGTTGCTTACGTGTTACTTATTTAAACGCACATTGAAAAAAAAACTAATTTAGGGCAAGTAAATTACATAAAAAAATTGAGTTTTGTTGACTTCACCATCGGAACAGTTTTTACAGTGTTAAAAAACTGTAAATTATAGTGTCCGTCCAAAAATTCTTTTTTACTTATAGTAAAAACCACCCTTGGATGATGGGTCAGTAGACTAAAAGCTTTAGGAATCCAAAGTACAACATATAATAAGTACCCTGTATCAAGATTGATGCAAAACAAGTGAAATTTGACCTTTTTAGAGAGATTTAGCCAAAAAAATCCACTTCTGGGGTCATTTGGGTGGATTTGACCTATCTCTGGCCCCCCTTGCTCAATTTGATTAATGAAATCTCTTTATAACCGCTAGAGCCAATGGAATCGAGGGAAAATTATATACACACCAAAACGTTAACAAATAAGGTGTGAGAGTGACGCGTTACCAAAACCGGAAGCTGCATACACTCTGGTGGCTACCATTAGCAGCTAACTTTTCCGCTCCGATCTTTACATAAAAAATGGAATTATGGATTATAAATAATTTTTTCAAAGGCACAGGTACATTATCAACCTATGGATCAACAGTTGTAGCATTTATTTTTTTCGTTTTAATGCCATTGAACACGTCTTTTGATCTAATTGACAGCTACGGTGAGACGATCTGCCGTAAATGCTGCGTAAAGGTCAACCTGGTCTCACCAGAATGCGTGACTCCACCACGACTCCTTAACACCGCAGTGCGTGGTGGAGTCACGAACTTTGCTACATTTACGTGTCTGCACCACGCAAACAACCCCAATGTAAAGTGAATGAGGCTCCTTTGTCGTGGTGCACACACGCATTTCTACAACGTCCCGCAGTGAGCTTTTATTCTATAAAACGTTTTTAAAATCTACTTTATAGCTTGTAGTAACTCACAGGAGGCTTCTTTTATTTTATTTGTATTCATAATCATTTTTATTTTTCGTCAGAATGTATTATGGTGCATTAGTTACGAATTTTTGTTCTCAAAAAACAGTGCATTGTGTGTAATACAACTGTGATTTTTATTAAATTAGTTCGTTTTTAAGGAAGGCCAGAGCTTCAGCTGTGTCAAATAGATTGTTCCCTTTAGTTAACGTTATTTAAAAGATAATTATATTCCTATTTGATCATGTCCCCTTTATTGTATTACGGACACAGAGAGCAATGTGAGCGTCCATTCCCATTCATTTTACACCCGGAAGTAAGTATTCTCCTTACTGTCGATTGATTTTACAGTGATATCTGCACTACTCATCGACTCAAAAACACCAGATTATCCTTGTTAATTACACAACATTGATTGGTTTAAATTGTGTGCAATGCTTTTGTAATTTTCCCCTTCGATTCGGAGAAACAAATATGTGTTCAGAGTTTAGGATGGCCGAAGACACTACACTACCCAGAATCCTCAGCTATTGTTCCGCTTTGCCTCAAGCTCTGTGATTGGTTGACCTCCAACTGCATTCCATATGGAAAAAAAACGTTTCGTAAAAGATCAAATCATACTTTATTCAGCAGTGCTTGCTTTACTCTTTGAAAGTCATCACATGAATGCATTGTAATGAATGGTTTGGCTGCATTAAACATTACACATCTGTCGTAGTTCTTTATTTATCTACAGAGATCGGGCCTCAGAATAGACCGGAAACTATTCTTTTACCGTTCGGTTTTAATTTCACAATAAAGTTAGTAGTAATAATTTGTTTTGATATTATTGTTTTTTATTAACTACTAGACCGCTGGGTCATGTTAAGACCATCTTTTATGTGTTGCTGTGGGTTTTTTACATCGCTTTTGTGTTACAAATATCAAAACAATAACAGAATATATCCGTCATAAACTAAACCAGAAACAGCAGTATATTTTATTTTGTTAACACTGTAAACTTGACAGCTTTTTAACCCGCACCTCCTACTGGTTAAAGCACGTTATTACACGTTTAGAGTCATTGCAATGCAGGTAGATTGTGTTGCTTTTTAATGACTGTTTTAAAATGCCTTTTTCTTAATGTCTTTCATTTTTGTAAAGCACTTTTGAATGTGTTATATTTGATGAAAACATTTAAATATTAAGAGTACATACTCTTAATATAGTGGGAAAGTGGAAGGTCAATGATATAAATAATATAGAATAGAAAATATCAAGAAGATACTGTAAGTGATCTCTACAATAAAACAGTTTAGTGCCTGATAGGAGGATGTGCAAAACAGACAAACTAATAAGGCTTTATTTAAACATTAAAGAATACTTTAGGTTAAGGTCTTCTTTTAAATAAGAAAAAAGCTTTGGGGGTATCTACAGATATTAAGCCTGACAAAGTACTTAACGTCTAATATATTGCATGGTTTGTTTTGGAACTTTCCTGCAATGTTAACTATGTTGAAGCACTTATTTTAACTGATATTATACATATTAATTATACTCTTATAAGATGTATGTAGATAGTATAAGAAATGTGCAGAATATGTTTAATGGTGGAGGTACACAGATATCGATAGATGTCTTGTAATGCACTGTTGAGGAACCTGTGACCCAAGTTTTTCATTCATTGCATAACTACACCGTAGTTGTGTATATGATATGTCAATAAACCTTAGAAAATCTTGAAATCTTGAAAGGGATGTGCAAAATAGCCATTATATACAGTTTTCAATGAACTATTAGTAGAGAATAACGAGTAATGAATATACTTTATAGGGATCTGCAGATAAATATTTAGCCTTCTCAAGCACCCACTACCAAATATCTCGCCTGATTGTTGGCACTTGACAATCACCTTCACTGAATTTTACTCAGGTGTAACTAAAGTCTGATTTAAGGGTTGTTTATATTTCACATCATTAATCCAAATCTGTAAAGTAACTAAAATAAATGTAGTGGAGTAAAAATACCAGGTTAACCTTAAAGAAAGCCTTCAGGATTATAAAAGACCCCCATCACCCCAGCCACAAACTGTTCTGTCTGCTGCCGTCTGGCAGGCGGTACCGCAGCATCCGGACTAAAACCACCAGACTCAGGGACAGCTTCATCCCACAGGCCAGAAGACTATTAAACACCTGAACTTTGAAACAACATCCATAACATTCATCTGGCTGCTACTTAGAAATTATTTATCTAATATATCATATTCAATCACTTGTATATAGACTCTTATTGCACTATTTCACTTTTTACTATTTTACTATTTTTATTTTTGTATTTACTGCACTATTTTGTCTGTGTATCTGTTTTATTGTGTTGCACTGTTGGAGGAGCCTGTGACCTAAGGGGGGGGGGGTAGGACACGTTCTAAGCACATGGTGTAGTCCCATAGCTGAGGATTCTGGGTAGTGTAGTGTCTTCTGCCATCCACACACTACGAACAAATATTTGTTTCTCCGAATCGAAAGGGGAAAATACAAAAGCATTGCACACAATTTAAACCAATCAATGTTGTGTAATTAACAAGGATAATCTGGTGTTTTTGAGTTGATGAGTAGGGCAGATATCACTGTAAATAAAATCAATCGACAGTAAGGAGAATACTTCCGGGTGTAAAATGCTCCGTTATCCAATGGGAATGGACGCTCATCGCTCTCTGTGTCCGTAATACAATAAAGGGGACATGATCAAATAGGAATATAATTATCTTTTAAATAACGTTAACTAAAGGGAACAATCTATTTGACACAGCTGAAGCTCTGGCCTTCCTTAAAAACTAACTAATTTAATAAAAATCACAGTTGTATTACACACAATGCACTGTTTTTTGAGAACAAAAATTGGTAAATAATGCACCATAATACATTCTGACGAAAAATAAAAATGATTATGAATACAAATAAAATAAAAGAAGCCTCCTGTGAGTTACTACAAGCTATACAGTAGATTTTAAAAACGTGTTATAGAATAAAAGCTCACTGCGGGACGTTGTAGAAATGCGTGTGTGCACCACGACAAAGGAGCCTCATTCACTTTACATTGGGGTTGTTTGCGTGGTGCAGACACGTAAATGTAGCAAAGTTCGTGACTCCACCACGCACTGCGGTGTTAAGGAGTCGTGGTGGAGTCACGCATTCTGGTGAGACCAGGTTGCTAAATGTTATTGTTCTTTCCAAAATCGACTAACAAATGAGGAACTTTGATGTTAATAAAATGTGTTTGATCAGATAATGTCCGGTTACAGTTTTTTTCCGTTGCAAACACACACGTGTCTCACATAAAGCATAATGATTTAAACTCACACTCAAAGAGCAAAACCTCAGCTCAAATCTCCAACACTCTAAACACACTTTCAGCTCTGCACCCAGTTTGCAGTTCAACTTGGCACTTTGTGCAAAACACTGCACACGGTTCTCTAAGTAAGACACAGAAATCTGACATATTCACTTGTTTGCCATTTTCAAAACACTAAAATTAAAAACTTTGTGTTGTGTAGGAATGTTGCACCAATTTGTTTGGGAGAAAGATAAAAGTATAACAACTGTATATTTGTGTTTCTGCACATATCTCTGTAGACTTGAACAATCTTAATATGCAGAATTCTCTCCATACAGATCACCATAAAAGATGAGTGTGCTTTAGATAAAGCACCACAGTGTGTAGTTGGTTGGACAAAGAGTCTTGTACTTTAAGTGAAGTGTGTGCCATTTGGTGCAGAAGTTAGGTTTTGGTAAGTGTTGATGTAGTTTTGGGTGCAGTGCAAAAATGAGCCCTGTTGAAAAAAACTGTAAGCCTCTGTTTCATTCTAACTTTACCAAACGTCATGTTCTTTTTCCCCTTTTTCAATTTTCTTGACAACAGGGCTCATTTTCTCAAAACACAATTTTCAAAACCACACACCCAAACCACACACCCAAAGTGCAAACACCTCATATATCTTGCAAAATGAAGCACTGCATCCAAAACTACATAAACACTTACCAAAACCAAACCTTTGTACCAAATGGCACACACTTCACTTAAAGTACAAGACTCTTTGTTTGTAAAAAAAAGTCACCTGAAAATAAGTGTTCATAATGTTTATATGCATATATTATTATCATTATTCGTTTGCCAAGTACATGTGTACATATGTATATATTTATATATAGCATTTTTATTTTCAAAAATGGTAGTAGAAACTGCTATGTGCAGAAAATGACCCTATATCTAGTTTTTCTTATTTATATATATGTGCATTTATTCTTTTCTTGCCCTAACTTGTATTTATTTATTTCATTTTTTTCTCCAGTTTTCTTTAGTTTTCTTTATTTCTTTGTACTCCTTAATTTCTATACGTTTTTGACGCAATAATGCCAATGGTATATGTTATATTAGGATGATTCACGGGAGGGCTACTTCCCATAAGCTATGCTTCAGCCCTCCCGCTTCTACTCGTTTTGTTCATCTTTGTGTGTATGAATTATACTTCTTTTTTTTGTATGAATTTAGTAGAATAAAATAATTTAAAAAACGTTGTCCAACCAACTACACACTGTGATGCTTTATCTAAAGAGATAAGAGATGTAGAGAATTCTGCATATAAAGATTGTTCAAGTCAACAAAGATATGTGTAGAGACAAAAATATACAGTTGTTATAATTTTATCTTTCGCCAAAAAGAATTGGTGCAACATTCATGCAGAACAAATAGTAACAGTTGTGTAAACAAAGACGATGCCTCAAACACAGTAAATGGAAATCTTTTACATTTCTCTGTAAACAAAAAAACAGAGGAGAGAAAAGGTCTTAGGGTGCATCTCGCCGCCTAGCTGGGTCTGGCCACAGCACCTCCTCTACATCACAAGCTATATCCTCCCTGGCTAAACATCGAGGGAAGAAGCGTCTTGAGTGTCGTATCCATTCCTGGATAGCACTCACATCTATGTCATCACAGAAATGTGCAGAAACACCAATATTCTGTTGAAACAAAACATTTGTATTTCTCTCCACAACAAAATGTATGCACAGCAAACACAGTTGCAGTTGTGTGAACCAAAAGTATGCTCTCTATCGGATACAGTAAATGGAAAAGACAGCTTTTACCGTTATGCTGCAAATAAACTCTTCAACTGACTTCAGTTCATCCTCCCTCTCTCTCTCTTATCCTCCCTCTCTCTTTCTTATCCTCCCTCTCTCTCTCCCTCTTGCTGCTCTCCATATATCAATTTTTTTTTTTTTTTTATGTTTCACATAAATGTAGCAAAGTTCGTGACTCCACCACGCACTGCGGTGTTAAGGAGTCGTGGTGGAGTCACGCATTCTGGTGAGACCAGGTTGTGCGATGAGGACTCCTCCACCATCGCCAAAATGAAGAGAGCCATACTGAAGGACTTCACAGACAGATACCAAGGGGAGCAAAACAAGTTTCTGCAAGAAAGCACTGCGTTGGACCCCCGGTTCCGGAGCTTGCACCAGCTAAATGACAGCCAAAGGGAGGAAGTTTTCGACAGGCTGAAGTTGAAAGCCACACAGATGCAGAACCAGGTACATATTTAAATATTCTTTGTGTGTCTGTGTAACTTGTTCAGATAAAGTATACGTTGTGTGTATGCCTCTGTTGTTTTTGTGAAAAGAAAGACAAGACATTTAGGATGTTTTTTTTCTACCTCTGCTTGCTTGCACAGAACCCTAGTGAAACAGAAGGGGAAAGAGCAGCTGTGCCACACACAGCACATGACGCTGATAAGGAACAATCTCCTCCTTCCAAAAAGACAGCACTCGAAGATCTCCTTGGGGAGTCTTTCAGTAAAGAAGTGCCCTGCGCACAGCACAACGCTGGTATCGAGGCTGAAATTGACTTGTACCGCAAAGCGACCTCTATCTTACTCTCTGACTGTCCTCTCAAGTGGTGGAGAGACAGTGCAACGCTTTACCCACTGCTGTCACCCATGGCCAAAGCATATCTCTCTGTCCCAGCCACATCAGTACCAAGTGAGAGAGTTTTTTCCACAGCAGGGGATATAGTTAGATGCTGCGTATCACAGTGCACTGAGATTTGTGACAAACTGTAAAGCATTAACCCATCACTGTACCCTGTATGCAAGGGCTGGTTTGCCTTCGCTAACTGTACAGAGGCTCAGTCACTGGTACATCTTTATATACAAAGCCATGTTAGGGAAACTTCCATCCTACATCTGCTCCCTGATCTCACGGCGAATTGTAAGTGGCTACTGCCTGAGATCGCATGCTGTGGTTTTATTAAATGTGCCAACTGCTAGGACTGTCTTAGGGAAGATAGCATTTAGATGCGCAGCTCCACTGTCTTGGAATAGTCTGCAATTGAAAATGGAAACTGAGCAATCTGGTGCCACTAAATGTTTTTAAAGCTCGGTTGGATGCTACTCAATCGGAAGCTGTTGGTACCTGTTGATGTGGATAGTTATGTAAATTGTAATCCCTGTAATGATGCTGTATGATGTCCTTTTTGTTGTTCTGTTTATGTTTTTATGTTTCATGTGGAACCTACTTGAGCAGGTCTCCCTTGAAAAAGAGATCAATGATCTCAATGGGATACAACCTGGATAAATAAAGGTTTGAAATGAAATGAATTGTAAACGCCCAAAGATCCCAGCTTCTACCTGGAAATGTGGACATGCTCATCTTCCTGAAAAAAAACCTGTCTGATGAGTGAGAGTGAGTTAGTGAGTTTGAGTTGAGTTACTTGAAATGTATTTGAATTTTATTGCAGGGTCTGATTATTGAATTTCCTTGTTTATTTGCACAAAGAAAATGCCTACTTTGTTAGTACTAGTATGTAAAAAAACACTGGTTTGTTTTTGTTCCAGTCTGTTACTGTCACTTTGTTTTTGACACGTTAAATGTACTACTATACTAAAATGCTGTACAAATCAGATTTATTATTTAATAAAGAAAAACATTTCAAGTAAAAAAAGAAAAAGATTCACATTGTTTTTCCCCTTTATTTTTCAATATCGCGATAAATACCGTACCGTGGACTCGTTATCGCGATATTACCGTGCCGTGAGTATTTGATACCGTTACATCCCTAATAGAGACAAATAATCAGTTGATGACAGATGAATCTATACTGTTAGAATACTAACTCTACTGTTTTAGAAGCAGATACCTCTGACCCTGAGATCACTTTTGGTCCAGCGCAAACAGGGGGTGATGACAGTCTTAGTGACACACTGATATATCACTGAGTTGTCAGAGATGTCTACAGTAGCTTCTGGGAAGAGTTTTATGAACGATGCACCCTTGGAACAACTGTAAAAGTGCCTTTCCTCAGGCATGATTTCTCTACTGCTACATGGAAAGCTATTGGGAGAATCTTTGTGAAAGGGTTTCAAGATTGCCAGTTCATGCCAATCAAGCTAGCTCCACCTTTTCTAGAGGAAATGCTGTTTGGGGCAGCGCACAGTAACCTGCAGACAAGCTTTCTTCAATTTGTGAGCCGCCAGGAGCAGGATCTCCTCAGGGATGCTTTGGCAGATTCTTCTTCTGTTGATGAACTTCTTGACGTGCTTAACAGCTATGAATGTAGGAAGAGGATCACTGCTGCTAGTCTCCCAGAAATCTTGGATGAAATATCTCACAAAGAACTGGTACAAAAACCAATGTTTGTCATCGACTGCTGGAGGGAGATCACATTGACACATATGCATCTGAACTCTTAGGAACTCACCAAAATGTACAGTGACCTCAAACCAACACCAAAGAAGGTGTTAAGTGTATTACACTTTCTTACAGAGATGAAATCAAAGGAAGCTGAGGTCGCACTTCACCTGAAGAGATACATCAGGGAACTTGATGAGGAAAAGCTTGGCAGTTTTCTGAGGATCTGCACTGGCTCTAATTTGTTGACATCTGATCAAATCGAGGTGGAGTTCATAGCTCAAAGCAGTTTCACAAGAAGGCCAATTGGACGTACATGTGGGATGATATTGCAACTGTCTGACAACTATGATAGTTTTCCTGACTTCCGCAGTGAGTTCAATTCTATTCTAGAGAGCAACATCTGGATAATGGACATTGTGTAGGCAGGAATATTGATATTGAAAGCTGTTGGCCAGACATTCTCGTTCTCATTTTAAGCTTAAGTGTGACAATTATTTACACAAGCAAACAGATACATTCTTTAAAACATGCTGAAAATTAACATTCACACAAATGATTGTTGATTACAGAAGAGGGTTCTGAGACACTGTTTAATAGTCTCTTGTTTACAGAAAGAATGACTGTTAGTCCTTGTATACATGTGCATACTAAAAGCGAATTGTACATGTCATATTTTGTTTGGGTAATTTTTTAATGAAAGTATGATGATTTCAAAGGTTTTCAAGGCTCTTTAGGTTTGAAGTAATTGTACTTAATGTACTTGTACTTACTCATTCAGAGGAAAATATTGTTCAACACTCACAAGGTCATTTCTTTCTTATTTGAATACATTTGATGAGTAAAACATTAATGACATTTTGTTGATACTTCATATACAATAATGTCTTTGTTATTTTCAGCACAGGACACATATTATACAATGTATCACTGGCTCTGCAATAAAGAAATATCACTGCTCCAATTAGGTGCATAATGGTTTTGTTTTTCATTGCTCCATCATTTTATGAATTTGAATATGATTTATTTCTTATTATCTCTGCACCTTCCTTAACATAGACTTTCCAAAGGGTCTGTAATGTTAACATAGTTAGGTTACAATAATAGGTGACAGTGTTTCGGCAAATTTGAAGTGTCTTTTCCGGGGCAGTGCAGAAACAAAAGTACCCATTATGAAGTATTTCATTTCTTAAGAGTGAATACAGTTCCACAGCACTATATGCATCCACAGGAGAGCTCCAACCATTTACACCCATTAGGAGAACACACAGTTCAAAAACAGTCTCATCACAGGGGTACTGCCCTTTTGGGGTGCACTCCTCCTTGCACACTGCAACCTCCTCAGGGAGAATACACTGGAGTCTGTCCTCTGCTGCTCCATAGAGCTGTGGCATAGAGAACATGAGAATGGGGCGTCCTCCCTGCAACCCATGGACAGGCCTCAATCTTATTTGGTGTGTGTTCTATGTTCTCACAACCTCATCAAGTTCTTCCTGTGTGACAAAATATCCAATTAAAGTAGGCTAGTAGTCAACATAAACAATTTAACATTAAAATGCAGACTGAATTTAACTGACATGAAAAGACAGCCGATAATGATTTCCCTCTATTTAGTAGGTTTTTACGTAATGACTGAGCAGAGTTACCAGGGACTTCAAAAACTGAAGAAAGCTAAAGTGACGTGGGTTTATTTACACATGTTGTAACACTAATAATCTGGTTACTGTATGTAGGCCTACTCATAACTATAACGTGTATAATATGGATGTATTTTATGTAGCAATTACCTGTAAAAGGTTGAGGAAGCAGAACTGTACCAGGTTTTTGTCCAGGAAATCTCCTGTGAAATATCCATCATCTTTGAGGGTTTTAAAAGTGTCCATTCAAAATTGTACACTCTGTTTACGCAGGACCCCCCACCACGATTCTATCCGCTGATTGGCCGTGCTGCATCCGTAAATAAAGCTCCCTTCTCCGGCATGATGATCCGTATGATTTCTACGCAGGAACCGCTGCATTTCCCTGACATGCCCATTTTCGGTACCTGGGTCGGCACGCATCCGCTGTGGACAGCCTCCAATGCGCGTTACTGTGCTAATGTAGTAGTCGGCGATTACCTTTGGATCACTGTTGGTGGTATATGCCTCCATCCACATGATGTAACGACTAAATCCGTCAATGCAGCCATTTATTGCAATGCCATAAGGCTTTAGTTTGTCATATGAGTCCATATGCCACAAGGCGTTGGGACCTCTGCTGTGGTACTGTCGGCGCCGTAGACGTCTTGCTCGTCGTAGTTCGACACCTTCTGGATCCAAAGCCTTGATTACAAGTCTCATCGTTTCTTGTGAAACAACAAATCCCCTTTGAACAGCTCGTAGATGTAACCAACGATAGCCTTGTAGTCGGCCAGAACCAGTCATTTCCTCCTGCAGAAAGGAGACAATCTCCTCCAAGTCCGTTTGGTTCTTTCTTCGAAATAGACATAGTTTCTTGCACAACCTTTTCAAAATTCTAATACTTATGATAATCTGATGCTGATGTGCCAAAAGATTAAGTATTTTGTTATTTGAGAAACCTAAACTAAAGTACTGCTTCACAAGATGCTCCACATTCCTCATTTTATTGCAGGACGCTGCTGTTGTCTCCCTCTCAAGTCACTTATGAAACTACGACTTTATTCTCGTAATGTTACGACTTTATTCTTTATTCTCGTAATTTAGTGGGAATGCTGATACAGCATTCCAACTATATGTTATTCTACGGACAAAATTATTATTATTCCGCTGGAATTTTGCACCTCTTCTCCTCCTGCATTCAACATCGCAGAAACTCTGTTCAAACATCAAAACGTTCAGCTCGGTCGGGAATCGATGGCTATAACTTTTATCATTCATAACTTTCATAATTCCAGAGATACATCCCATAATTCATCACATTTTTAACCATTGAAGTCAATGGAGAAAATCTTCAGACTTGAACAATCTTCATGCGACTTCAACTGCTAACTGTTCATTCATACTTTCACTCAGAAACCTCATTCCAAATTTAAAATGTTACACATCTTTCTGACATTATTCGTGTAACACAACTTTTAAATCTGATTCTTACTTTTAGAGATATTAAACATTGTTCAGACCTTGGTAAAGAGGCTTTCTTCAGATTTTAACATTAACTAGAGTGCGTGATGTCACAGCTAGAGGGTAGGAAATCTTGAAATTTGCCTTCATATTTTTTTTTTAAACTGCCATAATTCCCAAACCCTACATTCCTGAGACATCATTTTTCATGACAAATGTAGGAAAACATCTCGTAGCTTGAAAAATGACAAATAATTAAGCAAAAAAGAATTAAACAAAATGCCTCTTGAGGGCATGAAGTGACAAAAACATGTCTCCATTAAAACCCATTGTAATTTCAGGCTCATATTTCCTCACAGCAGCAGCCGCACACCTTTAGTTAAACTGCCAAAAAGGCCACATTATTAACCCGAAAGTACACAAAACGTACATTTCAGATACTCAACTTCCTTGACATGCTTCACGTTTTGAAATTTCACAGATATCTGTTATGGTTCTTCCACAAAACGTTCACATGTAAGAGGTTTATCTCTCATTCAGAACAATGCAAACCTTTGATCTCTACAGAGCTCGTTAGCTCAACTATAAACACCTGTGTAATGGAACACGATGATGTCATCACTCCAAATGACAGCAGTCAGTTCTAACTGTTCATCACACACACACACACACACAGTATTATTGTATGATTTTTTGTGTTTGTAAACTCTCTCTCTCTCTCTCTCTCTCTCTCTCCTCTCTCTCCTCCCCTCTCTCTCTCCTCTCGCTCTCCTCTCTACTTCTCTCTCTCTCTCTCTCGCTCTCTCTCTCTCTCTCTCTCTCTCTCTCTCTCTCTCTCTTCTCTCTCTCTCTCTCTCTCTCTCGCTCTCTCTCTATATCTCTCTCTCTCTCTCCTCTCTCTCTCTCTTCTCTCTCTCTCTCTCTCTCTCTCTCTCCCAAAACTTCACAGGTTTGGTAACGATGTAGCCATCAACGCATCTAAGCGTATTATGGGGTGTCATCAAATGCCGTTGCCATGGCGATAGATCATTCGCCATCAAGTTAGTTCAAAAGTTTGCAGTTCAAATATTCTGCTGCTTTTCCAAGCTTTTTTACTTTCTTTTCTTCACTCATCACACATTTCAAGCCCCCAGTGTTCATGTCATTTCAATCTAAATTCTTCACTTTCTTCTTACACATTACATTTCAGCATAGCAGTTTTAGTGTCAAGCTTTTCAGCATAAAGCATTCCCACTAGCAATTTCTTCAGGAATTGCATTCTCTAGTTACGACTTTATTCTCGTAATATTACGACTTTATTCTCGTAATGTTAGGAGTTTATTCTCGAAATCTCTCAGGGTTGTGGCCCTAATACTCCGTCATACTTTTGGACAAATTAATATGGAAAAAATAAATCTTTAAATAGAATTCAGCAACGATAGAATAGATTTGATCCAAGATGACAAGTCATGCGTTCCCCATCATTGACTGTAAGGCTCTCGACAAGTTCAGCATCAGAGTGCATTAATTGTCGGCATGTCTCTCCAAAACGACGGCTACGAAGAACTACACTGGGGCTCAAATGTGGAAGCACCTTATCAGTGGGCATCCCTATCACCAGCAAGAGAGGGCCTTTGTCAACAGAACAGAGAAACCAGACAGAATGAAGCTGTCGGTCATTGATTTCTCAGAAATCTGATGCCTTGATCTTGAGCCCTCCCTTCGAGCTCTCAAGGAGAAGGACGTGGAAGCGGCAGATAGCACTTTTTTCTGAGCACCAGCATCTTTTTCAATGTTGTTACAATAAGAACAGTGGCCGCCTACAGAAAAAGAGCCGCGCCCAGTGTCTTTTTGTCTGAGCTCTACGCCCTGTTATGTACGACCCATCCGAGCGCTTCGAGGTTGAGTATATATCAACTTTTTCCGAAAGCTCAGATGACCTCACTTCAGAAGTCGAAGCTTGTCTTTATACATCTCTTTCAGACAGAAATGATCAAAACTAAGCGCAAAAAAAAACATTTCTTTGGGCGGATCAGCTGGGCAACCTTACTGTTGCTGCCGCTGAGTGTGTTACTAGGGTCAAGTAAAATACCTGATTCTCTGCACCGTCCATCAGGCTTACCTGCATCCTTTTCCCTGGCTCTAGCATCCAAGCCAAGATAGAGGTTCCCCCATTCAAGGGACCTCACACGTGACCCCAACCCCTCTTTATCAGATGTGATCATGCTGATTTGATCGCTTATATAGGGCCAGTGTAACGGGGTCCCCCATGGTGGCCCTACAGCAGTCATGACTAATCTAGGTTGCACACTGAGTGGAGAACATGCAGCAACAGCTGCAAATCGCACAGTGCCTGTTTATCACAGTTTCATCTCCCTCTGCCCTGCTGTTCTGACAGTAAACAGTTGCTGCAATTGGATACACTTTCAGGAGGGAGATTTTGGTGACTAGATCCAGACAGGAGAAATACTCAGGGGAACTGTTGCAGGCCGAGACCACCTGTTGTAGGGGTTAATGCAGTCCTCTGGTATGCTGATTGTTCCTGCGAGTTACAACCGTGTCAAAGCTGCAAGTTCCAAGGGAACCTGTGGGACCATGAATAAGATATACTTTATATATATTTACTAGAATAACTTAACTACCTTTTTTACTTTATTCACTGAGCGTTATTGTGTGATCTGTTGTATTCAAGGTAATATGAGCTTGTTACGCTTATTGACATTAGTATTACATACCACATACAGTCGCATGTAGACCAATTCTCTCCCTTAACCCGGCATTATTAACCCATACATGTAATAATCACTTTTAAACATTGCCACAAACACATAAACAAAGACTTAAAACACTCATCCTTCATCTGCCTACACACGTGGACTTAAAACGGTCACAGGACCATGCACACTTTATTTTTTCAGCGTGAGAGATGCACTCAACTACAGATACTCTTTGGTTGTGATTGGATTGTCAAGTTGTCTTTTGCTACGCACATTCCTTAACCTCAGTGAAAAAAACGTCATGGCGGTTAAGGAAAGATGTGAAGGAAAATTCAAAAGGCTTAGCAAAGAGACTTTGATGCACATAAAATCTGATTTATAATGTGCCAGTGGATGTTATTGCGTCTGCCATTTGGAAGACAAACAGTGTAAAATATATATACTTTTAAAGTAAGTTAAGGAAATGGTTACTCACACAATTCAGACAACTGTGAAATGTTGACTTTATTTGATAATTCTACAGTAATTAGCGCAACGTTCTTAGATTTAATATAGTGTTCAAAGTGAGAACCAAAGCACTTTGGTAGTTGTGGAATAAGATGTTCAATTCTGAATAAACGTTGTGACCTACACGATACACGTTTCTCTGTCACCATCGGTTGTTTCTGGAAACGACCAAATGCATATGTCACGGTAATGTTGCCGCCCGCAAGGTATTGTGGACAAGCATTTTTCTCCTTTTATAAAGGAAGGTCCAGTGTATAAACTATAGGAGATAATAAAGGAAAACTGAAGCTATATTTTCCTAATCATGTAGAGAATTCAAACAGCTCATGGCTGACAGTCGGGTCATTTTCCTCAGTTGGGATTCTTCCTAAGCAAAACTAATAATCCGCCTTCAAACCATCTCTTCCAAACACGCACACACCCTCACCTTTGTGTACATATTCCCTTTTGATTGCTTAGTTTAAACTTTGTGTGCTTTTAATTTATTATCGTATTTAATAAATGCTTGTCGTTTTATATATGCTGGTTTGTGTAATGTTGCACAACAGTGAGCTATGCCAACCTCTACTATCTAATGCCGCGTTTCCACTACACGGCCTCGCTCGGCCCCGCTCGGTATGGCTGGGCCTCGTTAGGACTGGCTCACTTTATGGCGCATTTCCATTACAGTTTAGGAAACTGGGGCAGTATCTATAGTAACGCAGTGTAGGCGGAGCCGTGACGTGATCTTCAGAGGACCCCAGAAAAACAACACAGCCGTTAGCTGTTAGCACTCAGAGCTCACAGCTCCTCATATATGTTCAGAAACTAGACAAAGTTAAACAAGTACCTACCACAGACTGCCTGTTGTCATGGTGAATACAGTCGCTGCTTTATTATGTCTGTATAGGCCGTTGTTGTGAGTGTGGACGGTTGGAGCATATACTGCGTTAGCTTAGCCAATCTCCATTTAGAAAACAAGCATTTTGAAAGGTTTTTCCCCTGCCGTCTGTCTGCAAGACCTTGGACAAAGCATTAATTCATGGTTTTTACTAACCGGTTATCAGTATGTTGTTACTTCGGCATCATTTTGAACGTGTATTACAATTAATCACGGTCAAATATGTCCATCTGTTGTAGTTGTTGCCCCCTTGCCAAGCGACGCTCTCTCTAGTTTAGCATACTCAGCCCGACTCAGCCTCGTTGTCTCTGGCCCTGGACCCACCGATTTTATGAGGCCAGAAAAACTGTGAATTAGGACCCGCCGGCCGGTACTAGGCCAAGTGGAAACGCAACCAAAGACGGGCCGCTGACGTCACAGCCCTCTTAAACCGGGCTGCGGGCTGTTGTAGTGGAAACGCGCCATAAGGAGTTCGAAAATCCTAGAAAAGCTTTCACTAGCTATTGATAGGGTCATTTGTTGATAGTTATTAATTTAAGTATTAATCTAATTTCCTTATTCAGCACAAGCTGGGAGAAAATTCCCAATCAAGCCACACCTGCCAGTTACATGCTCATGAGCCACCGTACAAAGCCCTAAGCCTGCATTCATTCCTCTCTGTGTCTTGCCGTTGAAAGGTTTTTACTATGCCTCTCTAGCCTTTTTGCAAGCAAGTTTTTTGCCTGTTTGCCAGTTTAGTTGCTCTTGCCCTATGCCTGTTTAAACGTCTCTCCCAGGAGGATCCCGAAGCCAAAACCAGCCTGAGACAATCAAGTAAACTTTAGGAGACCATTGAGAGGCTAAATTAACTTGCTATCAATTAAGTCATTTTCAAGAGTTGTTTCCCCCATTTGAGGTATGTTAAAGGTCCCATGTCATGGCCATTTCTACTGATCATAATTCCATTGTTGAGGTCTACTAGAATAGATTTACATTGTTCAATGTTCCAAACTCACATTGGTTTCTCATACAGCATCTCTGTATAGTATGTGTATTCACTCTCTGTCCTAAACAGCTTGTTGGAGCTCCTGCCCCCCCCTCCCTGTGAGCCCAGTGTGCTCTGATTGGTCAGCTCGCCCACTCTGTTCTGATGAGTCCCACCACCGTTACAGCGGAACATCAGTGATTATGTGTTACAATGGCTGTTAGCAACCAGAACATGACACCAAGCAATGACAAACAGATGAGAATGCTGCGTGGGGTCTGGGTGCTGTGTTGGCGGGGACGTTGCGGGGCTCGCTGCTGGAGCGGACAGTGTGAGCTGGCTTGCTGGTGTTTGTTTCCTGGTTGCTGCGTGGGGTCTGCGGCACGGCGGGACACGGCGAGGCCGGAGCACCACACCACACACCCCGCAGCCTGGCTGTGGGTCTGTGTGTGTGCTCGGACCGGGCCCGGGCCGGGCCTTGCCGTGTCCTGCTGTCTCAGGCTGAGTCCAGGCTGAGAAATCCGCGGAGCTGCAGCTGAGAAAAATAAGGCTGGCTGAGTGTGTGTGTGTGAGGAGCTCCGCGGATTGGTCCATTTGGATCGTCGTTACGTCACTTGGTTCCCGGAAGAAAAAAATGGAAAAAGAAAATCTCCAACGAGGCGTTCTGGAGCAGCATAAACAGGTCTTTTCTGTGTTAGAGTTTTACTCGCTACAGGGTGTACTTTGAGGGTTTGTGACTCTGCAGACCGTTTACATGCATAAAAAGCTACATAACACACAAGGGGACGGGTAATAACCAGAAAAGCATGACATGGGACCTTTAAGTCAAACTAATAAACATACTCAATAATAATATTAAATATAATAATTTGTCATAATTTTGAATTCCTTCCTTCCTTTTGGATAACTTTTAATCTATTCTTGAGCTAATGCACCTACCTAGCTTTATGATTTTAACAAACCTAATAGTCTTAATACTCATTATCATACAGTAATTGTTAATTAGGCTATGTCTCCATAGATGCAGTCTATACGGAATATTACGTGACTTTTGGCAGTAATATTCCGTGACGTGAGAAGAAAAAGTTTTGTACTTGTAAAAAAAGGTTTTGTACTTGTAAAACCTATGCTGAATTAGTCTCTGAAACATGATTTATTAGAAAAATGTAATGTGTTTGTTTGATAGATACGTTTTTTATTTGTTTATTAGTTTGTAGATGGTGTTTTGTATTTGTTAACCACACTGTGATTGTTACATAGACTGTATATATAAATGGACGTAGTGTCCGTGACGTCACCCATAGGATTCTGCAGACTTGCCGAGAAGCCTTTAGTAGGCGGAGTCGGCCACTAACGGCTCGACAGTGACGTCAGAGTCTAACTCCCGCCTGCTCCAAATAAGAGCAAAGAGGCGGGACCTGCTGCCTCCGAACTGGAAGTAAACAGAGCTAGCTCAGGCTAAGAAGCTAAGCTAACATGAAATACATGCATACCAAGTTACTGCGTGGCACTTTGGTTTTGATAAAACAGTGTAGTTCCCCTATATAAACGTTACATTCATAATCAAACGAGACAATCTGCAAGAGAATTTGCTATTTTTTGTTATTCTTAATGCTTGTCATCACGTTAATAAAATAAAAGAAGTACCGATACATAGCAGAACAATTGTGGCGATGTTCAGCTTAATAAGCCTTGTTCAACATAATTTATTTAGCTAATACTACAGCAGGCTGCAGGCGAACCAAGTCCGCGTTTCGCTGCATTCCTTGATCTTCAGTTATAACGCCGGACTCCACCGCCCGGAGCTAACGGAGCCGCAGGGGGCTCCGGGACGCCGGCTGGAGCTGGACGCCGGCTGGAGCTAGCCCCCTGTGGCTCCGTTAGCTCCGGCGGCCACCACTGGGATAATTGGGTCCCCTTTTAGCATTTGCTCCCGTTTAGCATTATGGGCGTCATAGCCATATACTATAAAAGTCTTACCCAAGGCTGAATCATAAACTAAACTGTATATATATATATATATGTGACCTGCTCTATCGAAATCAGTCGCATTGACCCGAAGACACATTTTGAGTTGTATACACTGTTGGAAAGAGGAGATTCCTAGCTTTCTAATGATATCAGGATTGTTTTTGTACTCCAAATATTAAGCAAAATGTCACATTATATAATGACTGTCACCGAGTCATCATTTTGAGAAAAAGGCCTTCAAAGTTTCCTCTTCTCTGGAATCCATCGATCTGATTGATTATTAGCGGAGCAATGATCAAAATAGTCGGGAGGGACAAATATTTCCGTTTGGATACTGGTCTGGGGGAAGCTCGTGAGTGTATGTGTGTGTGTGTGTTTGTGTATTTTTGCGTTTGTGTATATTGTGTTTGTTTCCCGGGGAAAACACTCACGAGAAACACCGGCTGTTGTTATGCTTGCTGTGACGTTAAGTTACTCCGTTCTCCGCTTGTAAATATGCCGTTACAAGCTTCATAGTTGTATTTATCATCTAAATTTGCCGAAACAAGTTTAATATTCTGAAAGCCAAGACTTTGTTTAATTGAAATCAGATGAAAACAAACTGTAACGGTCCCTGCCGTGTTATCTATGATTACTATATGCCTTACATTCATAATTTCAGCCGGAGGGAGGGGGAGCTGCGCTACGGAACAGCAGATTGCGATTGAGAGGTGCCTGTCATCTTCCCTTTACAAGCTTCACAAATGTATTTATCGTGTGATTTTGGAAATAAAAGTTTCATATTCTGAAAGCCAAGACTTTGTTTATTTAAAATCAAACAAAACACCCGAACCCCGAAAAAATAGTTTTTTCCGCAAATCCACGTTTATTTTGAAATGAGCCGTTGCGACTTCCGACTGATTTCGATAGAGCCGGTCACATATATATATATATACATGTATAAAGGGTTACGTCCTTAGCTGGCTAATAAGCTACATAACAAGCTAAGCTAACAAGCACACAAACACCTGCTAACGGGGTTAACATGTATAATATTATCATTTTAGACTTCTTGGAAGTTCTGTTAGTACATTTCAAGCGGCACAGCACGACATTTTAATTGTCTGGTATTTGTAACAATATTCCCTAAAGGCACAATCACCACGAACACGGCTAAAGGGTCAAGTACAGTAACTACAACTAACTAACGTTGTAGCCTAGCAGAGTGGACAAGTTGCTGTTAGCTGACAGTGAGGCACGTACCTGTCCATCAAAGTGACCACGCCCTCATTTATGCAAAAACTTTAAGACCTAATATAAATAAAAGGGTCGTGTTAGAAAACAATTCACTCACAGATTCATAATCATGAAGGTGGAATCTAACTATATCCATAATAATATTTATTGCATCCATGGGTAGAAACATGTTTTTTTATGCTGTAAAATTGGGCATCTATGGAAATTGCTCCTTTCTGCAGTCAGCGCCTATCGGCCAATATATGAACTGCAGTTTGTGGCACTTCCGTATTGGCGTCCCGGCTCTTCCCCAGAGTTTGCCGCTTGGTTTGTTAGTGAATCATAAGGAATTTGTAAAACTTGTTTAGTTTGTTTGTGGAGTTATGGCAGGAAATTAGCTCCATAATCAAAGGTCATTTTATCAGTATATGCAAAAAATGGTCCCCATGTCTTCTTAAAACTAGCAGACGACCCTCTCAGCGTACATCTAATTCTTTCCATATTAACAAAGAAAAATATATCTCTAATCCAGTCCTGATGGGCAGGTGAAGCTGGGGATTTCCACTTGAGTAGAATCAAGCTACAAAGTTCTTCTTATAATTTGGCATTGCAGCGGGCCTGGCGCCACGAGGGGGCAAAAGGGGGCATTGCCCCCTCAGTTGTATTCTTTGCCCCCTCACTTTGAGCATCATTCATCCATCAAAAAGTACAATAAATGTCACAATTATTAAATAAGTTTAAATAATTATTTCCCCCAATACACCTTACTATGTTTAGATCAGATATGTGGGCAGGCAGTCAAGCAATGTGTTAGAAAGCCTCAACCCCAAGTGAGCTTGTAGTCTTAATTAATGTTTGAATGTGTGCTTAGCTGTAAACACAGTCGGATGGGTGACCAAAACGTCCCCGTTTTCGGTGGACGGTACCCGGTTGAAACTCCCGAAAATGTTCCCGTTTTTGAATGTGCGTTAAAAAACATAGAGCAAGGTGAAATAAAATGTTACATGTCAGTAAAAACAGAGTAACAGTGTTGTGCCTGTTTGTAGCGTTAGCATATTTCTTCTTCTACTACTTCTTCTTCTACCTCTTCTTCGTCTTCTTCTAATTCAATGTACCTGCCCACGAAATATTGAATAAAAGAAACTCGGCTAGTAGTGTCAACTAAATCCATAGTATTACAACAAAAGTGCTTTAAACGAGGTAAATTACGAATGTATGTTCTCAATCGCCAAGTGTGGGATTGAATATTAAATTAGTTTAGATTAGATTTATTGTCCCCAGGGGGAAATTCATGTTCACAGCACTGTGAAAACAATATGAAATCAACAAAAAATAAGACAGACAACTACAGATAGCACCACACATGATGGTTACTTGTTATTATTTAGGGCTGCCTGTATGGATCAGGTTTTTGCCAAAGCGAGCAGTTTTACTATAATAATAATATGTTATGTATTATATAAACCATATTGGTACAATGAGCGACATCTAGTGACGGATTTTGGAACATTGATTTGATTTTTCTCATGGCAGTTAGACTCTAGAGACAAACCAGGGGACTTTATTTTTATGTTTAATCTGTGTCTGTCCATTTGGTCTAGTGTTTGATCCAATATTACATTTGGTTTATATATTAGTCACTTTCTTATGAAATGCCAGGTTTTAGGCCTTGGTTTGAACATTCAATCCTGAAAATAAAAAATCAACCAGATTAATTTTGATTTAATCCTGACATGACTAGAGTAGATAGTAAGTAAGTAAACCTGTATAGGAAGACGAGTTAAGGGATAAAGGAGAAATATGGGCTCAGAACAATCTCATAATACACACATGCACACATAAGGATTCACACTTGTATTTCATGATCCGCAAAAGGATTCACACTTGTATTTCCGGATCCACACTTGTGTTTGTCAATGCACACACAAATGTGTTCCGTTTCATATACATGTAAATAAAATCCAAATACAGAAAAAAGTTTTACATATGTATTTTTGATCCTCACATATTTGTTTTCCGTTTAAAACCGCTGCACCTGCAAACACAACCCGCTTTCTGTGCATGGATCGCTGTGCATTCGTGTGTGGGTTTTTTGAGACTCCCCTGACGGTGACCCGATTCGTACTTGTAATTTTTTCTATCTATAGCCAATCAGATGTCTCCTCAATTCTAAGCCAATCACATGAGCGCGCCCCCACGAGGGTAGATTTCTTGCGTTCATGACGTAGCGCTTCATGTACGCATTTTGCGCGGTCCGGAGCTGACAGGTCCATGAAGCCTGCCTGCAGGCGCTAATCTCAGGACACTTCCACTCTCAGTACATTGCCACTTTCCGAGCAGGAAATGCACGCAAATACAAGCCTTTATATTATTAAGGTACAGCGCCACTTTCCGAACCATTAATGAATGCTTGTGTACATAAAAACGGCAGGCAAAACCGTTTTAAATGTGTGTTTCCTGTATGGCGAATACAGCTGCTTTATTTATGTCTGTATGAAGTTGTTGTGAGTGTGGAGGGAGCAGCTACAGGTTAGCTTAGCCTAATCGATCAGTGCACTACGAAGCCAGTGCTAGACAGTGAACTGTCAACGGGGGGGAGCCCCGCCGGTCATTATCGGCCAATATTCACTCTTAATAGTTTGATCGGTGCTCTCTATAAAGACCGATCAGGAGAGCTGGATCTGATCGATATGGATACGCGAGTGAAGTTTTAGCGAGCTGCATGAGAAACTGACGGGCTGTCAGGAGAGAGGGAGGGAGAGAGGAAAAGAGATGATCCTTACTCCCGTGTTATTAGCCATATCCGGTTATAGTCCGGTAATTACCTGCTAACGGATACTCTGCTACACAATTCTTCTTCTTCTTATTATTATTATTGAAACATGACCGGTAAGTTTCAAATTTGTCCGGTAAAATAAATTCTGTCCGTGGAAACCCTGCTCCGGACAGCGCAAAATGCGTATATGAAGTGTCATGAAGTGAACGCAATAAATCATACCCTCGTGGGGACGCGCTCATGTGATTGGCTTAGAATGAAGGAGACATCTGATTGGCTATAGATAGAAAAAATTACAAGTACGAATCGGGTGACCGTCAGGGGAGTCTCAAAAAACCCACACACGAATGCACAGCGATCCATGCACAGAAAGCGGTTTGTGTTTGCAGGTGCAGGGGATTTAAACGGAAAACAAATATGTGAGGATCAAAAATACATATGTAAAACTTTTTTCTGTATTTGGATTTTATTTACATGTATATGAAACGGAACACATTTGTGTGTGCATTAAAAAACACAAGTGTGGATCCGGAAATACAAGTGTGACTCCTTTTGCGGATCATGAAATACAAGTGTGAATCCTTCTGTGTGCATGTGTGTATTATGAGACTGTTCTGAGCCCATAGAGAAAAGGTTATGGTATAATTACAGAGCCTGTCAATTTATAAATTGAGGAAATCAATGTTAGTCTGTTAACCAAAGTGCAGCCATCTAATAATGTACTATTATTAAAGATCAGAGGAAAAGAACAGAATGAGGGGTAAATCCAGAATAAAAATAAAGAAGCAAAGAGATTGAAGAGCAGTGAGAAGGAAAAAAGCTTGGTGTGTCAATTAATTACATTGCCAGTATTTTTCGTTGTTGTGAAAACAAAATCGCCCCTTTTTCAACAGCCCCCTCAGTCATTTCATCCTGGAGCCGGGCCTGGTGTGTCCTGTAGGCTACTATGAAACTAAATTGCTGACAAGCAATCCAATCAATTAAAGCATTTGTAACTTAAAGCACGATGCTTCTTTATTCCTTGTTTTCTACATGTTTCATGAACCGCTGGTAGTAGCCTACTGTCATTTAATCGTTTTCTCATTATTTGAGATTCTTCAAAGCAAATGGTAAATATTGTTCATTTCTACCCACTTATACAGTCTATGGGAGGAACCAGCAGCGTTCCCTCTCTGTAACTTTCTCTGTACGCTTTTCAGCATTTCACCAGAACCTACATTATAAACGTGTCCCATTTTCAAAATAAAAACAAACGTAGCGTGCTCCTGTATTCTCCACCCCTTTCACTATAGGCAGCAGCAGCAGTCTCCTGTTTCCACCAATCAGCGCCTGTCTGCAGTAAACATCCCGCCCTCTGTTCTCTGTTTGTACTTGGAACATTTTGTCTGAGGGTGAACTAGTCCCTACAGCTGGACACTGTACTAGCTTTGTCACTACCAACAGCAAAAAAGCTCCACACTGTTGACAGGCTGGCGTTTAATCTCCACGAAAAACAAGCAGGCAGACGTGAGGACGTCTTACTTTATTAGTTTCCAGTTTAAGTAATGAAAGATAAACACGTCCTCCCTTCATGCTTACTTTCAACAAAAAAGAAGTTATGGATATTTGCGACGGGAAGAAGAGGAGACAGGTAAGCGGCGGTGTGCGGGGCTGCAGGCGGAGGGTGGCCGTGAAGATGAAGCGGGAGTTGGGGAAAGTCCTCCGCTCCTTACGGGTAGAGAACAACAACCGCACGGAGCCCATGGAGGAAGAAGAAGACGACGGCGACGACTGTTTCTCCATTAGCTTAATGCGGAATGACCGTCTGGAGCCCACCGTGGCGGTGTCTCCACGGTACAGCTTGCTACGGGAGGTCGGCCGGGGAAGCTACGGGGTGGTGTATGAGGCGATAGCCAGGAAAACAGGGGCCAGGGTGGCGGTGAAGAGGCTCCAATGCGACGCCCCGGAAAATGTAGAACTTGCTCTGGCCGAGTTCTGGGCTCTGACGAGCCTGGAGAACCGGCACCAGAATGTGGTGCAGCTGGAGGAGTGTGTCCTACAGAGGAAGGGCCTGGCCCAGAAGATGAGCCATGGGAACAAGCGGTCCAAACAGTACTTGCGTCTGGTGGAGACGTCACTCAAAGGTACAGGCTACTGTCTTGTTTACACCTTAGTCAGCAGAACAATGACACCAATACTAATGATCAAGGAATGCATGCATGAAAGGGAGAGCTAACGAAAGTGACCTCAAATGCATGCCTTTAAACTAATACAAAAAGCAATTTACAAGGGGAAAGTGATTTTGCAAGATTTAGCTCTAAATCCATTTTTTTGGAGATTTGCATTAAAGGCTCAGTTGTTCAGCTACAAATGGTTAAATGTATTTTAAGCCCATGTAAACACGAAAGATGGTGTTTGCAGAACTGTTTTCCTGTAAATCACACCAAACCAAATAGTATATTTCCTTTATGATTCAAGTTCACTGTGTTTCTATACGTTATCTATAGTAGGCTCAGAGAGTACACTGTGTTTCGCTCAGCTCACAAAAGAACACAGTGTACTACTTGGCAGCATGCTAACCCATTGCTTGTTGACTGGAAATGTGAACACTAAAACATGACCATTCAGTGTAATATGGGTTTTTATACTGAAATAATACACGTTTATGTTTTGACTGACACATTTTTATTGACTTATTGTTGTCATCAATCCAATTTGACCTACTTATCACTTCATCTGTTGTTGCTCAACTGGCCAAATAGAAATACATAGATATTGAATATATCTTTATAAAATATAAATGTAGCATTAAAATACTGCTGGCATCAAAATCCCCATTTTAAATGAATCAGTGTACTGCCTCTTTTGTTTTGAGAGCGTGCCTGCCTGTTATATAAGTGTCACCATTCAGGCTTTTGTGATGAAATATTAATCTTGAGTGGACATGTTTTGTAGCCACCAAGTGACTATGCCAGTATTTTAAGGTTATAGGAAACAATACAAAGGATTTTTTCTTAATGTAATGTGATGTAAAATGTAAAGCCAAGTAGTAAACAATCTGGGCAGGTCAGTATGGGGGAGCTGTTTTGACATACGTAAGCCAGAGGCCTGTAATACGAAGCCGGATTTTCGCTTAGCGAGCTAACTTCAGGGTAAACTCTGGGTTTCCGGTCCTACGACGCTGGTTCACTTCTTACCGGGCTAGATCTCCATGGTAACTTGTGCTGAACGGCTAACCTGCTCCGGAGCAGGTATGGTTCCAGGATAAGAACTCAGTGAAAGCACCGCCTGCTGACCAATCAGAGCTCCGTGTGCGGAGATTAAAGCTATCAAGTCATATTACAGGATAAAGGAAATACAGAAAAACTGCCGTTGCAGGAAAGACGGCCGGCAAAAATCAACTGACTGTGTGAACTTGAAAATTAATAGAATATCACCTCCCATCAGTGTTTCCGCCAGACCAGGGCTGAGAGGGCGTCCACCCCGAGAGCATGTGTGTGACGTCATCTTGTGTCACGTGACTTGAATTTTGAATTGAGCCGTTAGTGAGCCGGATCATTTGGCTCGGCTCACTAATGGCGCATTTCCACTGCAGGGCCTCGCACGGCTTAGTACGGTATAGTTAGGCCTTGGTAGGCCAGGCTCACTTTATACTGCGTTTCCATTACAGTTTAGGAACTGGGGTAGTAACTATAGTAATGCAGTGTAGGCGGAGCCATGACGTCATCTTCAATGCGAAACACAAAACCAACATCAGCCGTTAGCTGTTAGCCCTCAGAGCTCACAGCTCCTCATATCTGTTCAGAAACTAGACAAAAGTTAAACAAGTACACACCACAGACTGCCTGTGTCATGGCGAATACAGTCGCTGGTTTATTTATGTCTGTATAGGCCGTTGTTGTGAGTGTGGACGGTCGGAGCATATACTGCGTTAGCTTAGCCGATCTCCATTTAGAAAACACGCATTTTAAAAGGTTTTTCGCAGATTTGTCAAAGCATTAATTCATGGTTTTTACTAACCGGTATCAGTATGTTGTTACTTCGGCATCATTTTGAAACGTGTATTACAATTAAATCACGTTAAAATATGTTCATCTTGTTGTAGTTGCCAGCGATTCTCTCACTAGTTTAGCATACTCAGCCCGGTTGTTGGCCCGGAAAGAATCTCGATTTTGGAGAGCCAGAAAAACTGTGAAAAAGTACCCGCTAGCCGGAACTACGCCTAGTGGAAACGCAACCAAAAACAGGCCGGGCACGGCACGCTTAAACCGCGCTCCGCGCTGTAGTGGAAATGCGCCATAGGAAGAGCCGGCTCTTTCGGCTCCTATACGGCTCCTATACGGCTCTTCATTTTACCACAGTTTACCACAGAGCCTCAGTTACGCCGCTGCGAGGCTCCGGCGCTCGCAGTTCACGCGCGTGCTCCACTAGCACCCCCCGTCAAGGCTCGCCGGCAGTACACTTTCCGTCACAGGAACACGCTTTGCTGGCGGCGAAAATAATCCCACCAGACTCCTTTGCCCCTCCAACAGAGGGATGTCCTTGTCCTTTTTCGGCTCGGGTTCAGGGCGTTCCGAGCTGAATAAGGGCGTCAAATGACGGCAAGACGCCCCCCTGGCGGAAACGCTGCCTCCCATCTTCAGACCAATCTGACTTATATAACATTAGCGTTAAGTAGGGGTGTAACGGTTCACAAACATTTCGGTTCGGTACGTACCTCGGTTTTTAGGTCACAGTTCGGTACGTTTTCGGTACAGCAGAAAAAATGATAACCAGCGTCGTAGGACCGCTTAGCGAGAGCGCGTTTGTTTTGGATTAGGTAAGCCGGGTAACTCAAACATATCCAGGGTATGTTGAACTGGATTCGTAGTACAGGCCTCTGTTCACGTACCGTATTGCATACTGTATATTTGTATATAATGAAGCTGATCTTGCAGTGCGAATTCAGATTTATATGTGAGAAAATAACCAGTGTCTATTAGAGCCTGCTGTTTAAATAATCAGGACCAATACATCAGCTGATGCTAGCAAGTACAGATAGAGTGCTGTGGCTGATGAGCAACAACAAGGTGATTTCAAAACGTTATTTGTCATCCAAACCCTCACATTTGAATATTAGTATTTCACCTCAAAATCCATAAAGTTCCAAGAGTTGCACAGCTCTAGCAGGTACAAAGTAAATTGAAACAATTTTCATGTCAAATATTGTGTTGAAAAGGTAGTGAAAGTAGAACTGTATTTGTGCATACTAGATTTGTGTTTTGAATGAGTGTTATACACTGGTTCTGGCATGGATTACCACTAGTTTAAGTGTTAACAAAAGATGAAATGACAAAGTTTGACTGCTGTTATCTTACTAATCAGGTCTTATCTCTCCATCTTCAATCTGCTTGCTGCAGGAGAGCGCATCCTGGGCCACCCAGAGGAGCCATGCTATCTGTGGTTCGTCATGGAGTTCTGTGAGGGTGGGGACCTCAATCAGTACATCTTGTCCCGCCGGCCTGACCCCAGCACCAACAGGAGCTTTATGCGCCAGTTGACAAGCGC
The DNA here is from genome assembly GCF_902827165.1 of Trematomus bernacchii. Classification (NCBI taxonomy): domain Eukaryota; kingdom Metazoa; phylum Chordata; class Actinopteri; order Perciformes; family Nototheniidae; genus Trematomus; species Trematomus bernacchii. Next base: position 462,871 of record NW_022987612.1, read on the forward strand.
CGTAGCTTTCTTGCACAAGAACAACATTGTCCATCGTGATCTGAAGCCAGACAACATCCTCATCTCACAGAAGTCCGGTTCCCCCGTTCTCAAAGTGGCTGACTTTGGCCTCAGTAAAGTTTGTGCTGGCCTAAACTCCAAGAACTGTGAAGAGCATCCTGTAGCAGGAGCGGGCGGCAGAGTCAACAATCAGAACAACAACATCGTCAACATAAACAAGTTCTGGCTGTCGTCAGCTTGTGGCTCGGACTTCTACATGGCCCCCGAGGTGTGGGAGGGCCACTACACAGCAAAGGCTGATATCTTCGCCCTCGGCATCATTATCTGGGCGATGATCGAGCGGATCACCTTCATCGACGCAGACTCCAAGCGTGAACTGTTGGGTACATACATACGGCAGGGAACAGAGATTGTACCGGTCGGGGAGGCTCTGTTGGAGAACCCCAAGATGGTTCTCCACATCCCTCAGAAGGCCAGGAGCTCCATGTCTGAAGGGGTGAAGAAACTCCTCCAGGACATGCTTGCAGTCAACCCTCAGGACAGACCAGACGCCTTCCAGCTGGAGGTGCGGATGGACCAAGTCACGTGTGCTGCATGACAGCATTTCCAAAACCTCTCCTTTTTTTACCCATACCAAACAAAGAAGGGACCCCCTTCCTTCCCAGGTAAGCTTGACTTCCTTGATAACTTATTTATCAATGCTAGCTTAAGGTTAGTTGTGTGCAACTAAAAACTGCAGGTCTTGGCTCAAGACAAATTAATGGAGAAGGAAACACAACTGTCTATTGAGCTATTGTTAAATAAATGATAGTCAAGTTTTAAGACTGTGAGATTGGTTTACCTAATAATAACTTAAGCTATACAGATGTCTCAATTTAAGTCGATGGAAAAAAACTATTTTTTGGCATCAAGTGACTGACACAGCAGTAGTAGTACCACGGTTTGGCCACTACAACCATTTGATTCAATGTCCGGCGCACTTCCTAAAGGCTTGTAATACCACTTATTCCTCTAGAGGTGAAAGTGAGGCACTGTACTGCCGGAAGAAGAAGTATAGCAGCCCCAACTCGAGCGCATTTAAGGTATTGTCAATATTAATGGCAGTAGAGCGTGCTGCGCCTGCGAGACGGACAAAGCCTCCATTAGAAGTTAGCATTTAGCACACCTTTTGCCAGCTCTGTGGCAATAGTCCTGGGAGACCTAATGTTTTTTCTCAAACTCAAACACGGTCATTCCCTCAACTCTGCCATCCCGGTCCCGACAAACTATCAAAGCCCCCAGTGGCACAGTAAACACACAGATGGCTAACGCAGAAATCTATAGACGGCTACACATACTATTTTTTAAATAGCAAATGGCATATTTAAAGGATATTTGTTACAATTTGCACAACTTATTTCAATCATCTTCCTAAGTTCTGTGTGTTTTCATACTGATTGTAATGAACAGAAAACTTAAAATTAGATCCAACTACCATATAATAACTATCCACTATCCCAACCACAACACATGAGACAACGTGTTGGCCTGTTTTCTTCACTTCAAATATAGTTCCTAAGCTTGACTGCTGCTCCTGAGTTCTGACAAAGTGTCCCACGTCACTGTAGAGGACACAGGATTAGGTATCTACTGCACAGTGCACAGACCAGATCTACTGATAAGGTTAACTAGATGACTGACGCTACTAGGGTTGTTGTAGGGAGCTTAAAGGACCGTGTAGATGAATTTGAAAGGTGAAGAAGTGCCATCTAAGGGCACAGATCTCAGATTTGCATGTGTAACCAAGAGGTAACACCCTTGGCCTGAGGGCAAAGAGACTGGCTTTAAATAAAACACAGTCAGGCTGTGTGTGTGTGGGTTTGTGTATTTGAGAAACATTGTGAGAGTTAAGATAAAAACAATTAGTTATTTGGAAGCATAAAGGTTTTTCTGGTTCACATCTGAGAATGATGTGCATGAAAAGACTGGACATGCTTCAATTAAAATACCAATTGTTACACAAGGTATTATTCATTCTTATTGCTGTGGATTGTGAAAGATTGCAACTTCTCCTTTGCACTGCTTCTGTTTTTTCCAGAGTGTAGGCAATAGGAATTAGAGAAACACATCTCTGTTTGCCTGACATTTACTCAACAAGGGCTGAAACTGCCTTCCAAAAAGCAGTTGATAAAGCTGTTACAGCTGTTAGCTGTGTGCAGGTTAAATTAGAGTATTTAACGATCCTACTCTTAAATGACTTATGCTTACTCATCATATCATAAAATCGAGCATATTTCTTACATTATTATTATCTGTCTTAAAGAGGCCCCATTATGCTAATTGGGTTTTCCCTCTCCTGTAGTGTGTTCTATAGGTTTTTGTGCATGTAAATGGTCTGCAAAGGCTACAATCCCTGTGTTCCCTCCAGAGGGAGTTTCTCTCCCACACACTCCCCGTCCTTGCCTGAAACGCCTCCATTGGACTACTTTGTTTACTTCTGTAACAATAGGACATCACTATGTAACACTTGCCTCCTATTGGCTAGCGTTCCAACATATTGTACGTGATAGGCTCAGGGGTGGGACATCTCTAAGCGGTTGACCAATCACAACAGAGCTGGCCAGCTAACCAATCAAAGCAGACTGGGCTCTGGTTTCAGACAGAGGTGCTGCAGCACAGGCAGTATGAGAAAAATAAAGAGCTTTTTGAGACATGTCACAGTAGAGACACTAAATACTAATATGAAGCAAAACAAAAAAAGCATAGGGCCCCTTTAATCACATTATTGCTTTATTTTTGTTGTGCTTTTGAACATAGGTTTTATAAGGGATTTTTGACTTGCCTGAGTAATCTGAGTTCCGGAAGTATTTTTCCTCTGAAGATTAATTAGAGCATACTAAAGTTATAGTTGTATGGGTAGTAATACATGTGTCTGTTCTTAGAGAACCACATTGTCAATCTCTGACTTCTGCCACTGACTGAACAACGTCATACTGTATATTTAGGGCTGGGCGATATGGCAAAAAAAAACAATACAGGTCATTTCATATCACTTTCTATTATTGATCTATTGCTGTTTAATGACTTGAACCTTCGGTCTGTTTGTTTGTCTGTCGACATTTGACAATTAGCTTTCCCATCCTCTCATTCTCTGTTAACCCCCCATCCTGTGACGGGACAGCTCTGGGCTGTCAGCAGGATGGGCTGAGAGTGTTGTTGCATGCTAGGCCTCTGCTGCAGATTGGCCCCACTCCCCCGCTGCACGATGAGATGGCATGTTACGCAACAGGCCCGAGCTGCTCCAACTGGAACTGTCATCTGGTGGAGAGAGGGATTAGTGGCTGTAAACAGCAGAGAGGAGGTGGGGTGGAAGTTATGTATTTATGTCAGGAGCTGGTTAACTGAGGGGACGGCTAACGAAAGCACAGTGACGATACTGACAGCACTGATGGGATTAAACTGTCCTAATCTCTGAGGGAACGACATGTAGGGCGCACATTGTTTCATTAGTCCGTGTGGAGATGGATAGCATTATCATTATATAACATCACCATTAACCTATTCACTTATCCACTAAACTGACTGCTTTTACTGGCCTATTCACCCACAGTGCACACAGTGCTCCTGTTTTATGCAAGAATATATATAAATAGCATTTGGAAGTGTGTGCAGAAAATACTAAATATGTAATGAGTTTGAGGATTGGAGATCCCTTTAAGATGTAACCATATGTGTATATGTTTCATTTTTGTGTGACAGCCCCCTGCCCATCAATCTCTGTCCATACCCTCCTTCATCTCCTCTGCTACACAATGACAGAGCTGCTCCTGTGTCAGGGCTTCTGGATGCTCGGTCTGGAACATTTTGTCCTCTTGCTGCCTTCAAGCTGTGGGCCGACTCTGAAGTGGGCCAGAGCTCTGTAAACCCTGGCCCCATGTGTACACACCTCACTTTGGGAATTGATTTTGATGTTATTGACAGCATAAGCAGGATTTTTACAAGTTGAGGCATTTTCAGGGTGTTGTCCTTGCACTGCACGCATGAATGCCTCCAGACACTTTAATAAAGATACTCATGCCCTGAAGCAGGGGGTGAATACTCTTAGCATGTGTCTTCAATATTATATATATATATATATAATATAAGCATAGGGTTAGGGTTACATTTCAAGCAAAGGCAGTAGGGTCCAAGAGAATGCTGATGTTGCTCCTCTAAAGGAAATGAAGTTGTTTGTACAGAACGCTAGGTTCTGTGTTGGCTCAGTCAGCGGGGAGTATTAGGGAGGGGTTGGGAAATGCCAGAGAGAGGCCACCTTTTATGGGACTTTTGGAATGGGTTTGATGAGTGCATTGGCTTTCTTACACAACATGGTTGTAAAAGTAAGCATTCAGTGGGTGAGAACATTTAAAGAGGCAAACACATTCATGATAGCTAACACGTTTTTTTCAGCAGGATAATCTCCACATATTAGCACCACTTTGTGATTTTTTTAAGCGTAGATGCAATCAGCAGAAGTAAAAAGCTAACGCTAGGCTACAAAGGAGCTGCATAACAGTCGAATAGCTGCGCATCACCATCGCTTAGCTGTAGGCGGTCTGATGATGTTTTGTAGTCTCTTTTGGTCACTTTAAGACACTTTGAAGCTACGGACATTGATGACCGGGGTATTTACTGACGTTTTTCATGTTTTAGAACAAATACGTTAAAGCTCTTCAGCTTATTTCAGCCTTATAACCACAAACACTTTCGAAAAAACGTTGACTTTGAGAAAAGGTTATTTCTGGGTTTTAGTACTCATTTCTTCACCATTCTACACAGTCCAGAATCACTGTCCTCCCACAGTGCTCTGGAACACAGAGCCACATCTCTTCCACTCCGCTGCCCCCATTCATGGTGGCTTTGGTGGATCTAATAGGCTGTAAGCTCTTAACACCATGTTAATCCCCTTGCAGTCTGCGTACCATCTATTGAAGCCGCGTCGCTCATGCAGGTGCTGTACGCGTTCATATTTTGGATTCTCGTCGGTCCACTGCTGTGTTGACAGTTCCTTTTGTTTGAATGGTTCTACCAAAGCTGACAGGGTTCATTAATAATAGATGGATAAAGATGTGGTCTGCATCTGTTGCAGGAAGCAGAGATTAGTCTCCTCCCTCTGATATTACTTTGGGATTTATGAATTTGCTCTGTCACTGTTATCGACTGATCGATCTGCCCTGGGACAGAATGAGAACATAAGAATTTCAATATGGAAGGATTAACCAAAGGACAAATGTTGGAACAAACAATGAAACAAACCATTAACTGCTTGTTTACAGTTTCAGTTATTGTTTTTGAAACTGTACAGATTTGATCATTATCTTGCACTTTGTCTGCTGGGAAAGCATTGTCAGTTTTTAATCTAAAAGCAATTGTAGGCCCACACTTAAACTTACGTAAGGAACCGTTTTTGTGAATGCCAGCAGAGTAGAATGTGTTGCTATGCATGCCACATGACCACAACATGTTAACACTCCCTCTCAAACTGGTTATCAATCAGAGCTGCCCCAGTGTCCTGTGCTCTCTAAGAAACCAGCAAACCACTTTCCCAAAGAAGCCACTTTCTGATGAATTTCACTCGGGTTAGTCTGCTTTTGTGTTATACAATAACAGGATCTGACTGAAAGTAATACATGAAATGTCTTTCATGTGTTCAATATTTCCTTAAACTTCCCTGGAAAGCTTAATCAATGTAACTATGAAACTATAGGAAATATCCTGGAAAATATTTTCTAAATGTAGATTTTACCTCTTATTTTTAATACTTTTTATTTATCGGATTATTACATTAAACAGATGCACTTTATTCAGAATATAAACTTATATTTTCACATACAGTATAAGCAAATCACAACAAAGAAACAAGAACAAACTGAAATACAAAATGAAAGAAAAATAAATACTAATTTAGATCAAAGTTTCCAGATAATAGTGGCTTGCTTTCTGTTTAATACCAGCTTATACTTTTAAAAAAGCTGTAAAAGCAGTAAACAAATAGTTGTTCCGCCTTCAACACGCCTCCATCTTTGCTGATATAGGCGAGCTGCTCACAGTCTGTGTAATTTGCAGTCAGTGTTGAGTCCCGTGGAGGCATGTTCAGAGTTCAGAAAGTTCACACACAGGTATAACTTGTCCTCACAGCTGTTCTCGGGAAAACAAAACTGCGTGAGTTGAAGCCACGCCCAGTGAGTACTGACAGACCCCTCAGGGCATCATGAACTCTTCGGAATGTCTTTCAAAACGTGTCTTAAAGAACAGATATCAGTCTGAGTGTGATGGTAGAGGAAGGAAAACAGGGTTGAGGGTTGATCCATTTGCGTTTGAAAAAGAGATGAACAAAGGAGATTAAATCACTATCCAGTGGCCTTTGTCAACCCCTGGAGCAGAAAAACAGATCGATAGCACGACAGGCTTTTAGCATGACACGATACTTTATGACCTGACAGCACTGCAGAAACATCTGAAAGGAACATATACTGTAGGGTGAACCCTGGGACGCATTGCAAAGCTGAGTGCTGTTTTCATTCTCAATATTTGAATTATTTTCTATACGGGGTGCTTTTTATTCAATATCCCCATATTCTACATTATCTTCCCCAGTATTCTACCTTGAAAAAATGTGCTCATCCTCAGCGGTGACATAAGCACTTTCCATGCCTCCATTCTGCACGTCATCCCCGACACGCGTGCTGGCTAAGCTGACCCACTTGTGTTTATACCATGTGCTGTGAGCTTTTGTATCATAAGAGGACAGAAAACAAACTGCTGCACGCTGAGGCATGTTGGCCGCTGGGCTATTATTAGAGCACAGCGCTGAACTAACCCTAGATACATATACAGAAAGTAATACCAACACATACATTATTAATCCCACTAGGGGACCTCTGCTCCAGTACAGTGCAAGCACATGCAAACCTATACACATCAGACCTATTTTATGTATTTTAAAGAGAGGTTTCAAAGCAAAGGGGGTTGCCATTTTCATGCAAGTACAACTAAGTCGAACCAGTGACCATCCAATTCACAAGCAAAGTCTCCCTGGCCTGAGCTACTGTCACCCCCAATACACCCAGTTGTCAGCTGGGGGTGTCCTTTGGATGCAGGCAGAGAGAACTCCATTATCAACCAGTGTGGCTTTATTGAGGTATCAATGTCAATGTCTATCAAGATGCATAAAGCATAACTATATAAATGTTGTATACAAAAAACAGTATTTTCTCTTACAATTACTGTAGGTCTGTTGGAGCTGGTTGTTGATTTGTTTATAATGAGATCTAATACATAATCTCAATAATTACTCGACGCTCAGGACCACTGCTGAGGAGGATGCTGGCTCTGACTAGGGACTATATGCAGTCATATCAATCCGCAGAAAGAAGTCCGGTAAAATTAACGTCAGCGATGGCCAGAGGTGTGGACTCGAGTCACATGACTTGGACTCGAGTCAGACTCGAGTTACCAATTTGATGACTTTGGACTCGACTTGACAAAATCACAAAACACTTGCGACTCGACTTGGACTTGAACACCAATGACTCGGGACTTGACTTGGACTTGAGCCTTCTGACTTGAGGTGACTTGATAATTTAATTCAGGGGTCTCCAACACGCCGATCGCGAGATGCCGCTAGAAGAGCAGACTCCCGTCGGGGAGAGCAGAATCTCCAGCCGCTGCAACTCTTGCTGAGAATCCATGCAGGCAGGGGCGGGACTTTATTTTGCTGAGCCACCATGCGGCCAATCATATGCGAGGACACACTAGGATCATACCATTATGTGAAAGAAGGGTGGGGGGCAGACGCTCCAAAGACAGCAGGTGTAGTGGTACAGGCCAGCTACACAGAGCGACGGGGAGAAGGGGAGCCGGATTTAAATGCAAGCGCGTCGGAAAAAGTCAAGAAATGAGCGAAAACCGAAAAAAGAAGCAGCATCTGGCTGCATTTCAATGATATTGGAGAAAGCAAAGCTGAGTGCAGGATTTGTAAAATGAAAATAACCTTCAGAGCAGGGTTTTTTTTTGGTAACCACTCAGGAGTTATTGTCAGAGGTGGGAGAAGTTCAGATCTTGTACTTGAGTAAAAGTACCAGAGTGTAGGAATACTCGGTTACAATAAAATATCCTGCATTCAAAATGTTACAAGTAAAAGTACAAAAGTATTAGCATCAAAATATAGTTAAAGTACCACCTGCAGAGGGATCTAGATTCAGGTGTTCTTTTCCCCATAGAGACGCCTCGCTGCACATTATCCCTTGCATAAAGATAGATTGTGGGTCCCTTATAACATGTTGTACACAGTGGAAATAAACATTCTGGTCACCTCAACATCAGGGATCTTATACATTAAACTCCTTCTGAATCAAACCGTCACGGTAGCCTTACCTTACTGATCCCTCTTACAATAGAAGACAAACACGTTACTTTACCAGCAGAGAGAAAATGGATTATTAAATGATTAATGTGACTAATAAAGAGCAGTTTGATTATTAAGTATTATTCTGTTGATCGATGTCATTACATTTGTTGAAAAGCACATAATGACTTGTTTAAGACTCGTTTTGCCAAAGTTTAGGACTTGGACTTGACTTGAACTTTCCCATCCTGACTTGAGACTTGACTCGGACTTGAGCGCAAAGACTTGAGACTTGACTCGGACTTGAGCGCAAAGACTTGAGACTTGACTCGGACTTGAGCGCAAAGACTTGAGACTTGACTCGGACTTGCAAAACAATGACTTGGTCCCACCTCTGGCGATGGCCAAAAAAAGCGAATTAGATTGACTTTATCAGAAAAAACAAGGAATACTTATAATATTTATTTTTATGTTTGTGCAGAGTACAAATCTCTGTATTCATGATTGCTAAACGGAAAAAGAGCGCAATAAAAGGAAAGGTCAGGACAGGAAGCAAGGATTGAGTGAGGAAATGTTAAAGGAGAGGTGTCATGGCCACTGATCATAATTCCATTGTTGAGGTATACTAGAATAGATTTATATTGTGCATTTTTCCAAACTCACATTGGTTTCTCATACAGCATCTCTGTAAACTACGTGTATTCACTGAATTTCACTCTCTGCCTTTAACGGCTCGTTGTAGCTCCAATAGCTCCAGCCCCCCCCCTCCCTGTGAGCACAGTGCGCTCTGATTGGTCGGGACGTTGTGAATCGTGCTGAGCTCCGTGGAGGTGTTGTTTCCTTGTTAGCGATACATAGCCAAACACAGCCAAACTCATCCTGAGCACACACAAAGTCACAGCCGAAGTAAAAACAATAAGTGTGGCTTGATATTGAGTAAGAAAAAGGTTGATAAACTCTGAGAGAATGGGTCTGCAGAGAGAATTTGGCCGCGATCCCAACTGTCTGTTATCAGCCTGCAGCCAGGGAGGAGAAATCAGCAGAGCTGCCTGTGTGTGAGGAAGTCCGTGGATTGGTCAATTTGGACCAATCAGCGGGGGCTTAACGTAACGGCTCCGCCAACGTAACGTAACGGCTCCACGGATTGGTCCATTTCGTTCTGGGTATGGCATGACATAATGCCATACCCGGAAGAATCAAATGGGCAGTGACGTATCTCCAACGAGGCGTTTTGGGGAGGTCTTTTCTGTGTTAGAGTTTTACTCGCTACAGGGTGTACTTTGAGGGTTTTGACTCTGCAGACCCTTTACATGCATAAAAACCTTCATAACACACAAGGGGACGGGTAATAACCGGAAAAGCATGACACCTCTCCTTTAATAATACCCATAGATTCATTTAACACATCTAATTTCAGGAAATAAAAAAATGATGGTGAGATGAATAGTGTAATAAAATAGCCAAGGCCCTTTTATAAAATGTTTTCAAAACCTAGTGGACTGATGGAATTGAAGCCTAACTTGTAATTTTCTCGCTCCATGCTGACTCTTTTAACGTTGTGTCTCTGCAGATTCGTTTACTACATGGACGTGGACTCCAATGGAAAAAGGAAAACTGAAATGTGAAGACAACAATCATGATCTGAGTGGAAAGTGATGGACTGGCTAATGATTCCAAATCTGTCTGTTTTCAAAACCAGACACTAAGACTTCCAGCCCCATCCAGTTACAATCACTTTCACCATGGAGCTGTCTAACAGCTGGATAGTGACTGAGCGGATGTGACAACCAGGTTTATGATATTTGTTGTTTTATATTTTATTCCCGCCCCAGTATAGGTCTGCTCCTCTCTTACATTTAGAATGTGCTTGGCTGTGGCACAGGTAAAGTACTGGAGTCCTAAGTTCAAAGCGTCATTTTACCCTATAAGTGTGGTATAAGGATAATTTCTTGTGCCTTAAAAATCCCAAACAAGTGCGATTGGAACATGAAATAAAAGGATTTTGTTTGTTACAGTGGAAGTTTTGCACACCAAGACAACAAAAATGCATGCAGGTGTCTTTCTGCAGACATGTGCAATTGACCAATGGAATTTGTTTGCCTTCAATGATGTCACCTTTTCTAAACAATTGTATTGGCTGCAATAATTTTAAGTGTGAATGTGATCATTTGGCGGCCCTCCTCTTCTCAAAAGCAAGTGCAGCCTTGATGTTGAAGCTAAAATATACAGAACTTTAACTAAATCATCAAAGTGTTCGTGTCAAAATCACAGACACGCTAATGCAAACAAGACTTACAAAATGATTTCACAATTCTGTGCCAGAGGTAGCAGGCCTGCGTACAACTCTGTGCTATTGAAACCAAACTATGTGCAGCAGGGAATCCCGATTGGTTTTTATGTTCCTGTTGAATCCAAAGAGCAGCTGTTGGACAAATTGCTAACATCTGTTTATCATAACTGCAAACATGTGAACATATTTTCCTAATTTACAGTCATAACAATCATTATCATTTCATGAGCTTATGACTGTATGGTAACTTTGTACTGAATGTCTTTTACATTTACTTTTAACACAGCTAGTGAATCAGTAATCACCTGGTATTCAGCGAGCTCTGTTCTCCATCCTGAGGGTGTGACGTGTTGGATGAGTGTGATGTGAATACAGGGCGCTCTACAGAGCAGTATTGAGACATGTGGCTGAATCTTTCATGAGGGATTTGGAGGCTCTCGCAGGAAATTTGAAGATTTGCCATCTGGAAATAATCCCCCAAAGCAGTCAGGGGATTGTAACTGTCCCCATCTTACATCCCCTCTTCACTGAAGTGCTTTGCTGTGGCACGTAGTTACAGTTATTTGATGGTTGCAACCGGTGTTGTAAGAAAGACGTGATTTAATTCAAACAATCATGAACCCTGGCGTTAAACAACAATGTAAAGCCACATGACTGATCCGCAGGTGACAGGAAGCAAGAAGGATTCCCAGGAAGATTGAATGATGCAAAACTATAACAGGAGCGGGAAAGCTTCCAATGATTGAAGCATACACAACGCTGTGCTAGGAATCACTTAACCCTTTGCTTCGTAGCTCTGCATACCATCTGGTTTCCTTCAGTGACTCAGCAGTAGTAGTACATTTTAAGGTGTTTTGTTGTGTGGCCCTACCTCATTCTCAGCACTTTGAAACATCTTACCTTTACAGTCTTATTACCTTTGTCTTAGATACGGGGATCTTCTCTGTGTGCTGTTTTGCTTAGCTAACACCTAGCTTTCCCTTTACGACGGCTACATCTGCAGCACCTGCTATCTTCTTTCCTAATGGTTGGATTACAGGGATTAGTCCACCATTTTGCTGTTAGCATTCAACAACTGCACCTCCCATAAGGCTATATTAGTACTAGAGGTGTACTGGAGGCGCATGTGCATTGAGAAAGTGATAAGTGGTTTTAGCTTTTAATCACACTCAAAGAAGTGAAGAAAACTGATGTAGCCTTGTGGCTGTGTTTGTTTAAGACTGAGATGCATCAATTTGGAGCACCTTGGGTGGTGTAGTTAGAATAAAACACACAACATAAGAGGATGCACATTTTTAATGTTTAGTAGATTCCTCAAATTTTAAAAACTGACCTTTAAATTAGATCTTATCTTAAGATCATGGTAGGACCCATGACCTTGAATAGACTGGCTATCAGGTGGTGTAGCGGTTGAATGCTAACACAAAACGTGTTAAAACATTAAGATATTCCGTTTTTGGAAAGAGATTTTCTCTTTCCAAAACTCTTCGAGATGTCTTATCTCTGAATTGCTCTGCAGTGTTCATTATACATGTTTATTTAATCATCTAACTCCACATTTATTTTACATGGCATTGCTGTCAGTGCATATTCTTTAAGAGCAGTTTCAGTGAGCTCTTCGACAAATGTTTCCACTTAAACTACACTATGCAAAATGTTTCACTGCCTCACTGTAAACACCGTACAGAGCCACACAGTTCTCAAACAATTGTGTGTAATATCTTCAACCTTTTTCTCTATTAATGCATATTTCCAGTGTGTACAGAAATGTTTGTTGTGGTAAATAAGAAATGTTTTTGTTAATAAAGCTGATACGAGCCATTCGATGTTTTGACAAAGCATCTTTTTTTTGCTGTAAATATGTTTGACAACTTTTCTTGGAATAAACGATCAAAACAATTCCTATGTGTGTGAGTTTTTTATATCAGAAAAACAGCAGGAAAGGACTTTTTAAAGTAGAGGCACTACTGAAGACTCAGGCTCATGATATACACTCGACAATGAGCAGAATAGGACCCCAACCCTTGTGTGGTGTTCGGGTCAAATTGACCCGATTTCCATTTTCAATGAATAAAAAAAAATATAAGGATATTTTCGTTCAACCTGAAACTCAATGGCCGGGACTTATTTATTGTGATGGACATGTGGAATTGTTTTAATTTTTTTCCGCTTATGAAAAAATGCCCACCCGCATTTATGTCCTTCATAAGAGGTTCGGGTCAATCTGACCCGGATACAATACCAGGACAGACAGAAAAACACACAGAAACACACAAATTAAAGACACGCACGCACGCACGCACGCTAATAATGGATGAGAGTGAGTGGAATGCATTAGAAGAACACGGTGAAGTGGAACAAGAAGAGATTTCTGAAGATGAGGATAATGTGGAGGTAAACTCAGAATTTGACAGCGAATTGGAAGATGAACTTGACTCAGAGCCAGCTGCTGGAAGACTCCCACAGCCAGCTGCTGGAAGACTCCAAGACACAGACTACATGCAGCAACTGCAACAAGTACATCTGTGCTATACACACGAAGAAGTTCTGTACATCATGTGTTTCCTAAACGGACTTGCCCATTGACTCACATGATGTTCTGCAGCGTCACTTTATCAATATATTTTTCGGATATACTGTATTTTATGAATAGTGACTGTTAATTGTTTTTATTTGCTTTGTGTTTATATCTGTTCTCTGTCATTTATATGGATGTTTCATCATCTCTATATATTTCACATCCAAATACTTTTGGATGTGTGGTTCTTGTGTTTCAATTGCTGTTAAATTGCTTTATTTCCTTCAGGGCTTTGATTAGTATATGACAGATTAAAAATAATAAACATTAATGAAATAATGTTTCATTTACATTTGTCCTAGAAAAGCATGAGCAAAATGTAAACTTAGTTTTTATTACAGTGTATTTTTTTTAACATAAATTACATTTTTATCACAAAAAACGATGGACACTTCCATTGTTAAATTTGATCTAGCAAAGAGTATTTTCCAAAACTAATCATATATTTCATTTATATTGTTGGGGAATGAGTTAAAGACAATATATATAAGGAATTGTGCATGTTGAATTTAGTTCTGTATTTTTTTTAAACCCTGAAATATGTCCCGGGTAGTGGAGTAAAAGTACACTCGACCTGTGAATTGTAGTTGAGTAGAAGTACTAAGAAATTGTACAAGTCCCTCAAAATGTTACTTAAGTACAGTACTAGAATAGGTGTACTACTGGTAATCATGCACTTTAACATTTAGAGTAAACAAATTAAAGATACTGTGTCATGGGGGCTGCTGCTCGTTCGTTCAAAACAACCAAACAATATATATGTACACTGTTTACACTATGAGGCCATCTGTGGGGCATTTGTAACCCGGCTTTATCCAGTAATCACATATTTGCTGGAAGGAGTATTATTCCACTCCAGGATTATAAAAGAGCTGTCACCCAAAAATTGAGTTTTAACTTTATTGTTTTATTCTTTACCGAGAGATTTTCATAACGCACACATTTATGTGGAACCTTTTGACATAATATATTTATTTAAAGTCAACGTTTAATTTTTCCAGTGTGTGACCAGCATTAGGAGTCTGTGTATGTCTTTTACTGTCTGGATTACTCTCTCCCTCCCCAGGAAGAGCAGCAGCTGCAGTGGTAGCAGCTGATAGGTTCACACATAAAGAATAACAGAGCATGGATCCTGCTGGCTCAGAGAAAGAGGAATAATAAGTGAGTATGGATCTATAAACACATCTTCAGGAGATGCTGCCACAGCCTGGTCAGAAACAAAGCTCTGCACAGTGTGATAAGTCTGCTGGACTAATTGGCATGTTTAGATTAATGACGGCTGGGGGACAAAGGGAGACCCCAGTGATACTTCCCAGAGAACGCCCTCACACAAAGCCTTACACACACACACACACACACAGCAGACAACAATATGTCAGTGTTCTGTGCTCTTTATGTTCAGAACACGGTGTACTAAGAGCGGAGGGGGGAGGGCGGCAGGGGCAGCTATAGGCAGAGAAATGGAGCTAAGAGGCAGGAGGTGGGGGTGGGGAGACGCCGTTGCATCAGGGAAGATAGAAACAGCTGTGACATGAGCAGAAGGCAGCCAATAGGAGCGCATGAATTATTTGAATCCCAGACAAGACAAATTAGATTTGAAGAATCAAGAGTGTATTATTTATGTGTACTTGTTCTATTATTTAAAAGTGCAATTAACATCATTTTCTTGTTGTCGTATTTTTGCAAATAAAAGCTGTCGTAAAAATTATTAAGAAGCAACATTTTGTATTTTTCTTGGTTGTTTTTTAAAATATGATTTGCCTCAACTTTCAGCAAAAATATAATACTATAATAATAATAATAATAAAAAAATAGAATATTTAAAAATATGTTATAACATTGCCCACACATCCACAAAATATTGGATATATGTTAAACCCAATTTTATCAGTGATAGTTTGCACAATGAATAACATTTAAGATGAATTCTGTAAAAAATACACTGTTTATTTGTTTTAAAGACCCCAAAAAATGATTCTGTAGCCTTCCCTCTGAGCAGACAGTATACTGTACATTCACTTAAATGTTAAATAACATGAGCTGCAGTGTGAGGAAATGATGGTGGTGGTGGTGTGTAAGGCCTGCTGCCAGAGAACAACATGTTCCTGAACATATAGAACATGAGGGCGGGGCTCAACACCACACACACACACACACACACACACACACACACACACACACACACACACACACACACACACACACACACACACACACACACACACACACGGACAGAGAGAGCATTGATATGTGTGTCTTTGGGTTCAGTAAACAGTCCCTCCGACATGTGTTAATGCGCTTTAGCTATGCAATCCTCTCTGCCAACTGGTCGTGATCTCCCTTTCACAATAAAAGCCTTAGATGCATACATTGCATCACAGCCTACCAGAGAGCATTTAAAAAAGGACAGTTTACCAACATCTCTGAGAGTAACTATACCCTGGTAGAGTCAAGGAAAATCTACCTGGCAATATTGCATTGTTGACAGTAGAGGCAAAGAGGAAGGACAAAAATAGTTGTTTCTATGAATCTAAAAAACAAAAGCTGCCTAAATATCAACATTATCATGGTATTTACTCCTTAATGGTTTTTATCATAGCACGAAGCATTAGTTCTTTAGAATTCTTCTGGTTGTTCCTTGCTGACTCAATCATATGACATTGAGGAAAGTAAATAAATGAATTTATTAATCATGAATTATACATTTACTGTTTTTGAAATGATAGATTGTTTTGGACTGTGCCAAGGTTTACGCGTATTATTGTTTACAACAGAGATGTGTATGGTGGCCGACAGGGGCAAACACGAGCTGCACTTAAAAAAATGTTAAAAAAAACACCACAAATGTGCCAAAACACATGCTAATGAAGAAACATCATCACCAATTTAGTTTGGAAACAAATGCAGTGTGGAAAGAGATCCGACAGCAGTACAGACAATAATAACACTTAAAACACTGGGGAGAAAAGTTTGTCTTGAAAGAAACAGAACATTATTCTGCCTTTTCACAACAGGCCTGGTGCCGCTCTTTCACCCTCCCCGTTCACTCCAGTCACATTTAAAGCTGGCTACACACCAACCCGATTTTGGGAGTCAGAGGCCGTCAGAGGCAGTCGGGCATTCGCGGCGCCCTACTCAGGTTGGTGTGTCCTGCACCGTCGTCTCTTTACGGCACCTTTTCACACCTCCCGCGAGAGGTCAGAGAAAGTCGGCCCAAGCAATCACTCTGATTGGCTGTTCACACTACCGCTGCCTGCTGGTAAGGACAGTTATTGCCACTTGTCGACTGAAGTATTTGCGGTGTGTTCGTAGGCGGGCGGCGTAGCCGACGCAGGCGACGTAGCTGACGTAAAAGTCGGGACGCCTTCGGTACACGTTCTTTGGTCTCAGGTGGGTGTGTAGCGGCCTTACAGCTTGAGAGCCCGCCTTCGCAATTCAAATTGGCAAATTACGTCATCTCTCGGGAATGAGAGACACACAGAGGAATAAACGTTGTTTTAAGCAGTTAACAATATCTCGAAGGCCTCCATTAATTCTTAACTTCATTTACAAAAATACTGCACCGTCATAAAAATAGATGAATCATATGTCTCAGGGTATTTAACTTATTCCGCTTCCAATAAGTCATGCATCACTTGACACTCTGTCTGTGTTCTCCCTCTCATCTGGATGAGGCTCCTTCTTTCAGATGGAGGGTGTAGATACAAGCAAACTTTGAAGGGGTCCATTTGAAATTGGGCCGATGGTTATGGTGATGGCTTTTTATGATTTGGTCTTTAAAACATATTTTAAAAGTTTGCTGAAATCAGTCAACCAGTCCAACAAGTAAAGTCCGAGTCACCCAATGAGTGTCCGAGTCGAGTCCGAGTCATCATTACCTGTGTTCAAGTCCAAGTCCGAGTCACCCAAGAAGAGTACAAGTCAAGTCCGAGTCACAAGTCGTCTTGTATTAATCTTAGTGGATATATTTGTTGAAATGTTGCTGTAGCTCCTCTACATTGCTTTTATCCTGTCATTTTATACTGATTTGTCTATTGAACTGCTGTGAAGCCAGTTTGGCTACATTTTTTGAATAAAAGGTGCTATACAAATATAAACCTTATTACTAATATTCATATTATTATTTAATAATTTAATAAATATTCTATCACAATGTCCAACAGCCAACAAGTGAACGTTTAAATTATATCAATAAAGATTAAGCCCCAGAAAGCACATGGCTACTTACAGTAGCATGCTAAATGAAATTCTGCATGTTAAGTAGCCATGTGCTTTTGTGTTATCGGCTGAATCTTTATTTATTGATTTGATCACATTACTCTGAAGACAGCCTACCTATATGTCTGAACTCAATATTTTTTCCACATAACGAGCATTTTGCGCTGCTCTTTCCCAATGTTGAAGCAAAATCTGTGAAAGCATACAGCCCGATGCGGGGTGTGTCTCTGGACATCTTTAGACTGGAATAGCGGGGGCGCGACCAGTACGTGAACTCGCCTCGCAGGTGCACACGCCAGGACAGAGTACATCTGACTCCAGACAAAACTTGCTTGAATCCGAGTCCAAGTCGGAGCACCAATGTAGACGTCGAGTCCGAGTCATCGTGGGCGAAACACTCACGAGTCCGAGCCAGAGTCATCGTGCGCGAGAATTCACGAGTCCGCGTCAATCAGTGCGCGAGTCCGAGTCGAGTCACGAGTCCCGAAAATCGGCACTCGAGTCCGAGTCCAGGATTCGAGTACTCCTTCTCTGCAACACAATATCTTGCTTGTCCACAACCCATACAAATGTTTTGAGATCTGATTGCATCATATTAGAATACAAATAAATACATATTTAAAAAAACACAAGTTAAAGTAGAAATTTGCAATAAAAGTACAGTGTCTTAGACACAGGAAGGAGTCAGGACGTCCTCCACAGCAAAGAGACCCTCTGAAGACTCATGGTGAAGACATGATGAAGACTCAGGCTCATGATGGAGACTCAGACTCATGATGAAGACTCAGCCTCATGGTGAAGACATGATGAAGACTCAGACTCATGATGGAGTCAGGGTGAAGACATGATGAAGACTCAGGCTCATGATGAAGACATGATGAAGACTCAGGCTCATGATGAAGACTCAGGCTCATGGTGAAGACATGATGAAGACTCAGGCTCATGATGAAGACTCAGGCTCATGGTGAAGACATGATGAAGACTCAGGCTCATGATGAAGACTCAGGCTCATGGTGAAGACATGATGAAGACTCAGGCTCATGATGAAGACATACTGAAGACTCAGGCTTATATTCAAAGAAAATCAGTAATATCTTTAAAAACTACAAGTCCTTTTCTATCAGCTGTGCACCGTTATGGTGTAAATACAGCCTATCTACCAATTGGATCAAATATAAAAGTCAGCCGAATTAGTATTGATACTGCAAGGAGACGTATTGTGTGAAAAGAAATGTAAGATGTTGTTTAATTGCTGATATATTTATGATCCACGTCACGTTTTCAGTTTTGGCGGCAGTTCTTCCTGTTTGTCCAGAAGTCTTCTCATCAGGGCTCTATAAATAAAGAACTACGGCAGATATGTAATATTTAATGCAGCCGAACCGTGTATTACAATGCCGTTATGTGATGACTTTCAAAGAGAAAAGCAAGCACACTCGGAATAAAGTATTATTTTATTTTTAAAAAATGTTTTCGGATTTCACATCGCATAAACACTATTTCCCAACGTGCATTGCGGCTAAACCATCGAATCACCAAGCTGAGGACCTTGACTACGTCTGTTTCCGGTATTTTTTATGACGTTTGTATTTTGTTATACACACATTCCTTCACATTTAAATTTAAATTTACATTAAAGTATTTCGTGAGGCCTTCTAAAATGTTTTTAAATATAACTACGGTTCTAGTTGAAGAGTTTGTGAATTAACATGAACCGAAGCTGTTGCCTGGCAACGCAATCGCACAACGTCACGTCCGATAATTCCACATCCACACCTTTATATATACAGTCTATGATCCACACACATGGATTAACATCGATTTAATACATTAATGTAGCCTTTGTTTCTGCTAAAAGAGGTGTCGACCAGCTAGGGCAACAAGAAAATCGGCGAAATCGAGTGTGACGATTAAAAAATAAATTAAAAACATCTAATTTTGACAATAAAAACCGACCAATAGTCTTGGTAGAGCATTTGCTTGGCACTTCCGGGTATTTCTCCACTGGTTGGGCCATGTTAACAATACCGTGTAACTGTCACGTTTGAAGGGACGAAACCGTAACATATTCACGTCTCCCAGCATGGTAGATCGTCACATGTTCACGTCTTGCCGTGATACCGGGTTGCAAAAAAGAGAGCTTAGATTTTAAACTAGTACATATCTACACTGAAAAAACTGAACCGTTGACTTGAGTGTAGCAGGAGCAACTGCAACAGGCTGCACCTTTATTATCAACCCCTCTCTTTGCCTGCTTTTAGAACCACTGATACGATACGATACGATACGATATACTTTATTGTCCTCGTAAGGAAATTTGTTCTGGACTCCGTCCTGCAGTGCATCCATGTACATATACAAACATAGTGGACATTAAGAGACATACACATATCATCAGTCATACACCGTTTGAACAAACACAATACACACACGTACATACTGACAATGGCGACCCTCATGGCCAACATTAAAAAAAAAAAAAAAAGTACATTTCATTACATTTGACTACATATCATTTCATGTGAATGTTAAGAAGCTTAATGGACATAGGTAGGAATGAGTGCTTATAGCGGTTCAGCCTGCTCCTGGGAACCCTGAATCTTCTACCAGAAGGTAGGAGCTGGAATTCTGGGTGGAGTATGTGGGTGGGATCAGACACCATTTGTTTTGCCTGTCTGATAATGGACTGCTCGTATATGTTTTGGAGAGATGGGTGTTTTTTAACCCCCATAATCTTCATAGCAGTCTGTACTAGGCGAGCGATCTGTGACTTTGACTGCACTGTCAAGTTACCATACCAGGCAGTGATACCATACCTAATGATGCTCTCCAACACTGCATGATAGAACAGTAACATGAACTTCTGGTCGACTCCGAAAGCCCGGAGTCGACGCAGAAAGTACTGTAGCTCGTGAATCTTTTAAGCTGTAACAGTGGCGAGCCGTGACTTTTATACCTAGGCCCTCTGACGTAAAAAAACAAAAAACTCCATCCTTAAGACGCTTGTCGGCACGGCGCCCTTCATTGAAATAACTTTGGCCTATCCTTATTGATCCTGTCATCCAGTTGTATCGGGTATAATTAAAGGTGGGGTAGGTAAGTTTGAGAAACCGGCTCGAGATACACTTTTTGTTATATTCCATGGAATGCTCTTAACATCCTGATAGCAATGAATATCTTAAAGGGCCCATGTCATGGCCATTTCCACTGATCATAATTACATTGTTGAGGTATACTAAAATAGATTTATACTGTGCAATTTTCCAAACTCACATTGGTTTCGCATACAGCATCTCTGTCAAGCATGTGTATTCAGCAGTATTCACTTTCTCCACTAAACGACTCGTTGGAGCTCTTGCCCCCCCCCTCCCTGTGAGCCTAGTGTGCTCCGATTGGTCAGCTCGGCCACTCGTTCTGATTAGTCAACCACCAGAGAGGCTGCGCCCATGTCAGTGCTTTTCCCGGCTGCTCTCAGCGTAACATCAGTCTTATCATGGCGTCGGTACAGCGGTATATTTTATATACATATATATTTTTAACTGTTGTTATAGAAGAGTGTGACGGCCCCAGGGCCTTTGTCTTACGATGGGGTGGAGCTGAAGAAGCTAATCAGCACGATCACGGACACCTCCGGACACTACGGCCCCAGTCTCTCTCCAAAGCGGCTGCAGGAAGACTAACTCTGCGATCCTCTCAACCACCTATCTTTGCATTTACCACAATAAATGTGCCGTGGTTTTGTAAACTCGTGTATGTCTCCTTGTCTTTCCGTTGTGGCCTACGAGCTACTCTCATAACAAAGAGTAAGTTATTTTTACCCGTTATAAACTACTACTGTTTGATGAGAAATCAAATCATGGTTTGCTATATATGAATTCAGGGAAGAAAGGATAGGCCTACTAAGTATTTCCATTAAACTTTATTTTTAGAAATGTACAAAATGAACATAAATATACATATATACACGGTATATCATCCATTCCTCCTCCTCTTGCCTGCGCACAGCCGGTGCGGTGCGGTGCCTTTTAGCACGAGGCCTCAGTAGTAGTAGAATCCCTTCCCCGTCATGGATTGTCCGCCAGGATCTGGCTGGACGAAATCAAATGCAAATCACAAAATATTAGAGAAACTTAGTTGTTTTAGATTCGTTAGTAGTAGTTGTGTAATGAACAGCTTGCCTGCTAATATGCTAACCTAGCTTTGTTTACCTTGGTAGCTAACACGATATGAACGTTAGCTTGGAGGAAAGGCAACTATAATGCAGTGTAATAAAACTACTATGAACAAAAGCTAGTGGTTCATATTAGGCTAGCAATAACGTGTTTATAATTGCAATCGTATACGGGTATTCTGCTACCATACAATGTAACTTGCATGAATACATTGTTTTGCGCTAGCATACAGCTAGCCTCGTTAGCTACATGCAGTATATGTACGGTCACAATGTACGGTAAACCGGAGTATACTGTATGAGTATTCCGTGTGTGTGACTGCAGACATTCTCCTGCCATGACAAACATGTAAGGCCATCTGCTGACATTGTAGTTGATATATTTAAACGCTAGCAACGTAGCATCACAAAAATGTTTTTCTGACCAAAACTAGCTCAAGCTCCGTGTGTTAGATCGCTACGCCAGCTATAATGTCATTACGTTTCGCGACTGACCGGCAAATCACCCGCAGTATACTGTCAATAGGTATTTTGTGTGTGAATGCAGACATTCTCCTGCTATGAGATACATGTATGCAAGGCCATCTGCTGATATTAGAGTTGATATATGGAAACTCTAGCAACTTAGTTAGCACAGTTAGCACTGTGTCAATGGCTTAGCAGTCCAACACAGTTTACACATTTAAACAGTCTTGTTTGATAAATACACAAATAACAATGCAAACTTACAGGTTGTATACCCAGATCTTCCCCTGCTCCAAATGGTCCAAACA
This sequence comes from Trematomus bernacchii, assembly GCF_902827165.1. Lineage (NCBI taxonomy): Eukaryota > Metazoa > Chordata > Actinopteri > Perciformes > Nototheniidae > Trematomus > Trematomus bernacchii. The sequence goes on from NW_022987612.1 coordinate 485,266, forward strand.
AGCTGTGCATATCCGGCCTCAAACTGGGCAATGTTTTGGAAGCTTTCGTCTGTGAAATGCCGGTTCTTTGAACCTCTGGAGGAGGAACACGCCGCTGCTGGTGTGGCCATAGCTCTTCGGGATTGGTCCATTTCGTTCCGGGTACCGCATGACATCAGGCGGTACCCGGAACTAAATGGAAGACTCAAATGGGCAGTGACGTATCTCCAACGAGGCGTTTTGGGGAGGTATTTTCTGTGTTAGAGTTTTACTCGCTACAGGGTGTACTTTGAGGGTTTTGACTCTGCACACCGTTTACATGCATAAAAACCTTCATAACACACAAGGGGACGGGTAATAACCGGAAAAGCATGACATGGGAGCTTTAAGTGCTTTGACAAAAAATCCATACAAAAAAGTCATCTGTGGAAGCCGTAGCACTGTAAAAAGCACGACCAATCTTTTTAGCCGGCCCGGCTAAAATAACTGGATGGCCTGTCAGCCTTCCATCTGTGCACAAACTTATCTCGTGCCCTCATTGGTCATGTGCGCGTTCGTGTGTGTTGGAGGAGGGGCTCTGTAAGGAAGTGGCAGATTTTTTCCGGCTGTGTATTTTCAAATTCTAGCGCACTCGAGCTGGTTTCTCCAAAATTACCTACCCTACCTTTAATTGCTGATATTAAAATGCCTCTCAAAACTTGAAGATACAAAAATCCACGGTTTTCTTAAATTTGTGATCGGATTTGCATAAACTTCAGAATTTGTATTTACTGCCATTCAAATGACACCGTTGTTTTCCCCCGAAAGTGGGCGGAGAGTAAAGTTTGCGATAATAAAGCAAACCCATTTAGAGGAAGGATATGATTGGTCAATTTTACTGTCATTTTAAATTACTCTCTCATTGCATTACTACTGCTGGACCACCAATCACCTCCTATCTGCCCAGTAACTCGCAGAGACGGCCAAAGGAGCTTCTTTCATTTAACCCTTCACATTCCAACAGAAACTGAATAGGCAGGTTTTAAGGGTTTATTTCTTCAGAACATTTTTTTTTTAATACAATTAAATCGTAAATGAGGTATAACTAATGACAAATATTATTTAAAAAAATGTTTTTTAATATTATTTTTTTGAATATCTTAGGCCCTCAGAGAGGACCTAGAGGGCCCGGTTCCCCACTGAGTTGTAACAAGGCTTAAAATATAAGGTGATTGTTTTAAAGTAAGTCATTAAAATGCTTGCCTAATGTATGATGATGCATACTGAAACATTTATCACTATACGTTATGTGAGGATCTGAGGTTGGGTGTATGCCTTCCATTAATTATGAGAAAATTGATAATGGAAAGAACATTTTGTCTGATACACAAATGACCGAGTGAATGCCAGTTTCATAACATCTCCTTTAGTTATTCTTCAGTGTTGTAAAGTTTTTTAAGATAAAGTGTGAAAATAGACCCAGTATTGAACGACCTTGAAGTGTTCCATTAGCTACATCCTTTCAACTCCACGCTCACTAATGTGCTGCGTTAGATGTGCTACGCAGACTACTAATTTTAATGAGCAAAAATAATGTTCTTAATGTGCCATTTGATCATTAATGGCCCTAATGACTTGTCCCATTGTGTTTAGGCATAAAAGAAGTATTGATCAAACAGAGCAGCATACACTCTAATGACAGCATCAAGGTGTCTCAAGTATGTTTTTATGTCTCTCAGTGACTGATGCCATTTGTTTGGTATTAATTAGTTCAGTTGCTTTATAGGCTAATATGGAACCTTTTACACATGCATACAGAACTTTTTTCTGTCATACTCAGATAAAGTTCTAAAGTTCTTGTACATACATACGGCAGGGAACAGAGATTGTACCGGTCGGGGAGGTTCTGTTGGACAACCCCAAGATGGTTCCCCAATACCAAACAAAGAAGGGACCCCCTTCCTTCCCAGGTAAGCTTGACTTATTTATCAATGCTAGCCTAAAGTTAGTTGTGTGCAACTAACAACTGCAAGTCTTGGCTCAAGTCAAATGAATAGAGAAGGAAACATAACTGTGAATTAGGCTATCGTGACAACTTTTAGGAACTTATTATTGACTGAGCAGTGGCTCAGTCTGTAGGGACTTGGTCTTGGAACCGAAGAGTTGCCGGTTCACGTCCCGATCGGACCCAAAAACATAATATGGAGTGAGCTGGTAGCTGGAGAGGTGCCAGTTCACCTCCAAGGCCACTGCCGAGGTGCCCTTGAGCAAGGCACCTAACCTCAAAACTGCTCCCTTGGCGCCGGGTACCTGGCAGCCTCTCTGCTCTGCCACCTCTCCTATCTGCATGTGGTTGTGTGTTTGCATGTATATCCTCTGCGTTTGTGCATGTATATCCTCCCCTGTGTGTGTAATGTGTGTAAACACAACAGAGTGGGGAAAGAAATGTCCCTGTAAGGGATTAATAAAGTGTATCTTCTTCTTCTTCTTAAATAAGGGCTTACCAACTCAATTGGTACTGTTCTAAGCAGATAAGCAGTGGTTCTTCTCGAGTCTTGGATGACTGATCTTCCCACCTTATCCCTAAGGGAGATACCAGCCACCATACGGAGACAACCCATTTCAGCCACTTGTATCCCGTTCTTTTGGTCATGACATGACCCTAGGAAGAAAATAGCAAAAAACAACAGAAACAGAAGATATCCATAGGCCGCTCCCCTCTTTGTCATCCACCCTTGCGTACAGGTGACCTAAACACCAACAAACAGCACCGAGGTGACAATAGCAGCAAGTCTTTTTAGATTAGCTTTTTTATTAGTGACACCCCCCTTTTAATTGTTTTTTAAATGTCTTCCTTTATTTTATTAGAGGGATTGTTATTTATTTTATATTATTTTATCTTTCTTATCACACCTTTTACCTCCTTGTGTCCCTTGTACTGTTGTATTATGTTGTTATGCTGAATGTTATAACCTGAAGTGAATTCCTTGATTTTTGTTTTTATTTGTGATTCATGCCATGTTGTGAAAGCATTTGGAGCTGCACCTAGTGTATGAGCAGTGCTATACACATAGAGAACTGAAACGTTGACTTTAATTACATTTATTATGTCAACAGATTTCACATAATTGTATTAGGTTAGTTGAACTTAATATAATTGCTTTCAACTAACCTAATACAGTTATGTGAAATGTGTTGACATGATACATTTAATTAAAGTCAACGTTACAGTTTTTTCAGTGTACAATTAAAGCTTTATTATTATTATTATAAAGTGATAACCAATTACAAATTAATATGCCGCAAACAAATAATTACAATAATATAAATGATAAACACAAACTAACTATGCATGTTGGCTCCTACATCACCTATAGGTTTTTGAAGAGCTGTTCTCCACTACTTGTGCTCAGGTAGATTTGACTAATCCTAATCCACAGGTCTATAATCTGCAGAGAGAACAGGCCTGGACGCAGCAGCCGCCCTGACCTGATGACAGTCCTCAATCCTCAGCATGACTCAGCAGGAAATGGAGAAAGAGACAGATTAGATTCCACAGCACTCTCTGCCATCCACGTGCACTTTACTTTCATTTACATGTAGGAAGCATGACCTGATTCTTTTGCTGTTGTCATCATCCTCTCTTTTCTTTTCCATTATTCTTACCTTAACGTCATATTTCAAGCGATGTGTATAACTTTCATTCATGCATTTCTGCATCTGTGGTGGAAAAAGTACTCAGGTCCTTTACTTGAGTAGCAGAAAAGTAGAATTACTATGTACAGAAGTTTCAGTAAAATCATTCAAATGTACTTCCTGTATCAAAAGTATTCAGTAGGATGAATGTCGAATATCAGTAGCAAATACATGTAAAATAATTGTTTTGTTGTAGAGCTTCACATTACATTTTTGGGGATGTAAATACAGATAATCTAACCCTGAGTATTACTGACTGCTAATTCATTAATACTCAGGAACAATGTTGTAAAATAACACCGTACCATATGCACTTTACTATTTACTAGTCATCTGGCAGATACTTCATAATTACTTCTGTTTCAGTAGTTCTGACACTTTGGTTTTGCGGGGGGCTTCCCTCTTTGTGTGTGTTGTGCAGCAGTGTTGCTCGTGTTCAGTACACCGCGTCCCAGCTCATGTACTGCTGTGTGTCCTCAGCTGGTCCTCTGCCTGGGGACTAAAGGAGCTCCTCAGCCTCATGGAGGAGCAGTGCTGCCCATACTCCACCACAACACACCGGAGGGCAGGGGGGGTGTGATTAAAACTGAAGTACTTATGATGAGCAGAACTTTCTGATAAATAACTGAGTAAAGTAAACTCTTATCAAGTATAGAATATAATTATAAATGCAGTAATTCAATGTTAAGCCCCAGGTCAACGGATAGAGGAACTCAAATGTTTTTATGTGTAATTTTATGCTACTCGGTTGTCTCTCCTGTCTCCCTCCATGTGGGTCACGGTCAGTTTTTTGTACAACCCATTTGTTTCATGCCTTGTTTTGATCAGCTTTTAAAATAAAGCTCGCTTTTTGTTACGAGACCTGTTACCTTTTTGATAGTCTGCATTTGGGTCCTACCCTTCCACGCCATCCTAACACATTACTTGTTGGCGCTTGGTCCAGCCCACAGGGGTCTTGGGGAGGGTGGGGTGGGTGTATTTTTGTTTGTTTTGTAAGGGAGCTGTATGTATGTTTCTTCACGTGGTGTGTATGTGTATTGTACCATGTGTTCTGTATCACTGTAATGGTGGAATGAGCTCCCCATTGACATCAGGACAGCAGAAAGCTTACACATCTTCCGGCGCAGACTGAAAACTCATCTCTTTCGACTCCACTTCGAGCGATAGAATTACTAACAAAGCACTTGTATACTAACAAAGGACTGGCTTATCTAAAGCCAGTTGAGTAGCACTTGAAATGTTTTGGCTCTATGAAACCTGAGGCCTGTACTACGAAGCTGGATTTTCGCTTAGCCGGCTAAATTCAGGGAAATCTCGGGCTTTCCGGTCCTACGACGCTGGTTCTCTTTTTAGCAGGCTAGATTTCCATGGTAACTTATGCTGAGCGGCAAACCTGCTCCGGAGCAGGTTAGGTGGCAGGCTAAGAGATCAACTCAGTGAAAGCACCGCCTGCTGACCAATCAGAGCTCCGTGTGCAGAGTTTAAAGCGATCAATTCATATTACAGGATAGAGGAAATACAGAAAAACTGCCGTTGCAGGAAAGACGGCCGGCCAAAATCAACTGACTGTGTGAACGTGAAAATTAATAGAATATCCCCTCCTATCTTCAGAGCAATCTGACTATTATAATATTAGCGTTAAGAAAGCTTACTTAAATATCTGCCACGACATAAGTAACCGGATCAGAGTAACATTACGTACAGTCCGCGGCACTGTGAGTGCAGACGTCGATGTGTCCCATTATCATTCATATCATATCACATCATAATGTATCATATATTTCCTTATCTGAGTCAGCTTCTTGAGCCGTATCTGGCCGTGCAACACTCAGTGTCACATACTGTATGCAGAAGTATTATTTTAAGCAACACATTAAGTTGACGAAACACTCGAGTCAAATGTAATTAAAGTCAGATCCACTCGTGTCTTGGACGGGGCAGTGATTTCATAAACCTGTTAATGTACGCATTCAAACACTTTTTCTTTTACCAGCTGTATTCACCTTGCAGGTGCAGCTATGTGGCTTTTATCCTGGATAAAGTGTTTAAGTCATGGATGTTTAAAGTTTAACTTCTTCATATTTGACTAATATTAAAGTTCACTTTTCATTCAGGAAGTATGACGCTGCGCTGTCAGTACGCTTGTCCATGTTTGAGATTGGTCGAATGCTCCAAATACCACCCCTTTTATGTGAACGCGCACCTAACTAGATAGGACACGGCTGGCTTGAGCGATCCACTTGATAACCAGCGTCGTAGTACAGCTTAGCGCCAGCGCGTATGTTTTGGCTTAGGCCAACCGGCTAACTCAAACATATCCAGGTTAGGTTGAACCAGCTTCGTAGTACAGGCCTCTGATGTACTTATATGATTCTGTTTTCTTCTAGTTTGTATCTTCTTGGTCGAATGCACTTATTGTAAGTCACTTTGGATAAAAGTGTCAGCTAAATGCAATGTGATGTAATGTAATGTAAATTAGAAAAAAATCACAAAAATCTTTGCATAGTCACATGAGGGACAAATACTGGAAACGTTTTCATTATTTGATTGACTAATGTTGATACTTGAGTAAATGTACTTCTTTACTTTCCAGTACTGGTTATAGAAGGCTCAACAGTGGGATGAATTCATGTATTCATGATTTCCAGAGTGGTCTGATGACTGGAAGTGTAGGATCAGAATCAGAATCAGGTTTATGGCCAAGCAGGTTGACATAAAGGAATTTGCTTTGGTGTGAATGCGTCATAGATAAACACAGTAAGATGAATACGTACAACAAAATGTAGTATAAAACGAACTAATAAAATAAAGATTATATTTACACAAAATATAAATACACAAGAATCTAGGTACAGTAACATATGACAAAAAGTATACATTAAGTGGAGTGGTGTGCAGATTTCAAAGAGATAGTGTTGAACAAGAATGTGCAAAAATATCCATAGGGCTGTTCAGAATCCACAGTATTAAGATGAACATCTTAGATCTGGTTTCTTATATACATTTAATCTATGGTGACCCTATGATTCTATTCTTTGTGACTCATTCATGTATTGTTCACAGCCCTTTTTAAGAAAATCCCCAAAGTGAAAGACGGACAAACATAATAATAAAAACAAAAAAACATTAAAATGGTAAGTCTCAAAGATCTATTGTAAACATTGGATGCCAAGCCTTCCTTGATATCTAACTTATCAAGTTATTGTTCAACGTTCAAGGCTTTTATTTGTCATACGTACATAGCTACAGTGTAGTTACTGTATGTCGATGAAAGTCTTAGGTCACAGGCTCCTCCAACAGTGCAACACAATAACATGTAAAAATTAGGGCTGTCAGTCGATTAAAATATTTAATCGCGATTAATCGCATGATTGTCCATAGTTAATCGCGATTAATCGCAAATTAATCGCACATTTTGTATCTGTTCTAAATGTACCTTAGAGGGATATTTTTCAAGTTTTTAATACTCTTATCAACATATGAGTGGACAAATATGCTTTATATGTTTGTTTATTATCATTTGAACAATGACAAATATTCTCATGAATATTAAACACAACAACCTCTGAACATTACAAATATTCGCCTCAATTCAACCTAGAACCTCTCTCATACAATACTGTGTGTGTGTGTGTGTGTGTGTGTGTGTGTGTGTGTGTGTGTGTGTGTGTGTGTGTGTGTGTGTGTGTGTGTGTGTGTGTGTGTGTGTGTGTGTGTGTGTGGAGACACTGTGATGGATCGTTGGAGTTACAGTATGTGCAGCTCAAGGCATATATTGCTCGAACGGGAGCTGCAATCATGTTGCGCGTACTATCCGTGCTGAGTGTGCTGACTTTTCGTACAATGTCCCACTGTCTGGCTGCAGACTGCATAAAGTCAAGTGCTCGGCGCAGTTGTCGGCGAAATGTCATTGAAACAGCTCCTTATATCCGTTAGCGCAGCTAGCTAGCACCAGATGCTAACAACAACAACACGTAAGGTGTGCCTCGCTCGCGCGAGTCGCCCCACACATACACACCCTCCCGGTCCTCCCGATGGCCAGTCCGGGCCTGCCGGTGAGCGTGGAAGTGTGGTCTGCCACAAGCGGGCGGCAGGAGCGGGGCTGTCAGCATCAGCTTGTAGATGGTATTTTAAACTCGATGCGCTCTGAAACTACGGGGCGGCCGAGGACAAAAAATACACATGCGTTAATCGCGTTAAAATAATTAGTGGCGTTAATTTTTTTTTGCGTTAACGCGTTATTAACGCGTTAACTTGACAGCCCTAGTAAAAATAGAAAAAATAGTGCAAGTAAATCCAAAAATATTGTAAAATAGTGAACTAAGAGTGAATGGAATATGATATATTAGATAAATAATTTGTAAGTTGCAGCCAGATGAATGTTATGTATGTTCTTTCAAAAGTTCAGGTGTTTAACAGTCTTATGGCCTGTGGGATGAAACTGTCCCTGAGTCTGGTGGTTTTAGTCCGGATGCTGCGGTAGCGCCTGCCAGACGGCAGCAGACAGAACAGTTTGTGGCTGGGGTGATGGGGGTCTTTTATAATCCTGAGGGCTTTCTTCCTGAGCCGCTGGGAGTAAAGGTCCTCCATGGATGGCAGCTCCGTCCTGGTGATGTTCTGTACAGTTTTCACCACCCTCTGTAAAGCCTTACGGTTGAGGTCGGTGCAGCTGCCGTACCAGGCTGTGATGCAGCCAGTCAGGATACTCTCTATCGTGCACCTGTAGAAGTTGCAGAGTATCCTGGAATCCATTTTGAACCTCCTCAGCCTGCGGAGGAAGAAGAGCCGCTGTCAAGCTTTTTTGGTGATGGTGGTGGTGTGAAGAGTCCATGTCAGGTCCTCAGTGATGTGGACACAGAGGAACCTGAAGCTGCTGACACCTACTGACACCGTAGTCCCATTGATGGCGATGGGGGCGTGTCCCTCTCTCTGCTGCTTCCTGTAATCCACAATCAGCTCCTTTCTTTTGCTGACGTTGAGATGGAGGTTGTTATCCTGGCACCAAGATGTCAGGTTTTCCATCCCCTCTCTGTACGCCGTCTCGTCATCGTCCAGATCACAGACGATGACGGTTGTGTCATCAGCAAACTTCACGATGGTGTTGGAGCTGTGTGTGGCCACACAGTCGTGAGTGAACAGGGAGTAGAGGAGAGGGCTGAGCACGCAGCCTTGAGGGGCTCCGGTGTTGAGGATCAGGGTGGAGGATGTGAAGTTGGAGAGGAGCCAAAGACGATGCAGCCATCTTCCCGGCTCTTCTTAAATAATTGATGTTTTTTAACTCGCAAATATTAAAAAAAAATGTATTGAAGAATTTTCTTTATCTCTATTCGCTCCAATAATAGTGCTTAAAGCCAGAGTACCCATCACTCTTCAGAAATAGTACAACTATTACTGATATATTATAATCATTAATAAACTAGATTGCCTGACAAACATAATAATATACTTTTATATTAAACGTGATGCCCAAGCTGTTCAAACATAATACAATGCAAGGTGTGCTGCACTTTATTGTCTCTGCTGCTTGTGCTTTAACTGTATAAACCCACACACTGTGTATTGAATCCTAATGTGAGTCTCATCGTGGTTATAGACCCCCCCCTGGTGGTTAATCATCAGTCAGTATACCATCAAAACAGCAGCGCCCGATAAATGAGCAGGGTTGGGAGGGTTACTTTAAAAATGTATTCTGTTACAGTAGTTAAAGTTATCATAACAAAATTAAAAAGGAATGTAACCTGATTACCTGAATATCGAATGCAATGCAAAAAAATACAAGAGAAAATAAATATCAATATTAAGTGTATTATTTTGCAGAAACATGTGACCTTAAAAAAGAAGAAACCAAGATATTTAGGATCAGAAATGATTTTATCTATAGGAAAAATGAAGCGTATTCAGACAGCAGCCTCTGCACCAACACTGAAACACATGAGCACATTCTACAGTTTAAAAAAGCAGAAATAACATCTGAGCTGACAGAAAACGTTTTAGTTTAATACACACAGTTAAGCTCACACACTATTGTATGAACATAGATTCACCTGCTGAATTAAAAACAGAACAAATGAAGCAAAGAAAGTGAAAACCATAAAGCAGATTCAGGCAGTAGGCGTATAGATTCACACTGAAAGTATTATCCTACAGAACAGTACAGCTCTAAGAGAAGAGACAACATATGATCCTTTACAACAGACACTATTATGATCTTTTTAGGTTTTACTAACATTGTAATCCTGCTAGTAATCCCCACCTGTTAGAAATGTACCAGTAATCTGATTACTCCCCAAGCCTGATTATTTATAGAGTGCATATCAGGAGGTTGAAATGAATAAGTGTTTTTTATAGGCTTCTATAAATTAGACAAAGTTGTGTCTTCCTGCTTTAATCCGGCATGTATTGGTCTTTATCTCCAGAGCAAATACAAATGATGCTTTATTTCCACCTGGGGAGTCTGTGAGCCTGTTTGATTTAGGATGAGGCTCTTCTCTGCAGCTCCCCAACAACCCCGCTGTTGGCTCGGACTTATTCTTTAGTGGAGGGATACAAAGAAATGAATCTTACAAATGTTTGTGACATCACAATGTTCTGACTTACTGTTAGATGGTGTTCTGTCAAAGGATGCAAAGGTATACATTTTCAGATCAAGACTGTTACATTTCTGTTGTGGGTCGCCTTCCGGGAATGGTATAATTTGTTATTACACGGCTTAGTTGAATACGTGATTCTAATTGGTCAATTTGGACATTTCAGACGTTGTTAATACTCGATAACACACCGCTGCTAAGCACAACATCACCGTTACTAAGGAGGATCAAGGAAGAGAAGGAAAGAGGTTAAAAGACGGAGCGTTGGACATCAGAGAAATCACCAGAAGGAGACAGACAGGAAGTAAACACTAACAGGAACACGGTGGGCTCTGTAGTGTTTCAGACTTGTTAGTGGAAAATAAACTGGCAACAGAGTTGGACAGTTACAGAAAACATCGATCAGTGCTGTCGTCATTTTAAATTCAGTATTTGTAGACACAGTTCCAGTTGTTGGTACGCAACGAACAGAGTTTTTTTCTTAGCGGAAGCAAAGTGATCGTTTTCAAGTCAATACAATAATTTTCAATTCATATTTTGTTTAGTACTGTATGTGGCCGTTTATTAAGTGCGATAATGTGCAGTGAGAATTCAGGCCTTCAGGCTGATCAAGACCACCCTGTCTGTGTTCTTTTTTCAATAATGACCTTAATAATGACACATTATCCCTTACTTATGTTATCAGCTTGTACAGCATACTGTAGACTTATAGCCTACCGTACACTAACACAGTGGCAACACCTAGTCTCAATCTCCCTCATGGGGTGTGACATGATATTATATTGTCACACTCCAGCTGCACCACTTTGACACAGTCATTCTAACATGCCATGTTCTGCACGGAGCTGTTCTGCAGGATTAAGGCCAAACAGATCGTTATATAGCATCACCAAAAAAAGCAATTTAGAAATCCAGCTAACATTTGAATGAACGGGGTCCTGCTCTGACGCTGTATCCAGTTCTCTTAACATGAGTGCTCATGATCAAAAATTGAGAAAACTTGATTTGACTTTAATTAAATGTAATATGTCAACAGATTTCACATAACTGTATTAGGTTAGTTGAAAGCAATAATATAAAGTTTAAATAGGTGGACCTTTATATTAGTACTTTCAACTAACCTAATACAGTTGTGTGAAATCTGCTGACATAATACATTTAATTAAAGTCAATGTTTCAGTGTAGCAAACACTGGCAAGCAAGAGGATACATAATTTCCTGAACAGAACGTATGTGTTATATGATATGTAATCTCTTTAGCTTGCATATTAACAAACTACTGACATACTATGATGATAGTTGCAACAGCCGATCCATTGCTCTGCTCCAGCAGCAAAAATCATGCCAGACGAAAGGAGTCGTTTGTGTTTTTGACGCAAGTCTGCTGCGAGTAGATTATTCTCTGCTTTCGTGAAACAGCCAAGAATCGTTCCTCAACATCCTTCAAAACGATGCGCCATGCTAAACGCTACAAATAAAATTGTTCCCATTGTTGGGTTATTTATATATGTTTTGATTATACTAAATCTACATTGTCTTTTTATTGATTGTCAGTTCTCAGCATTTCTCATGAATGGTTACCATGAAATCACACAAAACAAAAGTCAGTTCTCAGAGTAGAGGTCGTCTAACTGTTTCTGGTTGTGCAGCATGACTCAGAATAGACCTTTCAAACTGAAGAACTTTGTGCTGTGTGTTAATTGCACACAGGATTAGCTCTCCTGACATGTTTGTGGCAGTTGTGTCGGATCCTGATACGAGGAGGATGATCAACACCAAAGACCTCTCACCACATTCCCCGTGTGTGTCCGTAGCTTTCAGTTTAACACGGCTGCTAATGAGTTTGTCACATCTCACAGATGAGGGCACCTTTACTAATTAACTGGAGCAAGCGTTCACCAGCATGGAGCTGTTGAGTCACCCTCCTGGCTGTTAACAGGTCTCATCCGCTGCTGGCCTCTGGACATGAAGGGGCATTTAAATTATCTGATAGGAACAGACCACTAGAACAAAGGCATGCTTTTGGAGCGAGAGATTGCAGCTCACACGACAAAAAGAGATGTTCAAGGTTGATGGATCATCACAAGAGCAGACTGAATCTAAGTAAATGAAGACAGTGATTAAGACTGCTTAGAAGTCCTGCAAGGGTTGAATAAGATTTGGATTGCTCTGATAGTGAGTATAGGGTGTAATGATTCACGACCCACATGGTACGTTTAAAGGATCCCTACTTTTTGGTTTTCCCTTTCCTGTAGTGTGTTACATTACATGACATTACATGTCACTTGTTAGACGCTTTTATCCAAAGCGACTTACATACTCAATACTGTGGACAATCCCCACAGGAGCAATTTGGGGTGAAGTGTCTCAGGGACACAACGACATGCTGACTGCAGTGGGGTTTGAACCTGTGCTCCCCTGATACGAACACCAAGGCTCTATCCACTGCGCCACACGCCTTATATAGGTTTTAAGTGCATGTTCTGCAAAGGATATGAACAAGAGGGAGTTAAATCAACCGCATGTTTTACATAAAGCGCTTTTCAATGGGGTTGAGGTCAGGCAGGCCCTGACCTCAACCCCATTGAGGTCAGGGCCTGCCTGACCTCAATGGGGTTGAGGTCAGGGCCTGCCTGACTGCATTGTGCCAACTGTAACGTTTGGTGGAGGAGGGATAATGCTATGGGGTGGTTTGTCTGGGGTTGGCCTCGGCCCCTTAGTTCCAGTGAAGGGGATTTTTAATGCTTCATCTTACCAAGTCATTTTGGACAATTCTATGCTTCCAACTTTGTGGAAACAGTTTGGGGAAGGCCTTTTTCTGTTCCAGCATGACTGTGCCCCACAAAGCAAGGTCCATAAAGGCATGGTTGGGTGAGTTTGGTGTGGAAGAACTTGACTGGCCCGCACAGAGCCCTGACCTCAACCCCACTGAACACCTTTGGGATGAACTAGAACGGAGAGCCAGCCTCTCGCCCAACATCAGTGTCTGACCTCACAAATGCTCTTCTGGATCACTCCAAAATCTTGTAGAAAGCCTTCCCAGAAGAGTGGAAGCTGTTATAGCTGCAAAGGGGGGACCAACTTCAAATTGATGCCTAATCATTTGGAATGGGATGTCATAAAAGCTCCTGTAGGTGTAATGTGTATGTGGCCCAATACTTTTGTCTATATAGTGTATGTTGACTTAGAAGGCAATCATCAGTCTTTCAGAGATCTGACCAAGCTCAGGCTCAGTGGGGAGGAGCGTGTTTGTAGTCACTGCTCTACAGGGCAGGGAGAGACAGAGATGCTCTTCCTCCTTAGTGATTCCTTTTCCACCTAAAACAAGTTCCTTTCTAGTTCTCTGCTGGTTCTCGTTCGATTGAACCCACTACCAACCAGTTTGCTCTTCCACCATCACAGCCGTTTGGGAGCCACATGATGACGTCACAGTTTGCGTCACTGATTTTCTCAGCAAAGCAAGTGTCAATATGACTCACAACAACAACAATTGCGGACTGCTTCGAGATTGAATTGAAGAATGAGTTCTCCAGCTCTATTCTATTCTATTCTCCAAAGTGACGTGGTACCTTTTTTGTCATTATAATTTAGTGGCATTTGCAGATCGCTGTAGAGAGATTTGTGCTGCTCGTTCTCAGCTGCGTTAAGCCAACTGTTTTCAGGAAAAACCTAGCTTAATAGATTCACTGAGACTGAAGCCGTGTCGCTAGATAATAAAACCACGTTGAGTTAATCAGAAATAAGCAGCTCACAGAAAGTTTTGACGTTTTAAGTTTGGCTTTAAAGGCTTCAACAGAGTCAGACTGTGAGATGTCGATATTTAAGTGACTATATCTTCTATAACGTCCACTGAAATGAAACTTTGAAGAAATTCTTGGAGCAGAGGACTGTGACACAAGGGGTGCACTGGAGAGCTTTGAACTGATGTCAGACACTGAAGGTTTATTCAAAGTTGCGGCCAGAGAGTTGACATTTTCTGAGACACAGCCTCTGCCCAACCAACTCTTTTGCCCTCTCCTCGATATTTCGCTAATCCTAAGAGCATATTCAACATTCCACAACAAGCAAGTTCTGTTCTTAACAGATATGACTGGCTCCAGGGCGCTATCCACATGATAAGACAGACTCACAGATGTCCATCCTGCTCTCTGACCCTCCACGTCAACTCCGACCTGCTACTATCTGAAGAAGAGATTGTTTCATGACTCTACTTCAACTATCAGGGTCATATCTGGACACAGCTGTGGTTGAAGCTCAATCAAAAAGAAAGAGCATGCCTTATCATACCGGGAGAAACAGCTCACCCAAGACCATTTGACTGTGGCTAAAGGCTAAATGAATTACAACTAAGGGCCACATAAATAATTCCCTATCTGAAACTACCTGACTGACTTGATGGATTGATGAAGGCTACTCCAAACGTCTTATCTTCAGTACTGTGATGCAGCGTGTGACAAAGTGGGTGCAACTGATCCACTTCCATCAAACACTTTCTAGTGAAGATGTATTTCTTTATCTTATACAGTTCTTTCACAATGTTTCAAATGCCATCCCCTGATATGTCCATTTATCTCGGTGCGGTTGTTTAAGCTGCTTTATATCACTTTGTACTACTGAAGTTTCATTTCACGGCATGCAGCCCAGATACTGCTGACCATATGACACATCACTTATTTCAGGTTTATCTAAGAATGCATGACAGTTACCTTCTTTTGATCAAATCGGCCCACCAAAGTAGTGCTCTAAAAAGTAGGGTTTAACATGTACATAGGTAAAAGTTAAAATCTTAATTAAAAGGGCTTACATTATTGCATTAAAATATACTTAATGTACCAAAAGTATTTATTATTCTTTATAACTATATCATGTCCTACATTTATTAAATTACTGGATTATAACTATCGGTGCATTAATGTGTAAGCATCACTAATGTTGAAGCTGTTAAAGTTGTATCCAATTCCAGTTACTTTATGAACTTCGAGTGACCTAATTTATAACAATATATTCACATTTATTAGATGGTTTATACCTTTTAATAATACATCTGAACATGTAAAGCAACTTCCAACCACAGTAATCAAGGGGCGTGTCACCAGCTTTATCATCCTTCATTTTTCAAAGAAATAGTATTTGTTAGTATTTCTAGTAGTATAAATAGTTTTTCAGGCAAGACATCAATCAATGTACTATATTAATTCCAAGGGGAAATAAGGTTTGTAACAGTTGCACCATTTTACAATAAAATAAATATTTATATAATCACAAGTTGAAGTAAAAATGCCCAATAAAAGTCCTAGTAGGGTGAGGTGAAGACATGATGAAGACGCAGGCTCATGGTGAAGACATGATGAAGACGCAGGCTCATGGTGAAGACATGATGAAGACGCAGGCTCATGGTGAAGACAAAGTGAAGGTCTTGGAGCAATCCTTGTCGTTCAAAAGAGACTGAAAGCCAACAAAGGAAATGTTGGACACGTTGTTAATGGAATCGTTGTTGAACGAAACATTGCCCTAAAAGACTGGAAGCAATGGATGGAAACGTTGTGTATGATGTCAAATATATCCTGGTGCAGCCATGTTTCCATGAAGCACATTTGACTACACCCCAGATTCCGTCTGACTCCTGTTTAACGACGTAGCTTGTCCATTCTATTAGCCATTCATCCCTTGTGCCCATGATGAGTGGGGGGGAGACACGGCTTATATCTCCTTTTTGCCATAAATCTGGACCCTGCTCTCCTCCTTCGTCTCTTCGGTTTACCCTGTGTGTCTATACACATTTGGGATAGTTGAGTAGTTTTTGGCCTGCCCTGTCCAGCTGTGTCTTGTCATGCGATTACTTCAGCATGTATTGAAGTTCTGGTTTTCCTGTTTGTCATATCTTTGTTTGTAATTTGTCTGAGAATTCTGCTTTGTTTTCCCTGCCATGTCTAGAGTTAAACGTTAAATAAAGGTATTCCCAAATATCAAAGAAGACAATGACATAACAAACACCTTCAGGGGTTACCAACCACACGATCTCTCCTCACAGAAATATATCAACAAATATACAGGTTGACAGGAAAACACTAGAAAGCATTATTTATTGACCAAATGTAAAATGTGTTGGACTGTATTCAGAATTTCACCCTATGTAAACCTGATGAAAACCCCAATCACTTCAACCGGGGAGAAATCCATCCATCCAAGTCCTCTACGACCACCAGATAATTTAACAAAGGCCCCAGGGATCAATAAAAGACGGCAATATAATATGTTTTTTAGCCAACTCTGCAGATATAAATGAACAAAAGAGACTCCATCATTTAAATGTATGATGGGCTGATAGGCATAGGTTTAATTTAAAATGATCTCCAAACGGGATACAAGAGACATGCAATCCACACCTTTTTAGTTACCCTCAATAATCATCAACAGCATCTACAATCAATTCAGTTCACATCTCTTTAAATCGGATTTATACCAGACATAATAGTGTCAGACTGGGGTAAGGACAGGCTGGTGCAATGGAAGAAAGGGTTGGCTTTCTTTGAAGACCTATCTTTACTACCACTGCATCCCTGTTTTACAGCAGCAGTAAGAAATAAGTGATGTGTCCACAAGCAATCTGAGGGCTTGTGTCTGTCTACATGAATGGGAACAGTCACTGGGGAGAAACCAGCCTCAGCCATGAAGACAATCAATCAACTGACCCACAGGTCTGCAACTAGATCCCAGTGTGTGTGTGTGTGTGTGTGTGTGTGTGTGTGTGTGTGTGTGTGTGTGTGTGTGTGTGTGTGTGTGTGTGTGTGTGTGTGTGTGTGTGTGTGTGTGTGTGTGTGTGTGTGTGTGTGTGTGTGTGTGTGTGTGTGTGTGTGTGTGTGTGTGTGTGTGTGTGTGTGTGTGTGTGTGTGTGTGTGTGTGTGTGTGTGTGTGTGTGTGTGTGTGTGTGTGTGTGTGTGTGTGAATCCACCATGTTTTTTCCAGACACATCAGCTCTATCTTTTTATATTCTATAAAACCGTGGATGACGCTTACATGAATGTGTTCTATTTCATCCTTACTGACCGCCAGAGGCAGTGCACTGAATATCTTCTGTCTCGTGCATGTGCAGGTCGAATATTTATGTCAACAAAGTCACGTGTGACCTCGTATGACCCCGGAAGGCATAAGTTCCGGTGTTGTCAACGAGTTCAGTCCTTTTTCATCTTCTCGCTGCACAGGTTATTACTTTATGAGTAGAAGCCAAGCTAGCCTATTAAAATGTCGATTATTCAAGCTCATCGCTCATAGCCTTGTGATCGTCTCGATCGGAGCTGCGGGCTAAAACGCTCGCCCTCCAAAGGCTGTGATGAGCTGTCCCCCTCCCAAGGGAGGGGACCGCGGTGTTCACCGCTCGGACTCCCAGGAGCTCCGGACCGGTAAAGAGCGGACGCTCCTGCACGTCAGTCGGTGAGATCGCTGCCATCCTTTCTGATTGTGAGCTAATTTGTGCTATCTATACTCAAGCTTATAGATAATTGCTCCATCCCCAAGTTAGCTGAGTGCTCTCGCTCAAAGCTAACTTGTTACTGCGCTAGTGAAGAGAGCGTCCTTGCTCCCCTCTCACTGCACACAATTGGTTCCTTACCTGTTCCATCCTCCAGTTAGCTGAGTGCTCTCGCTCAAAGCTAACTCGCTACTGCGCTAGTGAAGAGAGCGTCCTCGCTCCCCTCTCACTGCACACAATTGGTTCATTACCCGTTCCATCCTCCAGTTAGCAGAGGGCTCTCGCTCAGGCTAACTCGCTACGGCGCTAGTGAAGAGAGTGTCCTGGCTCTCCTCTCACGGCATATATACTGTTAACTGACTTGTTTTTTCTTACCCCAGTTAGCAGAGTGCTCACGCTCACGCTAACTAATATTGTGCTAGTGAAGGGAGTGCCCTCACTCCCCTTTCACTGCATATATTGTTTCCTGGCCCAGTTATTTACAGTCAGCGGAGTGCTCTCGCTTAGACTGACTTAATCTGCCAGCAGCAATTAGTGTGGAGTTTTCGTTGGTGCTGTCGCTATGTTTAACTCTCCCGGCTGTAACACCTGTATTGCCCCTCTTGTCTTGGCCTCGAGCATCTGAGGGAGGGCCTTTCGGAGGACCCGTGCATGAATTGCACCATCATGCCTCGTGCGGTAAGAGCTGCTAGACTAGCCGAGGTAGAACTACTGGCTGAGGGTGGCCTTCCCCCTGCACAGTCGACTCCAGCCCAACCTACCCATCCTAGGCGTTGGGCCGCCGAGGCTGCGGGAGCTCCGCCCAAGAAGAGGACTAAGCTTGATAGGCTGTCCTCCAGGGTGGACCTGCTAACTACTGAGCTAGCCCAGATAATAATAATAATACATTTTATTTATATAGCGCTTTTCACAACTCAAAGATGCTTTACAGCAGGGCTATTCAATTGGTGGCCCGCGGGCCACATCCGGCCCCGGGGTGATATTTACTGGCCCTTTGAGTATAATGTTAAAAAGTCATCAATTTTCTTTTTTTAAGATTTTTTTTTTTTTTTTTTGTGTGCCATCGTGCCTTTATTCCAGAGAGGGTGTTACATTGAGAGATAGAGGGGTAGACAATTCCTGAAAACTTCGACGGGCTCGGGTTTCGAACCCACCTACTATACTGTAGTGACAACTCCTGTCATTGATTGCATCTCTGCGTGAATGATTAGATAATTTCACCTAAATGAAATCAAATGAAACATGTAGGCCTACTGAGTTCTGAACTTGCCATTTAGATCTATAAAGGCCTTGGGGCTATGTTGTTTGATTGAATTAAACACAATATATGCACTCCACTATGCTGTTGTAGTATTTACTGTATCTGAAGCTCTTAAATATGATTGCTCATATTTCAAGCCATCTTTTTCCCGGCCCCTTGCTTTGGATCATTTTCATCAACCGGCCCCCATTCCAAACTAATTGAATAGCCCTGCTTTACAGTATGAGGGAGGGTAGACAAACAAGGACAGGCAAACAAATAAATATAGTAAAATAAGATAAATAAAAAAAGGCAGTCAAGAGGAAGTTGATTGACGGGGTGGGGGCTTATGGGTAGACAGAGTTGAAAAGATGTGTTTTGAGGCGGGACTGAAAGACTGTGAGGGACTCATAGTCACAAAGATCTTGGGGGAGGGCATTCCAGAGCCTAGGAGCTGCCACTGAGAAGGCTCTGTCCCCAAAGCTGCAGAGTGTGGATGTGGGAATGGATAGGAGTCCGGCTGCGGTGGATCTGAGGGACCATGGGGGTTGATAAGGAGTGAGAAGGTTTGTGAGATAAGGGGGGGCCAGATGGTGGAGTGCTTTGTAGGTGAGGACCAGAATTGTGTAGTTGATGCGATGGGAGATAGGAAGCCAGTGGAGGTCTTTGAGGACTGGGGTGATGTGATGCCATGATTTGGTATGCGTGAGGAGACGTGCAGCTGCATTTTGAACCCGTTGGAGTCTGTTGAGGGATGTAGTGCTGATGCCGTAAAGAAGTGAGTTGCAGTAATCAAGGCGGGAGGAAATGAAGGCATGGATTAGTCGTTCGGCTGCGGGGCGGGTGAGAGAGGGTAGGATTTTTGCAATATTGCGGAGGTGGAAAAATGAGGTTTTGACTGTTTGGCGGATGTGAGGTTCGAGAGAGAGGGTGGGGTCAAAGATTACGCAAAGGTTGCGTGCCGGGGAAACAATGGTGCCATCGATGGTGAGTGTTATGTTAGTGACCTTGCTGAAGGTGGATTTGGAGCCGATTAGGAGGAGTTCTGTTTTGTTGCTCTCTTTGAGGAGGTTATGTTGCATCCAAGTTTTAATAGCTGTCAGACAGGAATCGATGTGGGTAAGGGGTGGGTTATGGAGGGATTTGGTGCTGAGGTAGATCTGAGTGTCATCAGCATAGCAGTGGAAGTCCAGGTTGAAGAGGCGGAGTATCTGAGTCCCTGAGTCGGGTGAGCAGGATGTTGTGGCTCACGGTATCGAAGGCTGCACTCAGGTCGAGGAGGATGAGAATATTGAGGGAACCAGTGTCAGCAGAGGTGAGGAGGTCATTGAGGACTTTGACGAGTGCAGTTTCTGTACTGTGGTGAGGACGAAATCCAGACTGAAGGGGTTCGTAAAGCTGGTTGGTTTGGAGATGGCAGTGAATTTGTTTGGCTACAATGCTTTCAAGAGTTTTTGAGAGGAATGGTAAGTTGGAGATGGGGCGGTAATTAGTGAGGGAGGAGGGATTTACTCACTTTAGATTCGTCGATCAGAGCGAGCAGTCGATCAGAGCGAGCGGTACGCTTTTTCTCATCCGCCTCACGGAGCGTGGAAAGTGAAGGGCAGGGCTGCCTCTCTTCCGCCGGCGTGGAAAGGAGGTTTACCTGTGCACCTGTGCTGTGCTGCTGTGAGGAGGTTTTTGCCCCGGGGAAGTCGCGGAGAGACGGAGCGGCTGCACGTTGTTGCTCGGGCTGGGGCCTCCTTTTCCACCTGTCCAGTTTGTGCTGTGGCGGGGACCTGCTTCCACTTGTCGTGTGCGGCTGTGCTGGCGAGATTTTGCCCCGGGGACGTAACGGAGAGGCCGGAGCGGCTCCGCGTTTGGGCTGCGGCCTGCTTTACACCTGCTGTAGCGGAGGCCTGTATCCACCTGCTCCACCTGTCGTGCTCTACGGTGCCGAGGAGGTTTTACCACGGGGATATCGCGGAGAGACCGGAGCGCCTCTACGTTTCGGGCTGGACCTGCTTTGCCTATCCTATACTGCTGTGCTGAGGAGGATCTTCACCGGGGACATCGCGGAGAGACCGGAGCGCCTCTACGTCTCGAGCTGGGCCTGCTTCGCCTATCCTATACTGCTGTGCTGAGGAGGTTTTGCACCGGGGACATCGCGGAGAGACTGGAGCGCCTCTACGTTTCGGACTGGACCTGCTTCGCCTATCCTATACTGCTGTGCTGAGGAGGTTTTGCACCGGGGATATCGCGGAGAGATCGGAGCGCCTCCACGTTTCGGGCCTGCTTGCGCGCCTATCCGGATGCTGTGCTGGTCTGGGAAAATGGCCCCTATCGTGATTCTGCTATGCCTGTTAGCTATTTTGGACAATGAGAAGTTCTCTCGTCATCCTGAGAAGTCGACTGGATTCAGGTCTGTTCTACCGCCCGCAGTGGACATCCCCTGTAAAGGTTTGGATGTGTTACACAAACAATTACTGGTTGCCTTGTCACAGACATTCAGTTCGACAAATTATGTTTGTCTTTCTCACTTGCCTGCTATGATGGTTCTTCAGGACTGCTTCTTGAGCTCTAATCTCACTTTCGCGGAGTTTGCTTGTGATTTTAAAGCAGATGACAATGTATGTGTGTCGATTAAGAGGAAAAGGTGCCTGGTTTTCTTGCTATTATTACTATCAGGAAATGTACAACTTAACCCTGGACCGTCCAGTAGCAGTAGTAGTCAGATAGCTACTCCTGCTGATTTTAATTCTAGGTCTGGGTTGGGATTCATTCACTTAAATGTGCGCAGTCTGTTACCTAAGTTAGATTTTGTCCGCATTTGGGCGAGCTCGACTGATGCTGATGTCATTGTCTTATCAGAAACGTGGCTAAATAAATCTATTTTGGCCTCTGACATCTACTTAAATGGTTATAGTGTATATCGTACCGACCGTCCTAAAAAAGGTGGTGGCGTTGCCATTTATGTGAAAAATAAGTTTTGTGTAACCAAAATGGTTTCCAAATCAATCAGTAAACAACTAGAATTTGTAGCCTTAAATATCGAAGTAGCAAAGGGTCAACAGGTCATGGTGGTGGGCTGCTAAACAACGCTCAAGTATTGCATCTCCTCTAGCTTGGGTGAAAACTATATGGGGCACTATATTTGATCAATAAAGTGTTTATCAGACCACAAAGACATTGATAACTCAAAATGTAAAAGGTACTTTGTTTGAGTTAAGGGTTGTTGGTGTGATGTCATATTGAATAAGAGCTATATATATGTATATAACCTGGTAATCAACATAATGCCATCAATTCCATGATTGATTGTGCCATGTTCAAACAAAGATACAACATGATATGCTAATTAAGTGTCTTGTTGACATTTCCACAATTTAAGCTTTGATTATTTTTTCCAACAGGGAATAAATAGTTAAAGTGTATGTTGTTAAATATTGAATCAGGATGAGTGAGTTTCCACATACGATACAATGGGATATTACTTTAATGGTCAGATCAAGTCTGAGTTTTGACTTGCAACACAGCAGCTCCATTTGCAATTAATTCTTGAACGCCTAGTGGGTGAGCAGGTAAAGGTGTTTTTATGTACAAATGACATCCTGTCTAAACATCAGTCAGGCTTCAGAAAGCAACATAGCACCATCACTGCCACAATGAAAGTGGTGAATGATGTAGCGAGTATTTTAGATAATAAGCAGAGTTGTGCAGCTCTATTTATTGACCTTTCCAAAGCGTTTGATACCGTCGATCATCGCCTCTTAAAGCAGAGGCTACTCAGTATTGGCATATCCAGCCATGCAGTGGGGTGGTTTGTGAACTACCTCTCTGAAAGGTCTCAATGTGTTCATTTTGATGGGCTGTCTTCTGAGTGGTTAAACATTACTAATGGTGTTCCTCAAGGTTCTGTTTTAGGTCCACTTTTATTCTCCATCTACATCAATAGTTTAGGTGAAAATGTCGATGGAGCAACCTTACATTTTTATGCGGACGATACCGTTATGTACTGTGCACGTCCCTCCATTAAGGAGGCTGTTGTTGAATTGCAAGCTGCTTTTAACATTATTCAGACTCAGCTCTCTGAGCTTAAGCTTCTTTTAAATGTTGATAAAACCAAGGTAATGCTCTTTTCAAAAGCCAAAAAGACACCAGAGCCTGTTTTAGATATTTTAACTACGCAAGGAATAAAACTTGAAGTGGTTGCCTGTTACAAATACCTTGGTATCTGGCTTGATGATTGTCTCACTTTTAAACGTCATGTCAATAACCTGCTTAAAAAACGGAGGGTTAGGCTAGGTTTCTTCTACAGGAACAAGTCCTGTTTCTCGCTCGAGGCCAGAAAAAGGCTAGTCACTGTGACCTTTTTACCTGTGCTGGACTATGGTGATTTGACTTATATGAATGCACCTGCCAATTGCCTGGTCAAGTTAGATGCTGCGTATCACAGTGCACTGAGATTTGTGACAAACTGTAAAGCATTAACTCATCACTGTACCCTGTATGCAAGGGCAGGTCTGCCTTCACTAACTGTACGGAGGCTCAGTCACTGGTATATTTTTATATATAAAGCCATGTTAGGGAAACTTCCATCCTACATCTGCTCCCTGATCTCACGGCGAATTGTAAGTGGCTACTGCCTGAGATCGCATGATGTGGTTTTATTAAATGTGCCAACTGCTAGGACTGTCTTAGGGAAGATAGCATTTAGATGTGCAGCTCCACTGTCCTGGAATAGTCTGCAATTAAAATGGAAACTGAGAAATCTGGTGCCACTAAATGTTTTTAAAGCTCGGTTGGATGCTACTCAATCGGAAGCTGTTGGTATCTGTTGATGTGGATAGTTATGTAAATTGTAATCCCTGTAATGCTACTGTATGATGTCCTTTTGTTGCTCTGTTATGTTTTTAATGTTTCATGTGGAACCTACTTGAGCAGGTCTCCCTTGAAAAAGAGATCAATGATCTCAATGGGATACAACCTGGATAAATAAAGGTTTGAAATGAAATGAAATGAAGGGCAGATATTAAGACACAATACAAGAAAAACAAACACTTACTGAGAGAAACATGCTCAAAGACCCTTGAGGGTGCATTTGACCTGGGATTCAGCTCTGTATTTACTGTCAGGCTTGACTGATGCACAAAGGAGAGCTTCAGTCTGACCTTATTAAAACGAAGGACCCTGTATCTCCGATTAGATGGTAGCAGTTCATATTCACTGTTTAGAACATGGTTTGGGTCGGAGACGATGTTGTTGGACAGCCTCACTACAGGTTATTATGGTATGCTGATTCATAAAGACTCTGACAGGGTTGACCAACAATCTTTGAGCAGATTTTCAGCTGTTGGAGCAGTTTTGATTTTAAAGCAGTTGATAGACATAAAGAACAATATTAGAATTTGTCTATTCGCCCCCAAAAGACCTGAGGCGGCGGAGAAAATAAATTCTTTGTTTTGTCCTTTTTTTTTTTTTTCAAAATCTTTTTATTGGCTTTTTGACAGACATCACAATTACAACACAGTTGGTACACTACACACGTAGAGAAGTTGGTCTGTAGGAAAATTAAATAGTTACCCCACCCCTCCCACCCGTGGGTTATGATCACATTATAAACAAGACATACATCAAAAAATATATATATAATAAAAAAAATTAAAAAATAAAATAAAATAAAATAAGTAAAAGGGGGTAAAAATTACATGAAAACACAAAGACCAATAACTGAAAATGACGTACAAATACAGATGCTTCTTCATGTTAATAGTCAATACAAATAAATACCAGGAAAACAACGGGACTGCAAGTTACATGAGGAAGCAGAGAAGACAAATAAAGTAATGGTCAATGTATGAGGGAGATAAGGAAAGGGGGAAGTAAAGGTCTCCCCCCCCCGCCACCGGGTTCACTCACACCTCATCAGCATCAGGGTTGATTGTCAGGTCATTGATTAGCAGTAGTAAGGGAGTCCAGGTCTTATGAAAGAGTGTCAGGGATCCTTGTAGTGAAAATCTTATCTTTTCGAGATTAATACACTGTAATAGTTCCTGTATCCACCTGTCATGTGTGGGTGGGGAGACGTGCTTCCACTTAAGAAGAATGGAACGCCTGGCCAGCAGGGTTGTGAAGGCGATGACCCGCTGGGTCGTGGTGGGCATGTTCTGTGTTAGGGGGATGCCGAACAAGGCAGTTAGAGGGTTAAGGGGTATGGGTGTGTTAAGGGCCTGTTCAAGGGTTTTAAAAATACTAGACCAGAAGGCATTCAGGCTGGGGCAAGACCAAAACATGTGTGTGTGATTGGCAGGAGATTGCTTGCATCTGTTACAGGCATCACTTCTAAGAGGAAATATTTTGGCTAGTTTAGCATTGGTAAAGTGAGCCCTGTGGAGCACCTTACACTGCATTAGACCGTGCCTAGCACAGATAGATGAGGTTTGCACCAAACGAAGAATGTCCCTCCACTTACTGTCAGATATGTCTACACCCAGCTCACCCTCCCAGGACTCTTTTATAGATGTAGTAGAGGCTGGGTCAAAGGAGGCAAGTTTTCCATAAATAGTAGATACCAGCCTTTTTTGGTCACAATCAAGGGTGAGAAACTGGTCAATTCCTGACTCAGGGGGGCGGTTGGGAAAATGGGGAAATTGCTTTTGAGCAAAATGCCTAATTTGGAAGAAGCGGAAAAGATGACTGTTTGGCAGGTGATATTTGGCTGACAGGGATGCAAAGTCAAGATTACTGATTGTGACAAGCCCGTTGGCAGCCCACATTCGGAAGGTGGGGTCCGAGCAGGATGGAGAGAATGAGTGATTATTTAGTATCGGAGCTTGGATTGAGGCTCTGTGTAAGCCATGATGCCTTCTGAATTGAAGCCAAATCTTAATAGTACTGGTGACAATTGGGTTGTCTGAGATTTTGTGCGTCATTACGGGAGCAAATCACAGAGTGTAAGGAGCTAGAGGAGGAGGAGATCTCCATGTGAACCCATGGTGGGCTGGAGTTAGGAGTCTTGGGGCCAGTCCAGTAAAGGAGTCGGTTAATATTAGAGGCCCAGTAGTAGTGACGGAAGTTCGGGAGTGCCAAGCCACCCTCCGACTTGGGGAGCTGAAGAATAGATTTTTTAAGACGGGCGGGTTTGTCATCCCAAATGAACGTATTTAGTTGACTGTCAAGACTGGTGAAAAAAGATGTATTGATGCAAATTGGGATATGCTGGAAGAGATATAAGAATTTCGGCAGAATTACCATTTTAATTGACAGATTGACACGGCGAACAAGGGATAGGGGAAGGGAAGACCACCTAGATAGATCCGATTTGCATTTAGCTAAGAGTGGTTGAAAATGTTTGGGAAACAGATCTTTAAAGGAGCTGGTGATGGACACCCCCAAGTCAGAGTTTGCGTTAGCCGGTAATTACCGGTTTTTAGCTGGTAAAATGTATTAAAAACCGGTAAATTCAAAACCTACCGGTCAAAATGTCCGGTAATAATTAGGGATGCTCCGATCGATCGGCCTCCGATCATTATCAGCCGATATTCACTCTTAATAGTTTGATCGGTGCTCTCTATAAAGGCCGATCAGGAGAGCTGGATCTGATCGATATGGACATAAACGTGAGTGAAGTATAACCGGATGCGAGAGAGAGATCAGATCAGATCAGCTGCGGAGTCTGACGGAGACACGCAGCTCTGCATGATCACCTGAAGCCCCGCCCTCTGTTTAGCGAGCTGCATGAGAAACTGACAGGCTGTCAGGAGAGAGAGGGAGGGAGAGAGGAAAAGAGAGGATCCGTTTCTCCCGTGTTATTATCCAAAGTTAATGTAAGCTTTTGAATAATGTACTTCATCTACTATAAGTAGTTTGTTTGAATGTAATAATTATGTTCTTTGTTGTTTGTGGAATTATTTATTGAAAAATGAATCTGAACTTTTCGATCTGTTACGATTATAAACTGTCATAGTCCGGTAATTACCTGCTAACGGAAACTCTGCTACACAATTATTTTTATTATTATTGAAACATGACCGGTAAGTTTCAAATTTGTCCGGTAAAATTAATTGTTTCCGGACATTTGACCGGCAAGAAAAAATCCTAGCAGAAACCCTGCCCCAAGTATCTGAAGCCGTCTGACGCAATATTAAAGGGAAAAGCGGTTGGGGGGAGTGTCTTCGCCAGTTGGTTTACAAAAGATAGTTTGCTCTTTTGGAGATTTAATTTGTAGCCTGATAAACCACCAAACTGCTCAAGGATTGACAATATAGGAGGGAGAGAGGACACAGGATTGGAGACGTATAGGAGAAGGTCATCCGCGTAAAGGGAAAGTTTGTGAACTATGCCATGGCGAGTGTTGCCCTCAAACCCATTGTGGCCTCTGAGCCATATAGCTAGAGGCTCGATGGCTAAATTAAACAATAGGGGAGAAAGCGGGCAGCCCTGGCGTGTCCCACGTTGGAGAGGGAAGGCAGACGATTGAATGCCATTTGTGTTTACCGATGCAGAAGGGAAGGCATATAAAAGCTTAATCCAAGAAATAAATATTGAGTCAAAGCCAAATGTTTCTAAAATGAAGAACAAGTAGCTCCACTCCACCCTATCAAAAGCTTTTTCCGCATCGAGTGAGACTATGACTTCGGGGACATTGGACGGGGGCGAGAAAATAACATTAAGTAGCCTCCTGGTGTTGAAGAAAGAGTGTCTCCCTATCATAAAGCCTGTTTGGTCAAGCGGAACTATAGAAGGTATCATGAGTTGGAGGCGGAGGGACAAAATCTTAGCCAGTATTTTACAATCAACATTTAGGAGGGAGATTGTAGTGATGGGAATTCCGGCTCTTCTTGGTGAGCCGGATCATTTGGCTCGGCTCACCAAGAAGAGCCGGCTCTTTCGGCTCCCAAACGGCTCTTCAGTTTACCACATATTATACCTTTTATAATTCAATCAAATGTAGCCCTGTTTTGACTAATGATTTATATGTGTACACATATCACTTAAATTATTCAATACATCCTTTGTACTGAAGTATTCAAAAGTAAAAATTACATGTTTAATATCAATTATTTGCTGTGGCCAATTGTTTTCATTGCATTTACAGACCCTTGTATCTCTCTGATTCCACCCAATGAATGCACTGACTTGCTTGTAGAACCACGCTACACAAAGCAGATAGTGACATAGTGAAAATAAATATATTGCAATGCTCAGTACAGCAGCATCCAACCGTCTCTAATCATAAAAAAACATAATACAAATAAATGTATTGCAATGCTCAAAACAGCAGCATCCAACAGTCTCTAATCCTTGGATATTACATGTCACTGAATGCATGCACGAAGCAGCTGTAGCGCGGAGATCATCATATCATTCTGTCTTGTATTACTTAACAAAAAAAACAAAACAAAAAAAAACGGCTCGTTCGTGGGCGACACATCACTAGGAGATTGGTCTGTAGCTGCCACAAAGAGTAGGATCTTTATCCTTCTTCAATAGTAGAGAGATGGATGCCATGGACAGGGTTTGAGGTAATCTGCCTTCTTTAACCTCTTAAGCACGGCGGTCCCCCCATTGGACCCCTCCCACCGTTTTGTTTTCGAGAAAATGTCTCAGGGCTTCTTAACATTTATGAAACTATTAACGTGTAGCACCAGATTAACGGGAAGAATCTCAGCTAACTGAAGATATGAACCATTTTTACCAAAACAAAACACAAGTCTCATAAGAATAAAAAAATAAAAAATTCTAACGCACTGCGGCACACAATTCAAGATAAAGATACCCTTATTACTTATCGTAGCTGCACATACAATATATCCGATTAAAGCTGAGACTCCACAGATTATAATAGGTATAGTATCATCACTGAGCGATCCGAACTTGCGACAGGGGAAGCAAACACAGACATCACAACACGTACCTTTACGGAGCATTTACGGCAGATCGTCTCACCGTAGCTGTCAATTAGATCAAAAGACGTGTTCAATGGCATTAAAACGAAAAAAATAAATGCTACAACTGTTGATCCATAGATTGATAATGTACCTGTGCCTTTGAAAAAATTATTTATAATCCATAATTCAATTTTTTATGTAAAGATCGGAGCGGAAAAGTTAGCTGCTAATGGTAGCCACCAGAGTGTATGCAGCTTCCGGTTTTGGTAACGCGTCACTCTCACTCCTTATTTGTTAACGTTTTGGTGTGTATATAACTTTCCCTCGATTCCATTGGCTCTAGCGATTATAAAGAGATTTCATTCATCAAAATCGAGCAAGGGGGGCCAGCGATAGGTCAAATCCACCCAAATGACCCCAGAAGTGGGGGTTTTTGGCTAAATCTCTCTAAAAAGGTCAAATTTCACTTGTTTTGCATCAATCTTGATACAGGGTATTTATTATATGTTGTACTTTGGATTCCTAAAGCTTTTAGTCTACTGACCCATCATCCAAGGGTAGTTTTCACTATAAGTAAAAAAGAATTTTTGGACGGACACTATAATTTACAGTTTTTTACTATGTAAAATCTGAATATTCTTTAAAATAAAAAACATCTATATTGATTCTGACTCTTCTACATCCAACTCACAGCTTTATCATTACTTTGGGAATAAAGATTATTAATTTAACCCTTTTAGAAGGGAAGATATGGTCATTTGTTCTGGGAATGTCATTTTCGAGCCTGAGACCTGAAAAACAGGCTCAGGGCTTAAGAGGTTAAAGGGGACCTATCATGCAAAATGCACTTTTGTACGTCTTTTATACATGAATATGTGTGTCAGAAAACACAACCCTCTCTATTTTCCTCCATACCCAAATCTAAAAAAAAGGGGCTGCAACGGATCTGATAAAAACTGATCCAGATTTGAACACTGTCCTGACGTCAGGACGGTGGCGCTACGGCTATTGGGCCAACTCCACCAATCAGGAGGAGACAGCCACGGCCATTGCCATTCGAAAGCGCTGGAGACGCTGTAGTACATATGCCAGGCCTGTAAGTGGCGCTGTAGTCTGCCACAAAAGCAGCGAAGAAGACTTCCCGCCCATAGTTACCATGTTTACCCTTCTGTTTATTCTCCGCTGTGGCTTTTTTTCTCCCTCCCCGAGGCAAGCGTTTGCTCCCGCTGCAATGCAATCCCTCCCCGTCAAGGCAAGCACTGTAATTCTCTCCGGTTAGTCCACCAGCAGATGACAAACACCCACCTCTCCGCCTCTTCCAAGGAACGAGGGGACCGTGCGGCAGAGTTTCAGTTTCAGTTTGTTTCGCCGGTCAAGATGTCCGTTAAAGTTTAAATCTTCCGGACAAAATTAGAAAAGTGCCGGTCAAAGGTCTTCTTTGTTATTTATTGAGCTTTAAAACAAATGAATAACGACTCTATATAATAAAACACGGAGGACGGAGATCTCTTTTTCTCCCCCTCTTCTGACAGCCCAGCAGCTGATCAGAGCACGTCTCCCCTCTCCTGCAGGGGGGCGTGGTCAGCAGAATCAAACCCGTAGACAGCAAACAGCACATAGAGCTAAATGAGGCATGGCTAAAATGCATGATCTGTTTGGTATTTTGAAAACAGAAACGTATAAATATACCTTATATAGGTATGGCCCTACAATATATCATTTAAATATAGCATGATAGGTTTCCTTTAATTACTGCTTTTCCTTCTTCTTTTCCAAGTTGAACTGGTAATGTTATTTCCTTTTGTAGTGCACTTTTTGCTCATTTATCAGCACACTCGTTCCCTTTCACCCCCCCATGTGCAGGCACCCAACAGAACTGCAGATCTATACCGCCTCTGTGCAGTCCAATCCTGTCTCTTAAAAATTACGTTCCCACAGAACTAAACTGCATTCTCAATTACGTTTAGCTAGAAACGTATTTTCTCCCACGTTACGTTTGTTATGAACGTATCTCAAATACGTTTATTTTCTACATATCTTCTAGAAACATATTTTCTCCCACATTACGTTTGTTATGAACGTATCTTAAATACGTTTATTTTCTACATATCTTCAAGAAACATATTTTCTCCCACGTTATGTTTGTTATGAACGTATCTCAAATACGTTTATTTTCTACATATCTTCTAGAAACATATTTTCTCCCACATTACGTTTGTTATGAACGTATCTTAAATACGTTTATTTTCTACATATCTTTGCCATTTATTGTCTTGCTTATAATAATGATAATAGTCATTTATAAATATCATTTTAGAGCACACATTTGAAATCGACGATCGGGCTCGATATCCTATGGTTAAATTAAAATCAGTAGGCGAGGCTGTAATTTCGCCAGCTGTGAGGCAGAAAATAATAGTTTTAACATGCCAAAAAGCTGCTGTGTTGTTTATTGCACCTCAAAGAGCTCTGTGGCTTCAGGCTTGATCGCCGTTCAAATGACAGCGTTGGTTTCCCCAAAAGTGGGTGGGGCTTTAAAGTGACGTAGATTTTACTCTCATCTATTATTCAAAACCATTCTATTTATTCTAACGTAAATTACATGCCAGTGTTTTATCTTTTTATTTAGCGATTTGTTTCTGTTGTTTAACTGGGAATGTTTTCACATTGAACCGGAAGTACATCACTTCACTTTGTCTTCTTCGTCCCTTTTACGTTCCAGACAATACATGGCTCAGCGTAACAGACTGAACAGCGACCCCAGGTGTGTCTACATTGGAATTACATCTTCATTACTGAAGGAAAAATACTTTACCTAGTGTTTGTTAACTGGGTTTTTAATGCAGTTGGCTT